>NW_023998455.1:1792818-1937967 GCF_014805625.2 Glossina fuscipes | reverse complement strand
TACTTTAAACGAGTGCGACATTATAATCATCATTAATAGCATTTACTGTGACTGACAATATATCATCATTGTTAAAATAAATTTAACAAAAGAACGCAAAAAAAAAGATAAAAGGAATTCACGAATTTATGACATAATGCAACATTAAATGTTTGCCAATAAAGAATGGCGACACGTTATCAACAATTCTTGTACAAGCTGCTAATAATGATGATGATAACATTCGTTCGCCTTAACTCCTTAGGGGATGAAATTCACTTGAAGATGTTTTGTCTAGTCCGAGTATATTGATTATTGCCCTTTTTTTTATTTATTTTTTTTTTTTTACTACAGTATGCAAGAAAACATTTTGTCCTTTTTTTGCACTATAATCAAGATTTAGAATTAGAAATATATTGATTTTTTTTTTTTTTTTGTCATAGCTTGTGGTAGATAGAAACGCTGTCCAACCACTGCTGGGGTGGAATGGTAGCATTAAACATGTTTCGAGATCTCAGGTGGCATCGAATGACCGAAGCAGTGGTAGCCCTTTTTTCCATCTTTTTAGAGACGTAATTAGTTGTTTGTAATCACATATGCGATAGCGATAGTTAACCGTGAAGTACTTTTGTAACGAACATAGATTCGTAGATGCAAGATGGTATTCTTCGGTCGATCTTCACTTTATTGACAGCTGATATGAGCAGGTTCAGCGTAGATTATGCACCTTTGAAAGCAAACAACTTTTGTAGGCGCGAGGGAGCTCACTATATGGATATCCTATCGATCTACATCTTATTGATGTCTGACGAGAACGAGCCCAAGAGCGCTTTGCTATGGTACTCGTGTACACAAGGATTCTTTTACATGATTATTGTATTGGCCTATATATTATCCGTATCTGACAATGGCGGATCCCGAGGGATTTGCCCATACGTTCGGAGGTATTTTGAATGCCTTTGAAAGCAACGGACTCTCATAGGTGCAAGGGAGCCTACTACATGGTCATCCCGTCGATCTACACCTTACTGATGTCTGACAGGAACGGACCCAAGAACGCTTTGCTATGGTACTCTTGTAAGTCGAATATTTTCAAAAGCAAGGTACTCAAGCTGCCAGGAAAACTTTTAGATGGTTATTGTGTAGAGCTACATGTAATCAGTATTTGACAAGAGGTCGGATTCCAAAGCGCTTTGCGTTTAGTATCTTTGAAAGCAAGGCTTCATTGGTGCAGACTCTCTTGCATCTTATTACGGTCTTACAAGACTCTTTTATTGGAACGATATCTAGAGTAAGGTTGGTTCGAATGAAGTCACACGAAACAAGGTTTAAAAATAATACAGTTTAATAGGTTCAAAGGAGCCTCCCACACATCTATTCCGCCGATATACGACTTCTCCAGGTCTGAAGGGGGTGAATTCTAAAGAAGTTAGTGACACGGTCGCGTGTAGGTACAAGTTCGTCTACTACATCACCGTGAATAGAGAAATCGTATTATCATGCCAGTAAGGCTCCCCTCTGCTCATCATTTAGTTTATACTCATTTGATAGGAACGATTGCCTCTCCAGAATGTATTGAACTAATCAACTGAGATTAGTGTAAACAATAATTGTCGCACTTGTGCTAAACAAGAGAACCATTCTGAAGGAGTTTTCGGGCATAACTATGCTAAACCACAAATTTCGTCATTCGGGGAAATGCTTCAACAACTTGGCTGATATTTTCCTGTCTGTGTTATGGATATTTAAGTTTCCAGGGCACAAGTATTTAGAAAATATCTTAACTCTCCGCAGTTGACTTTAATAGTCGAGACTTAGTTTCTCATAAGCAAAACAAATAACTTTGATGTGCTTGACGATATGCTTACGGGATGTACAGTTCGTAGCTAGTGTTTAGTCTGTAATGATTGCGATTTGAAAAGCGTATGCACATATGGGCTTTAAAGTGTCACATTAGCATTTACTGGGTTAATTGAAGCAACAAAGAAACAGAAAAAGTAGTTATTTTACTCAGTTATAGTGTGTGTGATGATGTAGATATAAAGTACATAGAAATGCTTAGGTACGGTACATAGTAAGTAGATGCACATATACACACAAGTGTTTAAAGGACCTTTTTATAAATAGCCACCGCTTTTGCACTCGTTCTTTGAAAGGCAAAGAAGAAAAAAGAAAAAAACTATTGTTAACGCAAAGAAGATTGAATTGCGCGCGCTCTCATTAAATAGGACAGCTGTACATGTTTATAACTGCAAACATATATAACATACATAACATGCATAGGCTACATAGGCAACGTTTATAATACTTGGTCCTTACGTTTGTACATATGTTGTGCGTATGTTTATGCGTTTTTTTTTTTTTTTTTTTTTTAATTTTTTTCATCATCATCCTTTGCTGCAGGATATGCTGGTTCCTGCTGCATAAATATTGCCTTAAAAAAGCTATTGTATCTTTAAAAAAACGCCTAGAACTCCATTTTTGACTTAATATTCTTTTCTTTCGCTTTTTTTTCTTTTCATATTGTGTTATGTGTCGGTTTGTTTTAAATATTGGAACAGCTGTTTGTGCCCCAGAAAGAAACTTTCTTAACATCTGCTTGCTTTGCTTGCTTGCTTGCTTGCTTGGTTGCTTTCCTCTTATTCTTCGTCTTCTTTTTTTTGTTTGGATTTCAATCAAGGATTAGAGAGATTCTCAAGTTGTTTGCTTATATTTGCTAAAGAATTATGTTTCATTCGTTTATTATTATTATTTGTATTGTGTGTTGCTAACGCTTATGCGTCTGATATTCCTTATGATGTTTAACTTAACTATTAACTGATTTACATTTATTTATTTCATTCTTCCTGCTGTTGTAACCTGATATATGTATAGTATTAGGCCCGAAGCCTAATTTCAAGCGAGCAAGCAGTTCCACTATTTACTTAAAAAGCAATTTAATTCACTTCTTTTGTTGTTTTTATTATTATTATTATTTTTTCTCTCTCTCTCTCTCTCTCTCTTTTTTTTTTTTGTAGTTTTTCGGGCTTTACTGAAACAACAACCCTTTGGCTTTGGCTTTGCTAACGACAACTATATGATAATGATGGCGATGATGATGATAATGACGATGACGATGATGATTATGATAATGAAGTTTAATGTTAATGCGAATATTTTCTCTCACAGTCAAATGTCGAAATTTTATTTGTCCTGTTTCGTCTTTATATCTTTTTTTTTTTTCATTTTCATTGAGATAATACATGTGTGCCGTATAGGAGCCCAAAAAGGGGTTGATGCTATTGATTGTTTCGAGTCTATAATATAATGGAATAACTGCAACAACAATAATATTATTGAAAACAGCAAGACTTGTAATTTTATTATTACACGCACCACCAAAAAAGGAAGGTATATTAAATTTATCAATTAGTTTAATGTCATCGAATTGTAAAATAACTAACTCAGTCCGTATGTTATTGCATTGTATGTGAAACCTTAATAGAAACCGAGAGATTAAGTCAAAATTTTTTCGTCAGGGCCATCGAATGGATACGAAAAAAACAAGCACAGGTAAGAAAATTATAGTCGACCAAGATCGAATCTTCTATACCCATCACCCTTATCTTCAAAAAAAAAAAAAAAAAAAAAAACAATTTCCTTTCTCTACGAGTAATAAACAAAAAGCGACAAAAAAAGGCAGAAATTTTCTCGTTTATAACTGTGTGTAGGCGTGACCGATTTCTTTAATTTTTATATAGAAATAAAAGCAAAATTTTATCATTGTAAAGTAAAGAACAAAAAGCCATTTTTTTTTTTTTTTGAAAACAGGTGATGTCAGTTTACGGAGTATTGTGGTCGTGCCCTTTAACCGATTTGTCCCTATTTCAAAAACAACCTGCATGCAAAAAATTCCAATCGTTGTGCAAAATTTGAACTGCCTTTTTGCGGCCAAGAAAATGTTTACCGCAGATAGACAGACAGACGGACATGCCTAAATCGGTTTAAAATTCAATGGTGACCGAAAGTATATATATATATGTATACGTTTTTGGAGGCTTTGAAGCTTCCTTCCGGGTTTTGCAAACTTTTTGACAAAATGAATATACCCTTCATGTCCAGACTTTGCTTTCTCTACAAAGATGAAGTCCTCCGAAAGGACTTGAGTAAAAAAACTAAAGCTCTATGCTATAAACTGTAAGATATTGTAAATGGATCCGCCCACTTGTGCTTCGACAACCAAACATAATTCTAAATGCATCTAAGTGTTCACGGATCCAAATCAAATTCAAAAGTGCGGTTGAGCTTTCTCTGGTCGCAGCTATAGTGAATGCCAAGCGAATAAAGGCCCGATTGGGCACACATCCGATAGCCTGCGGTCACGGCCTCGCTATATATTTCTCTTTCCTCTCTTCTTTCTGACAGTCACCGTGCTGCACGGACGGGACACATAGCTCGTAAAAAGGCACCGACTTTGTCGTTAGCAAAATCAAGCATTCCTCTCGATAAGAGACTTCTATGTGAATAAAGTGAATACAAAATGGTTTCTTGATATGAAAAAACCGCAAATTAATTTTCATAATATAAAAAGCGGCAAAGTATGCCATTGGCAGGCTGTCGCGAAAGGGTTAGTTTAAAAAGATTCTAAGAAAAAGAACCGACTCGTACGCCGTTAGATCGCAAAAGTTCTTTGTATATTGATTTAAAGAAGCGTTTAAGACCCTCAAGGTGAATTGAAATTAAAGAACAATCTCAGAAAGAATCCAAGACGTCAACAATAATGTTAAGTATTCTTGGAATCAGAGAATTCCTTCCCATTGACTTGGCGGTGCACCCTTAAAAAGCTAGAATTCTCCAAATATTTTAGGTTATACAAGATCCATGTCAAAGCGGACAAAAATCAAAAATCTCGATAAAAACCTCGATAGACGTCGGCCTAAGCAACTGCTCTTATGAATCCTGGTCAAATTTTCAGTTTTGTCGAAGCTTTGTCGGATACAATAGACTCTCTCCTGGTATTTTCCTAACAGACCAGATCCCTCCCTAGCTTTAGCTCAATTCGTGGGTCTGATGAATGCTTAAGAAGGATCGAAAAGGAAAAGAAAATTTCTTTTTGCATAGCTCTTGGTACGGCCGTGATAAAGAAGGACCCTTCAAATTTTTGACTTAAATAGAAGGTACTGGAAGATTCTCGAAGAGGATAGGTGGTGACCAAGGAACAATTTCACAAAAAATCTTCTAATTTTACCCACTCAAGGGTTCAACATGCTTCGAAATGGCCAGAAGAATCTTAACACACTAGCACAGCATCCTTTTCCTTAACGGGAAAATAAAAATTTAGAAAAGATTCAACCGCAAGAAAAACCAAAATCTCCGCAAAAGCTTTCAACGGTTCAATGCAGTTATTCTCATTGATTCTGTGACATGCCCTTAATTAGGAGTAAATTTGCTCGTATTTAATTATGTTGATGAGCGTGCCCAAGATTCGTCTCAAGGCGATTATAGTTTTTTTTTGTTTCTACGTTTCTTGTTCGCATAATCATCAAAAACAAGTGAGTATTTTATTATGGCTGACGCACTTACGTTACGTTATTGCTTTGCACCGCAGCGGGGTGCACAATCAGTTCTCTTTATTTTGTTGTTGTTGTTGTTGTATTTTTATTGCAATTCTCATATACCACAAGTTTTGTAAACGCAATATCGCGAATTTACAGTACATTTTTTTTTTTAATCTCTTTTATAAAGGGTTAGTTAAACTACAGCCAAGTTCGCTCCAAGGGGAAAGAATGAGAAAATTAAATCAAAATTGAAATATACTGCCATACGTGGTATGATAAGCGTTTCTTCTTTTTTTTTTTTCAATTATCAGCTTCCAAATCAGTAAAGCTGGATGGGATTATGTCGTGCCGGTGGCAGACCATCCCAAAATTCTAATCTGTTATATCTGCTTGCAGACGATAAGCGGAAGTGTCAATTCTTTGTTATTAACGCTCTATGCGGCCTTTTTATATCATTGAATTGAACGGTTCCTATGTCAGTAAAACTACTTGACGTTAAGTCACATTAAGCACATTCTGTTACCGTTAGGTCCGCAAAAGCGTCATTATGAAATCTCTTGTCATAGAAAGTAAGCTCACCTAACGGCGTAGTCAGGAACTTAAGAAGCACGACTATCAAGTCGACATAAGACATAAATTTTCAGTTCTCTGCGCGATAATTACAATTGATGTGTGTGCGGCCACAGCCATAGTGAAGCATACACGCTTCCCACCTCTTTCTCACTTCTCCCTCCCCGCTCCTCTTCCCGATCATCACAATGTTTTGCACGCTAATATACGAAAAAAAAGAGAGAGAAAATACAAGCCTAATATACGAAAAAAAAAGAGAGAGAAAATCAAGCCGAGTTGGTTGTGAAGGATCATCGTACTATTTGCCCAAAATTGTATACAAAGCAATCATCGAAGGAGAAGAAGCATAAAAGATTTGTTGTTTATAGTGTCTTCTCGCCAAGACTAAGTCCCAAAATGCTAATGCGATTGAAACAAAGAGTGCTAAGAACACTGTCGGAAAGCTCGGCAATTTTGTTACTGCAGAGATCATGCTGCCGCATGTTTTGGAAATTCAAGTAACGGCGAACTACTATCATTATATACTTCACCCATTACCTGTGGTATAAGGGGATACGGATGTATGTGAACATCCCGTAGGAATTTTTTATCCTCTCTATCCGCATCTTCTATTATACTGATCGGTTTGAAATCATTTCTTGTGTCATTGCTTGTCTATCCGTCCGTGCGTCTTGTCATTAAAATCATTTTTTCTTACTTATTTGTCCGTCCGTGAGTTTTGTTTGTAAGTATCATCAAAATTATTTTTGATTTGTGTTCCACGCATTATATATATAAAAGTATCATTGAATTCGATTCAAACCGTTACAAATATGTGCAAATAATCCTTTTTCGCGGTACAAATTATTAGTGCATAAAAAGAAAGAATTCACCCTCCTCTTCTTCTACTCTATAAAATTTTGCTTAGAGAGAATTTGTAAAAAAATAAACTTTATTGTATTTACATGCCTCGTATTAATGTGATATGAAACGAAGCAAGCAACTTAATTCAACATGACATTGACTGGAGCTTTATGCATTTACATACATATATGCATGCATACATACATACATACATACATACATACATACATACATACATACATACATACATATGTAAGTATATATATTCAGATCCTGTTAGTTGCCATTTTTGTTTGTCAGTTGATATTGTACACAGAAATATTGTAACTGTGGTAAATGGTTTTTTTTTTGTTTTTTGTATTTACGTGACTGTTGTGCAACATCTGCGCCTTGCGCTTATTCATTCGCACACAAATGGTCTTTTGGTGAGCTCTTTTTTATAATTCCCAAATGTTTACATATTTTATTATATGATCCTTGCTTTACCTTCTCTCGCTTTTTCCCCTAAACAATGCGGACAAACACCAATTGATTCTTTCTTCATAAAACTTTATTGCTAGTATTTATTGTTATTGTAATGTTTAATATCAAAATAAAAAAAAATAAAATATAAAAAAAAATAAATAAATAAAAAAGGGTTTTGCAACAACCAACGGTTTTGTTACATCTTGTCAAGTGGTTTTTTTTAGTTTTTATTTTTTATTTTCGTGTTTGCGGTTTTCAAAATACTTTTGTGCTCGCTTGGCTCAATAACTGAATTTATCGCTACTTGATTTCCATGAGACCAGTCAAATAAAAACCTTCTAAGCCATATGTTTATTGTCAATCATTTTCGTCGCAAAGGAAAAGAGGCAGGAGTGGTGTTCATGAAACTGTTGCAGACTTTCTCATTCATTCCGAGTCGGAAGCTTGCAGCAGCAAATGTAAAAGAACTATTGATATAAATATCATTAAGTTTTAAGCAATGATTATAAATTAATTGCAAAAAGACGGGAAAAACCCCAGATGCGAGCAGTTTATAGCTGTCGTTGTCGCTGTCGCTCTCCTTGTCGAACTCGCATTCGACTTGAGCATTTTTCTCGCCAGCGCTGTATGTATGATCATCGAAAATAATTATTTGCTTTTCACGACATTTTTCCCTTTATTTCCCTTATTAAAGGGATTAAAGTAATCGTTGCATTTGTAACAAATATATGGATTTCGTTATGATATTTCGCTTCCTTCGTCGCTTGAATGCTTTATTTTACCTTTTAAAGTTTCATTCAGCACTGAGAAGAATCGTATACATTGTCGATAGCTGTAATCTCGACACATCGACTCGGCAATTCGACCTCGATGATAGTAAACTCAATTAACTTCGAGGGTTTTTTCGACGTCGACAGCGAAATCGACCATTAAGTACTCTTCGCCTCTTTGCCGAGCACAATTCTTAAGATATCAAAAGTGACATCTTGCCGTAAGAAATCTTATAGTCGGGAGTCGGGTCCCAAAACATGGATCAAACTTGTTTTGAGTGCAGCAAAGTTAAGCTTTTGTCAAACATCTTTCTAGCCATCCATTTCCCACCAATTTTCGATCTTGAACTATCAAATATGATATCTTACTGCCATGCGATAAGTTTATTTCTGATAAGAGACCGTATATGGGAACCGATAAAGATAAGTTCATTATCCCCCTTCACCTTCATAACCTATTAATAATTAATGTACCAATAAGTCTCTACAAGTATCACAGCACTAAGGATAACAAGTAAGAAAGTCATATTTGGCGGGGATCGAATCTCGCATACCCCACCATTACCCTTTTCGCATTCTACGCGTCAAGCACTTTTATTTGATACCCACAGCGCTGGTATTATTAAGAAAAAATTAATCGCTGTGTCTACCATAGGCATTTTAGACTTAAACCATTTTTAGGCTCCTCATTTGAGGAGCACACAACACAGTTTTGAACATTCTGCCATTCTTGCCTTATGATAAGTAAGCGTAGGCATAATCACTAAAGAAGTTTCCGAAAGGTTCGTTTCTACTATCGCCATTTGCCATTTATCGGATAGCTTATGAATGCATTCCGGGATTGAAGCCAATATAGCCCTCGATCCATTTACGTGCATCTTCAACTTTCGTAAACCACTGGGGAGCCTGCTCGCAAGTAATAAGAGGGTGCGGACCGGACCGCACCGCAGGGTAGAGCAGCCTAAGTTAAAAATCATATTTTACGTGGCTTTCATCGTTTTCAAGACAACAATTTTTTGCCCGAAATCTCGTAAACTACTTTCCAACTGTTCTCCAATAAGTAACTAAAACCGTTCACCATTCAAACATCAATAATAATAAGTTATTCGTACATAAAATTTCGGGAAAACCAAACGCGTCAGTTATGTTTTATGAAGCAACCAAGTTTAGCGGGAGGAATTCATAGGCACACCTAATATTTTCTTCGAAATAGAATTTCCCCATGGCATGCCGAAAGTTGACATAAAACTATTTATACCTCCACGCCCAAATAGCACTCTTCCTTACATAAAATTTGTGAAGATGCATAACAACCAATCAATTTCCTCAAAAAAATTCCCATATAAAGGAGTTTCCGAGAGATTTCCCTATAGGACACCGATAGTTGACATTGTCATGCAAAACTATTTCTACTTTCACGCCCAAATTTACCTATACCTATTCAGAACAACTAACCAAACGTGTAAAGAATACTTAAAAGTAATCCAGCAATAAAGGAGGCAGCAGATCCTTTGCCCCCAGAAACTGTATTGAGTCTAGAATTAGCAAAGCATAGTAAAATTTCCTTTAAGACTGCCAATCTTTGATAACATCTTGGAACGGATATATTCCTCTGATTTGTTTTCAAAATATGAGCGATCTTCGTTCCTTGGCGGACTTCATTATCTTGTTGAACGAGCACAAAGCATGGCCCAAGTGTATGACGGAATAGTTTTGTTTCTTCGGGCAACTGCTACAAACTATAGCTTTCAAGTATAGCTTTCTAGTATCTTTAGTTCATCTGGCACCTGAGCCAGGGTAAAATTTCGTAAATGTGTGAGTTTTTCTTTTTTGATGGGTCATAAATAAACCGCCTTTTCACAAGAGGATGTAATGAAGTTATTCGCATAGCGCAAGTGAGAGGTAAAAAACAAGCAAAGCAAATTTTAATAGGTTACGGTAGACATCAGGAAATGAAATGCTTTAAGTGGGGAGGGGAGGGAGGGGGCCTGAATAAATGCAAAAACGATTTCTTCAATACACAATCGTTGTAGATAAACGTATTCCGTTATAGTCGTCTGTCAATTTCTAAAGTGTTAATAAGAATTTAAAATGGAAAACTTTAACCAAAAGGGTTAAGTATTTTTTTTTTTTTTTTGCATTCAATTTGAAAACGATTAAGAAACAATATGTTTTATGCTTTATGCTGCTAAATCTCTCCTTTCCTGATTATTACCAACCCTTAAAAAAACTTTTGAGAAAAAAAAAAAAAAAATGCGTAAAAATGATTTTTTACTACTGTAACGATCATTGACAAGCTGACCAACATTGCCATCCCCGTGTAATAATAGTGTATGTTTTGTGCCCTATGGGAACTGAGTAAATTGTAAAGTATAGAGTAAAACACAATGAAACCTTTTGTGAGAAATGGTCGGTTGGTCGGTACGCGCAACAAATACTAAATAATTATTTTATGCTTTCATATGCAAATATTATGCCAGGCTTTCTCCCTTTTCCTTTCTTTTTCAAAAAAAAAAAAAAAAAAAAAAATCTTGATAAAGGATATGATTAAAAATGAACAAAAAGGGAAAAACGCGACAAAAAAGAAAATTATAATAAAAAAAAAAAAAGAAAAAAAATAAATGACTGTTTATTAATAATTACCCCGGAGAGGAGAAAACGTATTTTTAAATTATGCGGATATGCAGTAGCGGTAGCATTTGTAACACATATACCGGCTGAGGTAGATGAACACGAGGCAGGTGAAGCAGAAGCCGAAGCGGATATAGTCGATACTGATGACGGTGAAGACGAGGCAGATGTTGAATGATGACTATGATGTGAATTATGATGATGCGAATGATGATGATCACGTTCACGATCCTTATGGTGACGTTCCTTATGCTCTTTATCTTTGTGCTCTCGATGCTTTTTATCTTTATCACGTTTTTCACGTTTCTTTTTTTTATGCTTACGACTCTCTTTATATTCTGATATTTCAATATTATTATTATTAGATTCCATGCTAACTACAGTAATAGCGGCCGCTATTGTCGTCGTAGTTGTTCTTGTTGCTGTTGTCGTCGTTTCATGGGGCGGTGTAGTATCCATGGGCGCTATACCCGTTGTGACCGTAACAGCTGAATTTGAATTGTTGCTACCAGCAGCATCGACGGTATCCATCATCATCATTTTGCAATGATTTCTTTTTATTTTTATTTTCCTTTTTTTTTGCTTTTATTATTTTTGTTTTTATTATACTAATCAGGTGAGTTTTTGTTGTTTGCTTTTGTAAACACTCACTCTTTATGAGAAATTTTAAAAGAGATTTTTATCACAGTTATTTCATTTGTTGTTGTTGTTTTTTGTATTTCTCAAGTACTTTTAATCTTACTCTTTGTTTCACATAAGCTCACTCTCTTTCTCTCTCTCTCGCTCTCTCTCTGTCTCTATCAAGTTCTACTTTTATTTATATGCACAAGCATGCCTTAGTTTGACTCATTCATGTATGTTGTTATTTTTCTTGATATTGTTGTTGTTTGGTGATTACGATTATTATGATATCTGATAGCCTGGCATGATTTTAACACAAATTTCTTTAATTTTTCTTTTTTTTGAATAGAAAAAAAAAACAGATGATAATAAAAAGGAGCGCAGGAGAGAGGTCAAGATTTATTTTAGGAAATCAAAAAAAATAAATAAATAAATAAATAAATAAGTAAAAATAAAATGGAAAAATTAATTCAAACACAAAAATTTTTTTTTTTTTTTAATAATGATAGATATTATTTTGTTTGGATTTTTGCTTTTGGTTTGATTTCTGTGTGTTTTGCTGCTAGTAGCAGCCGCTACTAACTGACTTCCTGACATACACATAACAGCGAATTACTAAAAATTATTGAAAACAATAATTAACAATAGTTTGCCTGGATGACTAGCTGTGTTTGTTACTGTCATTAGTCGAAGGAGACGTTTTAATGGCGACGTTAATATTTAAGTTTAGAACAAGTATAAGAGTGTTGTTGTAATATTGTTTGTTGTTTATTTTTATGTTTTACAGGTATGAGTGTGTAAAGCATAAAAGCGTATTATTCGACAAAAACAAAAAAAAAACAAAAAAAAAAAAGATCACTTCATACATGCACACAAGTGAAGAAGGCAATCGACGTTTTCGTTGACGAAGACGGCCGGTAGTACAAGAACAACAATCGCAACTCGACGACCATATATTTGTTGTTGGTGTTATTGAAAATATACTTTTAAAGGCATAAGTTGCTTGTTATTGTTGCTGCTACTACTTAACTGCAAATGCATAGAAGAATATGAAGGAAAAATAAAACACGACATAAGCCAAAGAGTTATTTTAAAAAGAAAAATACTGGCAGTGCAATAACAACAAAACATTTAAATAGTTGCAAAGAGCAAAGACAATGCATCGACGCACACACACATACGCGCAGTACATATACATATACATGAGGCACCTATGATGAAAATATAATAAACGAAATAACACAAACAGACAAATCGTCAGACAAACTTAACAACAACCAACAACCAACTAACAGCAACGGCAGCAGCCAGCCAGCCAGCCAAACCATTCAGTTAAATAGCTTCTCAAAAACCTTAAAGGAAAGAAAAGAAACGTTACGTGGTTTCGCGTGCTGTTGTTGAGATTTTGTTGTATGTTGAAATTAAATCGAAGCAAAATAAACCTAAAACACACACAAACACAAAAATCAAAATCCAAAAAAAAAAATAAATAAATAAATAAATAAAAAAAAAAATAACACAAAAATAAAATAAAGCTAAAACAGAATCTCCTAGACGATTATACCACAACGCATTAAATAACGACGACGACAACGAGACCAAAGTGAAAAAAAAAACAAAAACAAGAAACCAAAAGGAAAAACGGCCAAATGAAAGAACTTTAAAAAAACAAAAACCGAACGGCACTGAATGCAATCAACGAACGGAAAAAGAAAATTCTACGTATTAATACTGTGCGCGTTTGTATCTACACTAACCGACTGGCACTGAAACTAACTTTAAAAAAGACCCAGTAATAGATTGTTACTACTACTACTACGACGACGACGACGATGACAATGAATACTACCTCTTATGCTCTTTTCTCATTCGTATGCACACACACACATATATCCTCTCTTTCTCTCTCTCTCTCTCTCGCTCTTGATACATCTTCGCATTCTCAAATACTCACGTTTACGCATAACAACTGTTATTATTATTGTTGTTATGCATATACATTGTTATTAGATATAAAAGAATCTGAAAATATATACACAAAAGCAACGACGACAACACAACGATACGCTTCTGCTTGCAGCAGAGATACATTTACAGTGTGAGTCATAAAAAAATCTCTCAAATGGAAAAAGGTTTTTATTGAGAGAAAAAAAACAAAAAAAAAAAAGGAAGAAACCTTAGTATATGACAAGGTGGAAATATTATAAGACTTTGTGATTACAGTTCAAGCGAAGTGCTTGTAATTGTTTGTTTTTCAAGGACGTAATAAAGGATATGTATTGTCCATGTAATTAACCGAACCATTTACAGTGAACTAGACACAGTCAAGGCTTTTACGGATATTTATGGCAGGTCAGTAAAGCTTTTGTCACCAATGGATTCTTATTTCCTATTTATGACCATTTGTTTGTTTTTTCTTACACGTTTTCACTTGATTTAGCACGATTCAAATTTTAACTATAATTGTTTTCACTCCCTCTTACTTCTCTTTGGCGACTTTTTATAAAAGACCCTCTTTTCTAGAATGCATCTTGCTCAATAAAAAGAAAAATTGAGCGTACTAAGTGACCATTATCGACTAAGAACTCGTAGAGTTTTTTTTTTATTTCAAGCGAGAACACTAGAGAGTTGCGCTTTCGTTCGGTTTCGGCTTAATAATCTATAAGCCACCAATCTATGGTAGATTAAATTGTAAAGAAATTCTAAGCGCCTTTTCACTTTAATCAAATTCTTATAAGAGGTCACCTATATGCTTACAGAGAGACCTTTATAAACAATCCCGATATTGTCGAATATATATGCCTATAATGCGAAAATCATCTAACTCATATCCACATCTAACGTGGAAAGGG
Organism: Glossina fuscipes; assembly: GCF_014805625.2. Taxonomy (NCBI): domain Eukaryota; kingdom Metazoa; phylum Arthropoda; class Insecta; order Diptera; family Glossinidae; genus Glossina; species Glossina fuscipes. The sequence goes on along the minus strand of NW_023998455.1, from coordinate 1,923,699 downwards.
TCCAGAAAATCATGGATTTTATGCTTTGTCTTGCATTGCTTTGTAACATTAAGGTTCGAGCTAAGCATCCACGCTCGCTGGCCAATGGGAAAGCAAACAAGGGGGTTTGTTTTCCATCAATATCTACTCAAAAAGCCATTATTCAAAACCGCTTCTATGAATCTTGGCAGCTCTTCTAAGTCCAGTTAGACAGAGGTACAAACATATTTATATTGAATCAGAACCGATCGATGTAACAAAAGGCGAATCCATCTCACGTCTCGCTGGGTGGTGCATCGACTTATGCAACCTTAATATAACCTTGTACTGGGATATAAAAAACAATAGATGATAGTATTTCCACAAGTTAAATGAACGTAGATGGACGTACATGGTTGCCTGGTATAAACGACTTGATAAAAAATGAAAAGATTTGAGTATTTCCCAATCTGTTGTTACGGTTTTCTTGAACCTGTGCGCTCTGTAATTTAGAATTTTAATAAATAATTTTCGTAAAGAATTACTGATAAATCGTCTCCTTCGAAATGATTATTTTTTTTTTTCCTGATCACTCCCCTATTCATGTCACACGATCACGATGATAGTCTGAATCACGAGAAAGAAATTGGGATATGGTAGCTGCATTTGTGTTTAACCGGTAAGCGTTATGCTTTTACCGACTGAGATACGGCCAAAGTAAACTCCAAGCAATTTACATTGATAACTCGAACACTGACTCGGTGGTCGTCATTCTTATCCTACTCTTACGGAGAACACCTATGTTATCGAAACAGCCATAGATCGATGCAACAGTCGATCTTAATAATAAAGTCGGGGAAGCCAATAGATTCATTTCAAGTATCATGTTCTCTTTTTTCCAGCATATTTGGAAGCAGACAAATAATAAAAAAAGAAAATCAAAATATATTTTATTTTTCAAAATCCGAATACTTTTGAAGCTGAGTGTAAATGATTTATTTGTGAGAGAATGATACTAATTATGTAAAAAAAAAAAGGGAGCAATAGAGAATTGGAAAAAGGTATGAGTGTACGAGAGCACACAGATATGCTTCTATGCACATGTGTGTAGTTCTGCGATGGGGTAACTAAACTAAAATGAAATAAATGTATGAAAAAGAAAAAAAAAAACAGGTAAGAGAGTAATGTAGATTCGCGTTTAGGTGAATTTTGGAAGCCCATCATTTTCAAATTCTATTTTTCCTTTTTATTGTGAATAGAGTTTTGAAAATTGTACGGATCGTAATTCTCTTTGACATCCATTAAGATAATTGAATAATGTATTAACAGAAATCTTTGGATTTTTATAATAAAATAACAAAATTTTGATTCTTTTACGATATTGTTGTATTGAGGAAGTTTTCAAGGCCATTTCTAAAACAAACCAGTCCTTCTAAATTTACGACAAACTTTATTATTTAGTATTGCCAGCTGTACATCTATTAATTACTGGAACGCATTAAGCATTTTTTGTAAAGAGTTTTTCTAATCTGTAAGAGCTATCCAAACGAATTAGTATTTTAAGACCATTTTCACACGACAGATTTGTGTTTTCAAATTTACTTCCGTTTTATAGTTACTGAGGAAATACTAGTATGGGTCCTTGGTTTTATGTTTCCAGTGTAATTTTCAAGTCTTCTACCTTCTTAATCCGCAAAAGACATAGGCATGGATATGGTTCAAAATGTCACGTTGTCAACCATATAATATACTATATGAGATGACCGACTAAAGTAGCGTTTGATTGACTGACCAAAGCGCCGCGATCTTAGCGTTTGATAGCAGTTGCAAAATAAGAAATATGTATATAATTATATATATATAAAATATATAAATAAGAAAAATCATATTTACCGCATACTTATCACTTAATTTGAGTTTCTTTAGTTATTAGCGTACGTAGCAAAAAGCATATGATTAAGAGGCGGACACGCGGGTATAACGAAAACTGTGCAACAATAACTCATCTTCTGTCCAATAAAGACTCCAAAGACGATTACACACTCAAAACCCTTTTCGGAGCAGACGAAAGACCGAAACTTTTTTACCGGATCGACGCGCTGAAATTATACCATGGGCTGCTCTACACCTTGCCCTATCTACGGCGTCCGTCGGCTAAGTACGATTAAATCAAAGCAAAATGTCCCAATCAATGTCCCAAACAAGCCGCTTACCTATTTTAATCTACCCTCCGTTTCTTAGGGCGGATATAAAAATGCATAAAAGTTGTGCAAGCATAAGAATGGTTGCACGTTAGCGATGGTGGTGGTGGTGGTTAAAAAATTGCAGAAATCATATGAAAACAGCTCTCAACACTTTTGCTCTCTGTTTAAAGTTAATGCACTATATGCATACGTTCATGCACAAACGCACACACTTGAATCAATATAATATTGTATATATATATATATAAATATAAACTCCCATCGGGTGGTTATAATACAGCAGCTACTCAGTCAGTCATTGCCGGTTTAACCATTCTGCACGTAGGCATCTTTACGTATACGCTGCTGTTCTTACTTTGGCTATGTTTTGTCAAAAAGGCAAAAGAAGAAAAAAACACACACATACACATACGCACACAAATACACAAAAGAAAAAAAGTCAGCAACAACACTACAAGTAGTATTGTACAGTTGTGGTAAGAAAGTACTAAAAATGAATACAATAAGACTCTCAAACTCTGAGAAGAGTATTGCTTTATAAAAATACAAAAACAAACACACACATACACACATGCAAAGAGAACAAACGCAGTTCTTTTCTCTCATAATGCTTGCGAGTCTCTGGTTTGTTTTTTTTTTTTGTTTTCTGCTCTCAATTTCCTGTTTATTCATGGTGTAATAATAATTATTTTAGTACACAATTAAATCTAAATAAATCAAAGCAAAAAGAGAAAAAAAAACAAAAGCAGAAAATAAGCTTATATTGAAGTAAAGACAACGATAGAAACATTACTAATAAAAAAAAAAAAAGAAAGAAAAACTTGTTATCATATGAAACGCATGCACACACTCAATTATATTAAAAAAAGAAAAAAAAAATGCACATAAAATATAATACATAACGTAATAGATATGTTAAATAATAACTAACAGGAAATATATAGCAAAACAGAATATTAGGGAAAGGGAAAGGAGCGGTGGGAACGCAACGAACGACGAGAACGACGACGACTGTCTTGTCAATGGAATTCACTGTTTACTCATCACTTAGAAGAGTAACTAGTAGCTTCCTAGCTCACACAGTTAAATGTGTACTTACACACACATGCCGAGAAATGTGTGTCAGTGCCCTTTTCTCTCATTAATTCACTTATAATATTTACTAAGTAAAAACAACAGCAACAACACCAAAAAGACGAAAGAAAAGAAAAATTTAAAAAATCTACTGATATCAATCAATGAATTAAATTTAGCTGTAAAATCATTTCAACAAAAAAAAAAAAAAAAAAAAAACCAGAAAATTAAATTAATAAACTCTATCTTTTGTTTACTCTGTGCCAGTCGCCCGCGAGCAAAGTTTGTTTTTTATAAGTCAATAGCCAGGTGTACCGCCGCATAGAATATAATATAATATGTAAAGGGGTGGATCTAAGCGTTTATAAAAACATCAATTAAGTCTGGAGAGAAGATATCGACAGATATATATACACATATATATATATATATATTATGACGTTTTTGGGTTTACCTTTACAGACAGGTAACGTCATTTCATTTGTAATGATTATACCTAAAGGAATTTATTTAGTTACGGGTAATCAACACAATTTTTTCATTTACATAATTCTCGTCTTAAGGTTTTTATTTTTTTTTTTTATTTTATTTATTTGGTTTTTTTAGGTTAAGAAGAACTTGTTTTTCCCTCTCTTTATATATGGGCTTTTTCCAGCTTAGTTTTGTTTAAAAAAAAAAAACCGCAACCACATTTCTATTAATAGTAAATGTTAAATCGATTTAACTATGTCTGCCTATTCGTCTGCTGATAACTGTTTTAACATTGCAAGTCAATTAAACGTTAAAAACCACACAAAATTATTCCTGATCACGGAACTGCATTCCATATTCATGTAAATAATAATCTTCAAATAAATCAGGCTAGGTACCTGTCTTTATCAAGCCCTAATGCCTGTGCTGGAATTTGGCCATGGGACGTCATTCACGAGGTGCTTTCTATACGTGTATTGCTTATTTTTGCGCCAAGAAATAGAGAATTAAGAGACAACACTTGTCTCACCGCTGCCATATGGAAGTAGGACAATGTTCATATTCCTACTTTCACTAGAGAAACGTAGGCTTTTATACCAGCCTTTTTTTTCTAGCAGAAAAGTTGATATCAATATTCTTATCCGTCCTTCGAGTAGTGTAAATTGAATTAAGAATTATTTAAATCGCTCAGGAATTTTTATAAAAATATGTATAAATTATGTACTGCTACTATCTGCTCTTCATACTTACTCATGCATTATCGATATCATATGTAATTCTAATCTTGCCAGGTTTTTATATTCAACACTGCTTATGGTGTAGGATGTATTGAAATTGTGCAAACATATATAAAACCCCAAAAGGCTTAAAATAGACCAACTTTTATTACAGCAATAGAGTTGGAATCATTCTAAGCTTGTAAGTCCGTCTGTCCGTCTGGTGTCTGTCCATGGGATTTAGTGTTCAAACTACAACTCGCAATGTTTGAAATATTTTAATGAGTGGATTGGTCAACTTTTTCGACCACTTCTGGTTGAGTGTAAGGCATATAACAACTCTCAAGCCTTAATAGGTCAAAAAGGCCTAATTATTAATGTCCTTTGATGAAAATTTTTCATAGCAATAATTTGATGTAAAAATTAAGTGGATCAAATTTGAATAACATGGGCCTATTTTGTTGACTCCACTCCCGATTTCTCATGACTAGTAATAGACTCTTCAAAGAAAGGTTTAATTTTTAATATTTTATGATGAAAATTAATCCACAAACTCATACACCCTAACAGATATGAGGGTTAATTTTGATCAAGCCACATGATGTTGCGGGCATCCTTCATAAAGTGAGCTTTCATCGAAAGTATTTGCACTACATGAAGTGGTGTAGGTTATCAATTGTCGACCTTATTCGCCTAAAATAATGTTATTTGCCATTTTTTTTGTAACGAATCATACCACGACGTGACTCCCAGTCACTTATGGGAATCCTAATTGAAATGCTATTGTTTTTTTTTATGGTTTCAATTCATCTATATACACATGCACAAAATATTACATATCGGCCTTGTGTAGCTTGTGGAAATGCAATCTAATAAACATGACTCAAAGATACCGCTTGACAAGCTTAGGGTTAAATTAAAACTTATAATCTTTCAATAGCACCAGCGATTTCGAAACTGTCAATGTAGTAAAGAAGGTTGCCTTTGTTAGTTCTCAAGAATATCCATGTCGGCATCGGTTTATTAGTAGCATGCTCTCTGCTTGATGTATGTCAGGTCTAACTGTGCTTCTGGATAAGAAGTATCTTTTTTTATTTTTTTTTTTATTGAAATGAAGATCTTTTTATTTATTTTTCAATATGTTTGGCTCCTTCTCTTCTTCATTACTTAATTATGTCATAGTTTAAATGTTACTTAATCCATTTGGAATCCATATATGAATGGTTCACTGAACAAAACGATCAAATCCGTAAAATCAAAAGGAAAAAGAGAGAAAAATAATGAAAAAAAAAAAAAATTGATTTATTTACTTTTTTTTTATATCATATGTTTAGCAGCAATAGGAGGAAACGATTTTCATATGCATTTAATTTTTAATTACTTTGTTAAGAAGTGTTTTCAACTATATTTTTATGACGATTTATATTGGAATTGGTTTTTGAAAAAAAATTATTTATTATTCAATTATGACTAAAAAAAAAGTGCAGTGTCATTTAGTGTGGTTAACAATTATTATTCGAAATATTTATTTCGAGTACATGCAGTTGCAAAGTCAACTCAACGCTTTGGACATTAAAAAAAAAAAAAAAAAAAAAATTCATTAAGTGAAGTATTTTTTCCCCATTCCTCCTAATGAACCGAGAGAAGGCTATGGAACTGGATATTTAACCCTTTGCATACAAATTGCCAGCAACTATTTGTAGCAATTGCAGTAGAGACGTAACGGTTCTTTCTTTTTATCATTTTTACGATTTGTTATATCCTATATCACTTGTGGTACGTGGTGCTAAGTTTGTCTGGACGTATATAAAACCCAGAAGAGCTTAAGGTAAACTCAACTTTTATTATACCAATCTACGCTGATTCGTCTGTCATTTCATCTGCTCATATAAATTTGTGCCTTAACTATAGGTTGCAACTTTTAAGACAGTTCGATGAAATTTGGTTTTTTGACTGAAGGGCGAACCCTATTGAAAATGGTTCGAATTGGTCCACTTTCTCGATCCGTCTCGAACTTTCCGAAGCCACAAACACTGGCAACTTATACAAAACACTAGCACCTTACACAAAACACTTATAATTAATACATCACTCAATAAGTTGGTAGAATGGTGAAAGTTGATACAATTTAAAGAGCATTAGTCAATAATCATTCTACATTTGTACGCTCCTTTACGAACTTATTGAGTAAAGTGTTAATAGCAAATATTAGTTTTGGTGTAAATCAAGGTATTAACAAGAACTATGGTTCCGCCGAGATGTGGGCTTCAGTCTGTCTACAAGCACTTTCGGACTACGTCAAAAACTGCAGCAGATACAGATGCAGATCGAGAGATCCGATAAACTCATCTCACACCTGGCAGAATATGGCGTGTCAGCGAGGCTACGCCATTTACACGCAGGCTACTTGTCAGATAACAACGTCCTAGTTTCTTAAAGGAACAAAAAAACCCAAAATGGTGGCTAAGTTGCTTTTAATTACTCGTATACCTGAAACCAAGATAACTCAGCTTCTTTCAGGAAAGGAAAAAAAAAACGTTTGCTAGAAAGATCTCGGAATTTCGTAGGGTTGGTGGCAACTTCGGAACAGCATCACACACCTATGATAGGTCAACGCAAGGAAAAAGTCCGCTTACTCGTTGTTTGGTTACAAGATCGCTACATACAATCCTTGAATCGAATGTACCACTGGTTTATATGTCCTTCGCAGTTATAAAGTAACTCAAGAGGTCGTACAACATAAAGCCGTGGTTATGAAATTGTTTCATGACTGAGATGAAGCGCCTTATCTAAGCTGATCAGCCAAATTACTTGCCATAGCGAGACAGAAAGCGAGAGAGAATGAAGATGATTTTGTGTTAAGTAATAGATGCACAACAGAATTTATGGATGTGCATATATAGCACAGTGTTAATTTTATATACTTTATGCACTGTCAACTACTTCTGCCGAAGACAAAAAAAGACTGCGCAGTGGTGATGGGACGAGATGGTGCATCGCATTTGCATTTCTACTACAAGAAACATTCAGGCAATAAAAAGTAACGCCGTTAATATAAATCAAGACAGAATGTCTTAATCTGATTTCAACGACCAACACAACTCTACCTAGTCTAACCGTATGTCTAATCTAACATGTTAAGTGCATCTACTGTATAGATAAACATTTATCCAATCAAGTAAATTTGTTTGTTTTCTCAAACGGAATTAATAGGTTCTCTTCTCTAGAATTCATAAAACGTTGTAAGAAATAAGCTACAGATACAAGAAGGATAACATCAAACAAGGAGAAGAGAGGAGAACACAATCAGAGCACGTTGTTACTTAAAGATGTAACCTTTCGGCATTTACTAACAATTCATCTAAGATGATGATTAGCATTTTTTTGCTTTTCTTTTTTTTTATTATTTTCTTCTTTTTTTTTTTTTTTTTTTTTTTTTTGTAAGCTGTCATAACAATTTAGTTTTTGTTGTTATGGTTATTGTTAAGATACTCACACCTTTCGCTTAAAAAGGCCGAAAGACTTGAAATGAAAAAAAGAGTGGACTGGACAGTAATCAAGAGATTTAAAAATTTAGAATTAAAAGTTGATTACGTTTGTTAGTATGCGCGCACGTGTATTTGTGTATGCTTGCGCGCATTTGTGGTCGCGTTCGTGCAAGAGAAGAGAGAGAGTAAATTAATGGCAAATTTGCGAAACGACATTAATTTCAACGAACATAGGCCGAGACATGTGCTTAATAGAGCAGATAACCTCCATAAAACACGGTTTCTATCTGAATCGAATTTGAGCAACAAAAAAAAAGAAGTGAACAAAGGGTAAGGGTACGGACAAGGGTACATAAGCATCTTAGAGCGAGTTTTGAAATTTTGAAAATTTATAATATGATAAATCACTTAAGGAATGCCCCCGTACCTGTGACACGATGATTATCAGGAAGGAGTCAGGAGGGTAAGAATAGAGTCTCGGCGCTAGTCTAAGAAGTGTGTAGGTGCGATTAGTAAGTGATAGTCTTTTACCTTTCATTTTAGCTCCGCCACAAATCAATTGTAATTAAAACATGATCTACCGTAATGGAGATGGAATATGAATGACAAGGTGACCTGATAAGCGCTCAAAAACAAGGAAAAACAATCGCGACTACCAAGTCAGCGTCAAATCTCAAGTGCGGTGGACTTTATTTAGCCTAATTCGTAGGTACACCGACTGCTCAGCCTGTATTGAGGTTGCGACCGTCGCTTTCCCTAACTCATGCTCTTTTTCCTCACTCTCTTCTGACCGTCTTAGCATGTTACACGAATAAGAAAAATCCTCTGAGTGATAACTCACACTAGCAGAAAAAAAAATCCCATAACATTTGTAAAGGAACGGCTGATTAGCGAGACCAGCATTTCCCAGCAATAAAGCAGTCATAATTTTCGAATTTGCAATTTTAAAGACCTTTTTTTTCTAAGTTTTCAAAACGCGTCAGAAAAGAAATATACTCAAGCTCAAGCTTTATTCATATGTATGTCTTTTTAGAGACATCGATAAAAATTTTATGAAGAGAATAGAGTCGATCAGCTGATATCTTAAGTAATGCAAAATGTACTAGGAACTGAACGCAATCACTGCAGCAGTAGTATGCAGTAAAATTGTATGATTCGAGAAAATGGTCATTATGTGTATATAAGCGTGAACAAAGCATAAAATGTTGCTGTCAAGATGGACCATATGATTTCGTTCTACCCGTGTTCAGTTCGAGGAGGTAATCACGTATGAAAAATTTACTTTGGGCCTTTCTAATCCGCTATTTGGCAAAGACGGCTGAATATAAAACTGAAAGACAATCTTCACATAAGTGACTAGTCCTCCAGATATATGCAGTAAATTTCCTTTAAAAAAAAAAATGCAGCATTGCAGACTTGCATTCAACTTGGTATTAGTTAGTAGTATGCAGTGTTTGGCATTACTGCATACTGCGCTACTGCAATCTTTGCGCTTAGCGCTTTAAACTTCAGTGGATATATTATATATTGTAAAAGTAATTAAAACTTTTTAGTGCGCCCACCACAGCTGGTGTGCTGGTAATATTTCATGATGTATTAAGTTTTCTGGTGAGCTCAGTTGATATATTAAGTGGACTAAAAAAACATATTAAAAACTTTATTAAACGCAGTCTAAAATATATTAAACATTTTAGGGTGACCAGCCGATTATAATAATTGCAGAAAATTGTAGAACATAATCGATTACCTATAATCCCATCAGTTTTTTCATTCTCTCTCAAATTGACAGCATTGGACAATAAGATAAGTGGGAAATTGAAAAATTAGTTAAAACCGCCAAAGTCTGAGGCTATTGTATCATATATGTATACATACAGTACGTGGACCCTAAAGTTTTTTTCCAAGTGTAACAATGGGCGGTGGACACAAGAACAGGACATTCTTCACACAAATGACATAATTCCTCAGAATTTACGAACAGTAAATTATTTGCGATGGATGCTAAGCGCCAGCGAACCATGGTAACTAATAATCTCATGTAAAATTCATTTCAAATGCTTATTACTACTAGAGTATATTTTCTATAGTTTAGAAGACGAGAGCCGACACAGGATCTCCTACTTTTATGACGAGTTGTTCGTTTATGTTTCTCATATTGGTGAACTTGGATTATTATTAAGCAATATGCGAAGTTTACCTGTATATGCTGTATTATAACAATCTTAGGGCAAAAGGATACATAAACAATATATGTTTATATATGTGCATGTAGAGAAGGTAAACCGCCAACAACGGCAGCAACAAGAAGCCAGACAGATTGCCAGACATTTCAATGGGCTATCTTCAGTGGATTCGTATGGTTCTATATGGGAAAATTAACTTAAATTTAAACTAGCAGAAGAAGAACGAGTGTGTACAACAAGAAAACGTGGTGGTGGTGGTGGTAAGTAAATGAGAAACAGGTAAAAGAACGAACGAACGGTGCTGGCGCGATTTGTATAAAATCATAAAACATAGGAAAATTTTCAACTAAAATTTCCGACTATTTAAAGGACTTATTATTATTATTATTATGTCCATTACATGCATGCATTACTAAATAACAACACATATTTATATAGATGTGTGGCAAAAAAATTTCTGGAAAAATGTATAAAATGAATAATTAAACAAAGTAAAATATGTTCTTTCTCGCTTTTCTTGTTTTCCTTAATCCACACACAATGTACCTTAGATGATGATAGACGGACAACACAACACAATGAATGTTTGCTTGCTTGAGTTGTCAGTAACAGTAATAATATGTAGTAGCAGCACAGGTATAACATATCTTTTAGTTAAATAAAAACACTATAATACAAAGAAATATGCCAAACACATAAACGCACGCGAAATATATATATAAGTACAAAGACAAACCTCTCTATCAATAACCTCAAGGTGAATTAAGGTAAAGTAAAGTTTATAATGTTTCATTGTATTTATTTGCTTTTCTTTTTTTTTCTTTTTTTATATATAGTTGTAGATCTTTTTTCTTCTTCGTTTACTTGTTTTTTTTTTTTTTTTTTTTCGCTTTATAATCGCATTACATATATAGGAACATCAACAACATTATATGTATGCATAAATATCTATTTATTGGTACATATCAGTTAAAAGGCAGAGTTGCCATTGTCTTCAGAGAGAAAGAGAGAGAGAGAGAGAGAAAGAGTAGAATGAAGGGAAAACATAATTAAAACAAATAAAGGGCTAAAAGCAATTACTTAAGAGGGCTAAGTTTTGTTAACAACACATTGCTATGGGTACATACGATTACCTCAGTACACCGTTTTTGGTGCACGAAATACAAATTTAATAATTTCAAGTAAATAGATACTTTTTGCGGGGTACAAGAGAAAACATATGTTTTTCTTATTATAAACATTCAGATAAAGTCGCCCATATAACAAAAAAAATTTATGCTGACGAAGCAAAAAGCCATCTTCACTTATAAGTAAATGCCCCACCATGTGTACCGTTATCGGTACACGTATCAAGTAGCTCTAGTAAACATTATTACATAGCATAACATTAGAAAAAAAAATGCTAGCAATAACAAATTTTGTACCGCGATCGGTACACGTATCAAGTAGGCTCGCTAAACATAATTGCATAATAAGAAATGAAAATAAAAACGGACAACAAGAATATATTTTGCGAATCTAACTTAATTAAAAAAGTTAGGCTTGGCGTAGAAATGACTTTTAGGGTGCAATGCAAGTGAGACACGTGTCAGGGAATATGTTAAGTAAACCAAATGAATGAAATGCTCTTTATAAGGCGAGAAAAACGATACTGAACAAAATAATATATACATGTATATATATACTAAGAAGTAACGAAAAGAAAAAAGGAAAACGGTAGCGGTAAATGCTAGAAGGTAACGCTGTCTTGTGAAGTTTTGTTTTCATGATTTTTTCTTTCGCCGCCTTACATAATAATGACACTCGAGAATGGGGGAGTGAAGTTACCGTTAATCTCCTGAGAATTAAGAAGAGTTGTTATAAAGATTTTCTTTTTGCGAAAAGCGCTCTTGCGGCAGCGTTTTATTTTTTTTTTTAATTATCGAAAAGAAATTTTAGAATCTCTTATAACCTTGAGCAGTAAATTTACAGCAATTTAGTCTTTAGTAAATTCGATAGAATGGACCTATAAATGTGCATCCATATGGTCTCTCGGATTAAGAAAATTTTTTTTGACTTTACTTGTCAACATAGTGTCGCTCAAAAGTGATACCGGCAGCTCAATGATTTTGTAGCATTTCTGTGGTTTGTTTTAAAAGAAGGGCTTGTCAAGACCCTCGAAACCTCGTTATTTGATCCACATCTGTTTTCCTGACGTTTCACTTTGATGCTTGAAAAAAAGGTGCCAAACCTCGACCGTACTACAATTACAATTGTTTCATTGCAGGCATGGATCTGTGACCTATATGGAAGACAGTTCTCGCTTTTCCAAATTTCTTGGAAAATAGTGAATTCACTGGGTTTTGACATAGTTAGGATGTAAGCTGACTCTTGCAAACTTCGATTGTCGGGAATAATTTTGAGGCTTTTTTTTTATGGTTGCTCGCATTCTCTTCCGGGCGGCAACTGCATTCAGCATCATCAGCGCCCAAATGATCTCGTTTAAAATCAGAAAAAAAATTATGGTTTGCAATAGAGGTGGATGAGTGGTTATAAAGAAATGTAAAAATTTTTCCTAAAAATTGGTTTCAATCTTCAAAATAGCTTTCTTTAAAGCGGATCAATCAACTGAGTTTTGAAAATCAAATAACTGGAAAGCCTACTATCTGAATATAGGAAGGAAGCCACCTTTTCTTGCCTGCAATAAGGAACCAATTTGAATCAAAATTGTCATTTTTATCCGCCAATTATGTATGTTTTTATGATTCACAGATCTGAAGAAATTAAAGATCTTGGGTTAAATTTTTTTTTCGAATTATCCATGCACTATGGGTTCGAATAGACTATTACGCTTAATTGGAGCAGATGCGTACCTAATATTGGTCCAAGAAAATTGTTGATGGCGTTTTAAGCAACAGACGACCAGTCGCTTGGATGATATCCCCTAATAAGAAGTTGAATACAAAAAAGCGGGAGAAAAGAGAAAGAGGTAGCGAATGGCTGCGGTCTATTGGGTGCGAAGTCAAATCGGTAAGAAAATTTCATAAAGACTCCGTCTTTAGTGGGAGAAGTGAGCAAGAGATACGTGGTAGAGAATGGCTGAGGCCTAAATGGGTACCAAAAATTTCATAAAGACGATGTCAGCTCCGTTTGTAACTAAATACTAACAATTCTACTTCTTGGTCAACCATTTCTTAAGTGGGAAGAAAGCCAAAATGTGGCAGTCCCAATAATCGTGACAGGAAAAGCTCTTAGCGGAACAGTGAACTGCAAAGCAGCAAAGAGGGCATTAGGGACATAATGACAGCCATTGTAGCTTTTGTTGCGAATGGATTTTCGAGCGAGCACTCACTATACCTGCGATCAAATGCGATCCAATCGTAATGAGACCTGAAGCTTATTTACTTATTACCTCAACTCTATGCGTCAATAGTTAATTGCAGAGTCACATTGAGTCAAAATTATGACGTGTGAACAGAAACAGGCTATGGATGACTAAAGGCAAACACTTGACAATTCACTTAAAACTAATTGAGTTTTAAAAAGCAGAACAAATTATTACATCTATCACCAATAAGATTACTAAGCATGTGAAAAAGAACAAATTGACTGAGGTTTTCGCCCCCAAAATTCCTAGAAATTCTACGGCGATGGAATAATGATTTTACTAAGGAAAGATAGTAAAAACTTATTAACTAAAATAATAAATATCTGATGAAAGAGAGAAAGTTCGTTTGTACTATAAGAGCAATGTATATATATATGTGTGTGTGAGTTCTTTGGGAAAAAAGGTCACGCAATTTTTGCCTAATCTCCTGTTAGGTTCAATTATATGCGCTACATATCAATATTCTATTGTTGGGCTTAATTCTTCTTCAAATAACTAAAATTATATATATATATATATATATATGTATATGTATATATTCGCTAATAATTTTCCATTGATAAGCATTAGAAATTTTTGTTGTCCCCCTTCAAGAGCAAGCAATTGATGTTTTTTTCCTCTTGGCAATCTTGGCATCAAAGCAAATCAAAAAAAAAAGTAAAAAATAAATAAATAAAAATATCTTTTTACGCGTAAGCGAATTGCGAGAGAAAGAGAGAAACATTACGAGTAAAGTGTTTTTATACTCAATAGCAATAACAACAACACATTTGGATCATGATCTTTCTTGTTGTTGCTACTTTTTGTTATTGTTGTTGTTGTTGGTATTACACAATATATTAAAGAAGAAAAAGTTTCTTATTCTGTGCACGTGACGTCTGTATAAGTAGACAAAACTTTTGTTGTTACTTTTTACTCTTTCAAATGCATAATGCAAATATGAACATTTAAATTAATTAACGGTTGTTGTTGGTTAATATGAGAAAAAAAAAAAAAAAAAGAAAGAAAAGGAAAAAAATGCTTTCAGAATTTCAATAAACGCTTGCTTGCGTGTTTTATATGAAAAAGGGGTACGCGTTCTCAAACGTTTTATTCGAGTTGAAAAGCAAAAAAGAATTAATAAAAATAAAACTGGAAATCATGATAATGGTCAGTAATGACCTAAGTAGACGTAAGCACATTAAAGTTAATGGCCGAAGATTTTCAACATATTTCTTTAAAAAAAAATAAATAAAATTCGTATCAAATTAAAGAAAAAACCAATAAGAATATTATAGTCGGTCGACATCGACAATTAGATGCCTGCCTCTAAACAACTTTACTGAATGCAGTCTCATTCATTTATTTCCTTAATGATTCACCAGAAATCGTACATCATTTTCATGTAAATGCATCAACTTGCATAAAGGCCCGCATTTTGGAGGATACTCAAATATCTCAAGGATTATTTCATTATCCAGTTCCACTGCCCGCCATAGCAAGCAACAACAAATTAGGCTTTGCCGCCATAGAAATGTTTCCTATCGAGGGAAACCATATGCATATGGTACGGTCTGAAAAAGAGATCTACTTGATCCAAATTCAAATATTTAAAAATGGAGCCCTTTAAGAGAACCCTTGTATACAAAGATTAATGCAAAACTATTCTTTCATGAAACAATTTTCATCAAGATATATTGAAAATTAGGACGTTTTATGAAATTCCATGGGAACACGTATAGCGCCGCAATGGGTTCAAGAACTGTCCCCATTCAATTTAAAAAGTTTTCACACGAATCTAGTCTGCGAAAATACTATTACTAAGCGATTTTTATCGACAAATTCACTGAAAATTACACTGTTTTGTCATAAAGCGACATGATACGGGAAAGCGATCGAAAATGTGGTCCGATCCGAATGAATTTTAATGGCATTCCTCCTTAGGCCCAAGCACTTTGGTGTACCAAATTTCGTGAAAAGTTCTTACAAATTGCAACCTGCATCTTCATTAAAATATATAAATGCTAGACGGACAGACAAGCTTGAGTCGATTCAGAAAATGATTCCAATTCAATCGCTATAATAAAATGTGAATCTATCTCAATTACTTCTAGGTGTTGCACATACATCCGCCCAAACTTTACATACGCTTGCATCTTGAATACAATATATATATGCTAGACGGACAGACAAACTTAGATCGATTCAGAAAATGATTCCAATTCAATTGCTATAATAAAATGTGAATCTATCTCAATTACTTCTAGGTGTTGCACATACATCCCCCCAAACTTTACATACGCTTGCACTACGCAAATGGTAGGTAGGCAAGTGTAGGGTAGCAGTTATCGAATGTAATAAAACGTGCGACAAATTTTAGGGTTAGCTTAAAGAGATCATACATACTCAACTGAATCTAAACATAATTCAATTAATGTTGAATTGATTTTTACGTATAGAACACATTACGAGTTCATTTTACTGCACTATTGCAAATAGAATAAAACAAAAACAAAAAAAAAAAGAGATTAAATGGTGTGTAAATGCTGGGCATATGGTCAAGTAATATAATATTTGGTATTATTTTTAAGCAAACTTAACTATCTAATTATGTATCCCCCCCCTTACTTTCGAAATGGGCAGAAGACATAGTCTGAGAATTAAGGAACAAAAAAAATTATTTCATTTTCTTTTCCAAATATTTATCTGCCAACACTTCTGGAATTGTTAGGGTAACGCAACATTGCAGATAACTAAATAACTAAACGTCATTGATATGATGATGCGAGGGTTGTAACGATTTTCGATACACTGTACGATACTGTAAGACAAAATTAATTTTACCCTAAACCATCGAAGATGCCTCGAACGAATTTGCTTTAAATTGATTTAGATAAGCAATAGATCGTTCAAAAGTAGCAGTGATTGAGTGAGTTTGTGTTGTACTCAAGCTCACACAATAAATCCATCAATTATTTACATCTAAATCGTTGACATTTACAATGAGCTAAGCTTAGCAAAAAATGACTTCATATCGATAACGTTTCTTTGATTTACAAGAAAGAAAAAAAAAGCAACAATAATAATAAACGACCATGACCCACCATTAAATACCTTACACCCCACCCTATAGTTGCTCATATTTCTACTTTTCAAATGAAGGCTTTAAGTGGGAAGTGGCCGTAGAGTGGTTCAGACCGAATCATTTTCAATAGCGTACGTCAGCGCACCAGGTTTCACCAAAACATCTCAAAAACATCGTGGCCTAGCGTTGTTGGACGCCAAAAAACAGGACGGACGGACAAGTTTAGAGTGCCATTTGCTGCTGCTTAGACCGTTATACTAATAGATGAATCTATTACTGATTGATAAGGGACAAGCTTAGAGAGTCACTTTCTGAATTGATCCTTGTACTTAAAGGTGGATCTATTTCTGGAGGTTGAAGACGAGCGAACACACGAACAGGTCTGACGGACAAGCTTAGAGAGTCACTTTCTGATTGGATCCTTGTACTTAAAGGTGGATCTATTTCTCGAGGTTGAACACGAGCGAACACACGAATAGGTCTGACGGACAAGCTTAGAGAGTCACTTTTTGAGTTGATCCTTGTAAATGCAACTCTGAACAAGAAATACTAAGGCAAAACGTGAGCTATTTCGCTTTCGCCTGATTTGACAGGTATGCGCGAGAACGCATCTTGCCACCTATGGTGTGTGCAAAAAGTAAAAAATCTTACCTTTTCCTATATATAATTAATAGCCAGGTCATGTTGACCAAATCGCTCTGTTAATTCATTCTTATTTGCCAAATTGGATAATGATTTGGGTACAAAATTTTTCCCACTTTTCGGTTTAACACTGACGTCTACTTGCACTACACTACACAAGCTCCGACACTTTTTCCGCTGAGAGCTGCTGCACATTCTTTAATCATTCTGGACATATCTGCACCCTACATCATTGCTAGATATAGCATACTGTGTTTAGACGGATGTATGAAACACCCAGAAGGGTTTGAGATATACCTAACTTTTATTATTTAAGGTTGTCTATCCGTCTACCTGCCTGGTGGCCTGTCCATGTATTTTTTGTGATATTTTGATCAAGCTTGATACACCGACGACACTTTTTGACGGTATGACAAACGACATTACTTGAAATGTTTTAGATAGAAAGAAATTTTACAACTGCGCGCCCTTATGTTGCTCCATTTACAAGAGTTTTTTCATGAAAAAGTTTGCATTTGTAATATTTCCCGATTAAAAGCCATAGATCAGATTATTTCGACGCACGGTCAGCTTAGAAGGGATAGGACCATTTTTTTAACTCCCACCGTTTCAACGCAACAAGGTGAACGTTCTAGCAGACAACTGTTTCAACATCGGTTTGGCACTTAAATTAACTATGCAAAGTTTGAAGCCTTCTCCCTGTAATGGGGAAGTAATCTCATAGACAGTAGTCCTTTCAAGGCCAGCGAGGGATAATATTTGATATTTTCTGAGAAAGACAGGAGAAAACTGATAAGTCCACTGACAGAAAAAGTTAATTTTAGTACATCTTGGAGCACGTGTTGGACCCGCTCCCTAATAAAAGTGTTTGCCTTTAAGTGCCATCTTTAGTATTTAGTGGCAGAAAAAGATCAAGAATTTTATTAAGCGAATTGACATGGGACATCCTAACGATCGCTACAAAACTTTAGCTTGGTTAAGAGTAATTCTTCAAACTAAAATTCAACTGCACAGACGCTACC
Source organism: Glossina fuscipes (assembly GCF_014805625.2). NCBI lineage: Eukaryota > Metazoa > Arthropoda > Insecta > Diptera > Glossinidae > Glossina > Glossina fuscipes. Next base: position 1,905,510 of record NW_023998455.1, on the reverse strand, counting down.
TTACACCACCTGTGATGCAAGATATATTAAGTGTGAACGTGTGTTACGCCCAGAAAAGCTTAAGAAACATTCACCTTTTATTAAACCAATTGATTCTAATTCAGAATCATTTTGTGAATTGATCTAAGCCTGCCTATCCGTCTATCCGTCCAATGACGCTTCACTTTTGTGTTGAACCTACAGGTCGCGATTTATGAGATATTTTGATTAAGTTTGCCTCACTAACGTATCCAAGGACGAACGCTGTTGCTGTTCGGGTCGGTCCACATTTTCGACCAATTCTCAAAAAAAAAAAATTACAATTTTCCAAACTTTTCAACATAACTCACAGTGTGATAATATCCCGTCATTTTAAATTGGATGAACTTCGCCGAGTATCACGATAAGAAAACATTTCATATAAAGTTTGATTTTCTTAAACAAATTTAGAAGATCATAAATCATTATGTTAACCAGTTGACGGACGTACACACATAGCTAATTTTGATTCTAACTAAAAGTTATATTTTCATGATCGATTAGAGGAATGGGCGATTGTTATGTAAGACAGCCATATATAGATCTATATATATCTGTATATATAGTTGACGGACGTACACACATAGCTAATTTTGATTCTAACTAAAAGTTATATTTTCATGATCGATTAGAAGAATGGGCGATTGTTATGCAGATCTATGTATATCTGTATATATAATGTTTCCGATTTTTTTTTCTTCTAGATTCCATGCAATTATTTGAGACCCCGCTGCGGTTAATTAATCCGACGTAGGAAACGATTGCAGTTTAGTGTTTTTTCACGCTTTGCTTTCAATCTCAATCATAGCGATATATTATACCCCGGAACTGTTTGCAATTATTAACCGAATGCAGTCAACCTGTTAATTAAGTTTGAATGTGAAAATATGAAGTTATGCGATGAAACGATTGTGACATTAAAACTTTCCACAAAACAAATTTGCCATCACATCATAATTTGAATTACAATGTTTTTTACTCCCTTCACTTGACACTTGTTTCCATAGCGAACGCTAACGCTTTCGTGCTTCATTAAAAACGCACTTAATTCCATTCCTTCTCCTTTTATTCACACACACAAAAAAAAAAAACAAAAAAAAAAAATTCAAAAAAATTCTCTTTCAAACAGACAACGGATGTAAACACGTGTTAAAACTGTTGCTACATCTACGCTAATGGTTGTCAAAATTTACGACCATCATAAATTATGTTGAACGTATATCAGGAAAAAAAAAAAAACAAAAAACAAGCCAAAAATCTAAAAAGTCGGAAATTTAAAAGCAACAAAAAGGAGGAAAAAAAGTAAAAGGTCAAAGAATTGATGAAAAACGAACATATCACAAATTAAAGGGAAATGAAATCATTTTCTGTAAAAATTCGTAATGCTTTCAAGGTTAGTTTACAATTTAAAAAAAAAAAACAAAACAAAAAAAAAGCAAAGGCAGAAAAAGAGCAGGACGAAGATTTCCACATAAAAAAAAAAAAAAACAAGAAACAGAAAAATAGAAAAACCCTCTGGGACGTACAATATTTTAGAAAGAAAAAAAAAAAACGTTAATAAAATGCCAGCGTCTATGCTGGATAACAACACTTTAACTGGGAATTGCACACAACACTTGAAATGTCACGAGAAAAATTCAAAAAACAAAAAAAAAAAAACAAATTCAAATAAGGCGCACTTTGTATAGTCACACCACCAAAAGTTGAGGATTAAACTAAATTCGCCATGCGACTTACCATATGCAGTAAAATAAAATCTCGATCTTCACTCAGGATTTCAAAGTGATTTTGCTTCGGTGTGATACTATCTTCAAAAAGAGGTTAGCCTTCAATGACAACCTATTTATGAAAACTAAGTAAGTGAATTATTAAGTCTGTCCGTACATTCTTATCGAAAATTCCGACATATGCTATATACTTGTTGGTTGGCGTTTTTCTTGTCGCCTTTATAACAAGAATATCAAAGAAGGGCTATCGCATAGTGCTGTAGATACCCTCCAAGTTTATACTAAGGATCTTAAGAAAGTATTCATTGTGCATGTTCGACGAACTACGCTCTTCTCTTCACGAAAAGCCAAAGACATTTCGCTCACAGTACAAAGTAATTTTTCTCCCTGCCTTACAGCTCAAGTGGACATTAGTCTTGATTTTAATCAATGGGAAAGTTGATTTAAATCTCCAAGAAGTTGCTCGCACTTCTCGATCACTACTACTACTACTTTCAATCGAAGTAAATCAAGGCAAGGCACATAGATCGACAATTACAAAGATATCGAACCCCATGTCCTAAATGTGGTTTTAGTTAGTAGAGAAGTTGACTTAGATCTCCTAGAAGCTTCTCAGACATCTCAGCCGTCGAAGATCACTCTTACTTTCGATCTAGTGAGATCAAAGGAACGAATATAGTTCGACAAGTGCGAAGGGATCGAACGAATTCCCAATATTGATTGATTGAAATATCGACCAATCAGAAATGTTTTAAGATATTTTTCATTTGACATCATCTGGATTTTACTAACGACATACGTATACCACTAATATTATTATATAATTTATTTAGACCAAAAAAATTAATTCTTGGATTAAGAAAAGATTGTTTCAGTTAGCAACGCTCGACCGACTGAAGTTTTCTAGGTCGAGTGGAAAGCATCGCGTAAGTCTAGCTTTTTGGTTGAACGTTCGTTTATTGTCCCGTCGGTTTGGTACTGGAATAGGCAGGCTGTCGCTAACTTTGGGATTCTTTGGTGACTCCTGACTTTAGTGCTTTTAGGAGAAAATTCATTCCTCTTGATGACATGGTCTCCTCTGATAAAGGCAGTTGACATTTATAATAGTTGTTGATAGAGGAAGGTCGTCATTTCAATATTCTCTACGTCTTTCTATGACTTGTACTAATAAAAATATTTATATTGACCTATGGCTTTATTGTTGCCAATAATGTGAAAATGTAGGATGAGCACTAGCAACTAAGACTTTGGGCCTTTTTTTATACATAGTAGGGTCTCTCATTGTAAGATAAAAGCATGCGTCAAAAAAAATTTTTTTTTTGACCTTATGTTATGTTACTCCCTTTAGCCCCCGTCGCGAGCAAGTGATGGTTCTTTATAAACGTGAACTGACTGCTTAGTCACTTTTCATCATAGTCCCGAGAAGACTGTTACATTTCGCATAAGTGAACACCAGGCTAAAGTAGACCCTCTTGCCTCCCTTGCCTTTTTTATTGCTACATTTTTCTTATTTATTTTACTATCAAGCTCTGTTTATATTCTATTATCTAGAACTTACGACTTCTTCAAGATGTCCTTTACAATTTTCCGGAATTAAACAAAGCCCGCCTTTTCCTAAGCCTTTGCTATCGCTTCAATTCCTTTCCGATAACTTGAACTCCTTTCTAAAAGAAAAGCACGCAGGAGCAGATACTTATAGTATCTCGTTCTCATCCTTTTTCCTGCAGTTCTTGACTTAAGAATTTCATATTCGTGTTAAATAAAACGAATCTCTTCCAGAAATATAATTACAACCGATAGATGTTGAAAATTCGACTCAAATCAAATTTAAGCTCGTTCCTAATTTTCCTGTCTTCCAGGCTCCGCTATTATGTTTTACTCTATTAATTCACATATATATATATGCATATATATATATACATTCATATACTTCTTTATATAGGTATGTATATATATATGTACGTATTTACAATATTTATGTCGTTATGTTGTTTCGTTACAATACATATATGCAACATCTACAGGAAGCGCAACAAATTCATAGCACGACGCATCCTTTGTTCAGTCAGACTGTTCTTTGAGTGTTTATTTTATGTTGTTGAGTGTTAGGACAATGACTCTGCCTGGCAGGATGTTTAACATCAGCAAAAAAAAAACCGTAAGGCTGCTGCAACTTTAAATAAAGAAGAAATGAAAAAAAAGAAAAAAGCCAGCCTTCCATCTGGTTTTCAACGCATCGTGACAGAAAGTCTGAGCAAAATGGCAAAACAACAAAATCGATAACGTCAATTTATATATATATATACATATATATATACGTCATAAAATATGAAAATTCATCCGGTGACTTGCATATTTTGTTATATAATTTAATAAGGGGTGCATAAATTTTGGGATAGAAATGTCAAGGAAATAGACAAGGGTGACATAACGTCCACACGATCTTTGTCATCGTACATCCATCAAAAATTCTAAAAAACAGTTTTGTCCATTCAAGAAAGTTTCCTTTAATTACATTAACGATATATTTTCTTAATCGAATTAATTATTTATTGTTGCAATTATTCAACGTAACCTCACTCTTTTCTTATACGATAACTAAGGCGACATTTCCTCAAGTGTTACATTTTTCACTTTATTTCTCCCTTTTTTTTATTGACTTGTATTTTCATTGCCGCCTAATATATATGACTCTTCTGAAGCAACAGCGTTCAGAACTTACTCGTCATACATTTTTAACTGATTTAACACTTCGTTTCATTTTTCCCACAGTATACTATTGTAGGCAACAAAGAACCATACTGCAAAGTTGAATATGTTATCGTTGCATTCCAGAAGACGCCATAACTAATGCTACAGGATCTTAAATACAACTATTGCTTCCGCATCTAAAAGCATTATCTCCAAGCATTACGCATCACACTATAACTTATTCTAGTGATATGTACATAACGTAGTTTTTTTAAACTCTGTGCCAAAAAAAAAAATTGAAAATAAAGTTATATTGTAGTATATGGTATATTAAGTTCCACATATTAAGTTCCACATATTTATTATACCGATCGTCCGTGCAACTTACAGGTGGCAATTACTGAGATATTTTGATGAAATTTTGCACACTGACGTGTTTTGACTCCAAAGACGAGCCCTCTTGATCCACCTTTTCGGACTAGGTGATTGGCCATATTAAACGAAAAGGAAGTGAGAACATAGAAGTCGGGGAAAGCCGATCGTTCAATACCCTGCCCTTTGGGGTGTTACGTACGTGGATTTCAACTTAACACACACAACAAGTGGTGGAGGGTATAATAAATAAAAACAATGCGTACCGTACTGTATCGACCCCAAGTCTTAGGCCATAAGATTTTATGATAGCTTAAATTTCGTTCCGATCATATATATAACTTCACGCTCTTTTTATATAGAAACAAATTTAACACTACAGTAGGCGTGGCCCACCATTAAATACCCTACATGCCCTACAATTACTTATATAACGACTATTCAAAATAGGGCGTGATATGGGAATTGATGGAAAAAGTAGAGCGATTCGAAGCATTTCCAAGTGCGTTCGCCATTGGGTCGGAACTACAAGTAGTGATAAAAAAATTCTTATTTGATGACAATACGTAAATTCGGCTTAGGTGCAAACTTAGCTGTGAAAAAATGCAATTTAATCGTTTACTGAAAAACAAGAAAATGACTTTCCGGGCAACCTAATAATTCGCAATTTAAAAGAAAGTAGTATTGGAAATGTTGTATTGCATTGCAATCTTCTTTCTGACAGTATAAAGACATGAACAAAAAAGCATCTTTGAAATGTGAAAAAAAAAAAACTTTTTGTTATTATATTAATATGTATGTATGTAAGATTCAGACAAGAGATATTTATTAAAGATAGAAAATCAACAAGTAAAAGTGCTATAGGGCTACCATTAAATAGCCTACATCACCCTATAGGTATTCATGTGACGACCGTCAAATATGAGATGCTATATGGGAAGAGGTCGAACAAGTGGTCAGTTCTGAACCATTTTTAAAAGCGTTCATCCTTGGATCTAAACACTACGATGCGCCAAATATCCTCGAAGGAAGTTAAACAAAAAAAAAAATTAAATGAGACGGACGGACAGACCGACTCAGAAAGTGATACCGAATCGATCGGTATATTAAAAAGTGGAAATATTTCAAATCCTTCTGGGTGTTGCAAACATGCGCACAAAATTAATATGCTTTTCTTTCTATCACAAATTATTAGATCGTGTTCTTAATTCCTCTTACACTCCCAACAATAACCAAAGACTTGTAACAATAAATCTTTCTAAAGAAAAGTACGCCAAAGTCGTAAAGTTTTTTGAAGAAAAACCCAAGATTAGGTTAAGACTTTCTATACAATAAATGGCATTTGGAGAGATTTAAACGTGAATCTAATTGCTTTTCTATGCTAAGCACTTAAGTCATGGTTATATGAATGTCTTATTTGCGAAATCGACTGAGTCTATAAAACTCAAAGGTGTAGAAAATCGCTGAGCTATTTGTTTAACAGTTTTTTACATCATCTGTTTAGTGGCGATAAAAAACGATTTTCGTATGCACTTAAACTTTAATTGTTTTTCTTAAAAAGTTTTGCCTTAGGTACATTTTTTTTACGATTTACATTCGAGTATGAATTGACGGCTTCTGACGGCTATATATTATTTATTATTCAATTATTGCTAGAAAACACATTTCAGTTTAGTGTTTTTAATACTCGGTAGTTGAGAAATTTATTTTGCTTTATATATAGCTAGAATGTGGAGGTCAGTCAATAAAAGGAAGGAAATTATGTTCGACTTAAGCGTAGTTTTTTAAACAATTGGAAAGTAGAGCGAATATGAAGACCAACAACACAGGCCTATGCCGCATATCTATACCGCGTGCCGTACAATGCCGTACCACACTACACAAGTCTATCAAATCTGCAAACTAAAACCCATGTTCAGATAGTCCGCCCACTTAATTTCCTCTTTTTATTTGAGAACTATAACTGTTAGGTTGGTCGGAAAGATACTTCGTTTTTTTTTTTGTGAACAGTGGATCTAATTTCATTTTGTCACAGCCAAGTGCGCATGCCCACCGTCTTCATATGTTTGAGAGGTGACACTGTAAGCCTTACGTGCTTTATCAAGTGTAGAAAATCGAAAGCAACATCTTCGGCGTACTTGACTTCTATTACTAACCAAAAGGCAAAAATTATGCTCAAGCACGAAAAGAATTATTGGACACGTGTGCAGGAAATGAGTGAACAGAAAGCCAGTATTACATACGGGTTGCGAAAATTCGTTTCAACGCTTTTGCATCACATTCCAGAAGGCTAACAGGAACTGATAAAAACAAAGCAAACCGTCTAACGCTTGTGAAATCCATTCAATCCATTGTATTCTAATGTTTTTGATAAATTATTTATGTACGATAATGGAATCGACTTTTTGTTTTGGCCAAAAAAAAACGCAATATCTTTCCGAATCACCCAATAATACAAAAAAAAAAAAATGCACTATAGGGGGGCACGGACCGCCATTAACTATCCGAAACTGCTTCCCTTATTAAAATTACTTACATAGCGACTATTCAAAATTGTGCCTCATAGTAGAAGTGGTCGAAAAGTTTTCGCTCTTGCACCAGAAAATGTCGTTGCGCCGAAGTTCATCAAAACATCTCGAACATTATACATTTCAGAGCGAACATAACAAAACAAGAGGGACAGACGGACCTACAAGCGATCGTTATTAAAAAAATTGGATCTATCTCAAGTCCTTCTGGATGTTGCATACATCCCCAAAGATTTAATATGGCGGTATATCACAAGTGGTGTAGGGTATAAAAAGACAAGATATTTACTATAAAACGGTGATATTTGTAAATAATTATGGATAGAGGAATGAAAGGTGGAAGGAAGAATTAAAATTTGCGTACATTCGACTGGAAAACATCAGGCGGACTGCCGACAACCTTGCGGCAAGTTATGTCTGACGCTCTTGGGGTTCAAACTTTCCGGTTTATTTATTACATGCTTAAAAAAAGATATATTTAAAGGCGTTATAGCTGAGCAAGACTAAGCATTAACAAGTAAGAAAATTATATTCGGCTGAGAGCGAATTTCTTACACCAACCACCACGCTTTGACTTGTTATAAGAAAGTGGTTGGAAAAATATATCTATGGGTCATCTTTTATTTGAATAACAACTTTTCGCATTCTACGCTCCAAGCCCTACCTGCCTATATGGATGGTATTTTGTAGAAAAAATATATCTCCCATGTCGAGACGTCCCCCACAAAAAATCATAAATTTTTGTTTAGAAAAAACTAGTTGCGTTTATTTTACGCTTCACGTGGGCTTATGCTTCGACCATTTTGGCCCATTTTCAACACCAATCTGGGCCCAAAAACTTTCAATGTTTCTAACAAATTTGAAATCGATTTTTAATTTTTACGACTAGAAGAACGTCAATAACATACAACACCGGCCACACAGATGGACAGACATGGCTTGATCAATGCATAATTTCATGCTAATCAAGACTATGTATATACTTTATGGAGTCTCTGAAGCTTCCTTGTGGGTATTCCAAAAAGAGTATACTCTCGTACTGGTGATCAAGATTTAACGAATAGCTATAGGCAGGGCAAGTCCAACATCTCGTTATTCCTTAACAATATCGCTCCATAGAATGTTAGATATTTTTCATAATTAATAGAGAGTTTGTTGAAACATTCGTCTTATTTACTCATAAAAGTCATCATCAAATGCAATCGATCTTGTGTTCGGTGAACATTATTCGAATCGTTTCTTTAGATAATTTATTTTCGTATTCCTCTGACATTTACTATTGTAACATAAAGCTATCCAAGATTTCAAGGGCTGTCAACTGTCAACTTACCTTTTTAGAGCTTTTTTCAATTTCTTTTTCAAAATCCGTTAGGGGAGTTAATGTGACGGTAACATCTTTAATAAGATCACGAAAGGGCCTAAAATGTTAATGGAAAACAATAGAATCTAATAAATATTGTTGCGATGAGAATTTCGCTTATTAATAGCTTACCCATTGACTTCATCGGACATGGAGTTTACTACTTTTGAATCATTTTTACGTTTTTTGGCCACAAATGGAGCAGATGACGATGTCGATGATGATGACGACGATACTGATGATGAAAGAGCGGAAGAGGAAGAGTTATTATTATTTAAATTCGAACTATTGCTGAGTGTGGTATTTGATGAAACATTTGTCGAATTATTGAAATTTTTATTAGAAAGTGAACCTCCTCCTCCTCCTAGGTTTGCCGAGTTTGTCGTTGTTGAAGAAGCATTCATCGAATTTAAAGATTCCTTAGTAGTGGTCGAAGAGAAAATATTGTTATCACTATGTAAATCGCTAACGAAACCCGTTGATGAATTGTTTGTTGTTAGCGCTTGAATCGAAGATGTTCCTTTCATCATATCCTTAGACGTTGTTGTCGTTGAGGAGGAATTAGACGAAGAAGTAACAATTAAATTGACACCAGCAGTCGAGGAATGAGAATTGTAAGCCATTGCACTTGCAGAATTTGAGGATAAATTTTGTACATTTGCTGAATGATGATGATCGCTACTAAAGAGATTTCCTGACGTGCTACTTGAACTGGCCGAACTAGTGTTTATTTGATTTGTTGCATTCATGTTTGTTGACGACGAAGAGGTATTATTATTATTATTATTATTATTATTGTTATTGTTACTGCTATTAACGGGATTGTTGTTAGTATTTATGTCTTGCTTACTTTTCGAAGATTTTGAAGATTTATCTCGAGAATCCCGCGAAGACGAGAATGTTGACGAATAGTTATCCTTCTCTTTATCTTTACTCGAACTGGAATTTTTACTTAAATTTTTACTATGCTTACTCTCCTTATCCTTATAACTGCTTGAACTGCTACTTGAAGAGTTTTTTAAATTGGTTGAAGTGGTGCCAGCACCACCACTACCACCACCGCCACCACCGGATAATGAGCCAGCTATTCCAAAATTAGAATTCGTATTTACCGACGATGCATTTGAACTCGTAGATAAATTTATATTGCTTGAGTTGCCGCCGGAACCACTCGATAAATTACTACCTGTTACGCCATGCAACGAGCTATTTAAATTCCCCGTTGAATTTGCGGTTGTATTCCCTGCGGATGATGACGACGATGATGATGATGCTGTCGATTGTTTGCTAGCGTTCGACGATTTACGCTGTTTGGAGGACGATGATGACGACGAAGCAGAATTCAAATTACTTGTATTAATTTTAATACTAATGGCTGCGGATGTTGTCGAAGCCGACGCATTGGCATTTATATTCGAATCGATTTCCTTCTCAGGCGAGGAGGCAGAATCCGAAGAACTATCGCGACTTATCGGCTTATACGGGGGTATTGTCTTGACATTACCACCTTTCTTAAGTTTACTGTAATGATGTTGACAATATCCACAATATTTAACGTTATCCAAATAATTGCCAGCTTCTTCACATAATAAACCCAAACTTTGAGCACAAGTGACATGAAATTGTTGCTTGCAATTCGATTTATTGCACTGCATACATGCTCCAACGGTAGCACGATTACTTTTACCCACATCCTGGCAGATATAACAGGCTAAAAATGCAAAAAAAGATGCAAAAAAGTTAAAAAAAAAAAAAAGGGGAGGAAAAAAATTTCATCAAAATCTTACTTTTTCCGTAACGCTCTTGGGGTATCAATTGCAATATTATCGGTTCCATGGTAGTAACATTACCGAAGCGTACTTCCGGTATATAGAGAGCACAGACAACGTGAGCCCAACCTTGATTATCGGTCTTTTTTAAAGCACCATCTCGCGAGGGGCACAATTCACAGCGTACACGCGTCGATCTTTCTTGACTTTCACATTTGCGACAATACCATGGTCCGGTTGGTACTGTAACGATACCGTAACATGCCTGATGTACGGCGACAGTACAATTTTGACCGTCACAATATACGAGCGGATTTTCAGGCCAACCCCGCTCATCAGAACAAACACAACAGCCGCCGACCATCTCCTTCATTGTGGTCTGAAATTGCCTTTTACGCTTGCGTGAATCTATTTTTGTAGCGATGCTTCATAACCAGGTAAGGGAAAAAAAGAAAAACTAATTGATTTCTGTCCAATGTATTTTAAAGACGAAGGGTCTGATGAACACGCCGCGTTGAATCAGTCTATAAATAATAAATAAACATTTTAATCATATTATAATATTTAGTTATGTAAAATTCTTGTCGTTTCCAAAATTCGAAAATAATTTATTCATCATTACTTTATATGTGCATAACATGTTCCATACTTTTTTTCTAAATGGGGTCAACGTGACGTTTATTGAACTCTTTGAAAGTTTGAAAATTCCTTAGAAGAAAAGGACAAAAGAAATTTTCTAATTTTGTATTCAAAACAGCCGGCGACACAACTTATCTACGCGCACAAGTTCTACTTGTACAATGTGTCATTAAAAGAAAAAAAAAAAAAAAAACATACTTAATAAAAAGTATATACATTTTTTCATTGGGTTATGAGGTTAAAAGGTGGCCAGCCTGCTGAAGCTTGTTGTGGATAAACAACCTCAACAATTTTAGTCGCCTTAAACTAATACTTTCACGAAAACGTAACCGGTTCTGCTTCCTGTTTTTTTTTTTTTACATCCCTACATCGCTAGTGATATGAGGGCATATTAAGTTTTGTGCGCATATATGCGCCATCGGAAAGGCCTTAAAATAGATTCATCTTTTATTACGCCGATCTTTTCAGAAAGTGATTTAATTATGATTTCGCGTTTGTCAGTCCGTCTTGTGTTTTATAGGCTTCGATTTTTGAGATATTTTGAGGAAATCCGACGTATTTTGAGAGGAAATCTAGTCCAGTGATGTTTTTTGAACCAAGGAGGAAATTGAAAAAGGGCTGGATCTACCGCGTCTCCTGTTATTTTGAAAAGTTGTCGTATAAATAACGGCAAGGCGGTGTAGGCTATGTAACGCTAGGCTCTGGACCACAATAATGCCTTTACTCATTTTTTTTTTATATATTAGATCCACCTCTATACATGTACCTAACTTGACGGGTAAAAAAATTACCTGTAAATGAAGAAGCAAAAGGTTTAATCAATACATAATAGAGTATAAGGTAAGTAAAGCGTCACTACGGTAGCTCGAAGAGCTCTATGATTTATGAATTAGATCTCTTCTCTACATTTTAATTATTCCTTAATAAAAGAATTTGACCAGTCACTCGGAGGATGTCTTCTGAACATGTAAGCTTGGTGGTGCTTAGGCAGATAGAAGAAGGAAGAAGAAATTCAAATTCCAACATTTTTTGAAACAATTCACTAGAGTCAATAAAGTAGCGCCCGAGCACAGCAGGTTAAATATCGTTTAAAACCGCAGATTAATTGGACTGATATAAATGGTGACTGGTGGACGGCAGCATCTTGACAACCAAAATCCTTTCTGACACACAGCACATTTTCCGGGATCACACCTGATCTCAAATGCCGATTATAAACGCTTAATGCGTCGATTTTTAACATTGATACACGTACACCCACCTACGGGATACATTCTACGCACACGCAACCACATGTTGTTTGCTTAAACACCCCGCACCCACATTGCACAACTTTTTCTATTCTCCAGGAAAAGGGGTTGGATTGGATGAAGCGTATTTTCGCACTCTTCACAAACAGTTCGATAGAAATGTTAATGAAATTTGGGACTGATCGTGTTATTCTTGACAGAGACATCGTGTTGATGCGTAAACTTGAAAGGAAAAAACAGGTAAAAAATTATAGCCGGATAAGGTCAAACATTGAATACCCTAGACCGTCTCACTTAATAGGTTTCAGTTATTTTCCTTATAAACAACTAATACTAATTCTTTTTGTCTATGTTTTCATGGTGGCCCTTATATGGAGTAGGACCAAAAAGGTAAATTGACATTATTTAAGTTTAACAAAATTCTGCCTTCTTTTTTCATAAGACTACTTTTCGAAAAAGGCGTTGTGCGGCGAGTGAGTACAAATATAGTCCAATTAAGTCCATTTTCAATAGGGTTCGTTCCTGAGCTAAAACCCATCGGTATATCGTATTTCGTCAAAATATCACAAAGCTGGTATCCTATAGGTTGGGCACGAGAATACATAGATAGGCATCGGGGCAGCAAATATGCTTAATTCATTCATAATTTCTCCAAGATTGACTTCCTGCACCATAAGTGTAGCATAAATGAGAATTAATTTTTCTTAGATATTAGTCGGCCCCCAAAAAATATCTTAGACGCGGCAGGATTTCAATCAAAAAAACATGAAAATTGGGGCCAGTGGAAAATCTCGGCGATCACGGCTTCGAATCTCAGAGCTGGAGATTGTACCTTATAAGTAACTATATAGTCACAAAGATTCTTTATGTTCACCTTTAATCCTTTACACAGATTTATGATCACCTTTAATCCTTTACACAGATTTATGTTCACCTTGGATACTTTCACGCCTATAATTTTGCAAACTTTTCACTTTACCTTTGCTACCTGCCTGTCCGATTGATATTCTTTCACATATAATGTCGTAATTTTAAAGCTTGGACTTAAGTTCACTTCAAGTATTCTAAGTAAAAATGTATCTGCTCAGAATTCAAGTCAAGTTTGCTTAATGATTTTTCTCTGCAGTTGTGCAATTTAAGCCCTTTAGCCTTAAGAGTGTTGCTTAATGTGAGTGTATGTGTAGTTGCAGCCAGAGATGAATAAATAATGTGATAATGATTACATTTCTTGTTTAAAGAAAAGGTTCAAAGTCCTCCAAAGAAATGCTTTGCTTGACAATGATTTTTTTTTTATCATCGCATCGCAATGGCAGGATGAAAGTGAATTAATTAGACAGTTCAGTAGCGTGACTCCATCCGTGTCTCTACAGTGATTGATATAAAACGATCTTAGCCAATTGCCTTGCAAATCGGTTACAACTCTTGCATCTCTTTTAAGAAGTAATATCATGGCATTCCCTATCTTTCCCTATCTACTGCAGGTGAAAAGATGAACTAAGAAAAACTAAGTAAGAAAACAGATGTATTGTGAAATCTCACCTAAGGCTTGCACGAAGGCATAATGTAATATATCAAGCCATTGGCTAAACGGAGCGTATCAAGGCATTCTGCAGCGCTTGTGAAAGGTGAAAAATTATAAAATTAAAAAAAAAAAACAATGTCGTGATGTTTTGAAAATGCGCTTAAATGCATTAAATTTTGCAATATTAGTTCGACTCTTAGTTTAAAACTAAACTTGAAAAAAACTAATTAAACTAAAGTTAAACATAGCGATTCGCGGTGTTTATGATAAGAAGGCTAAAATTCATTCTAAAGATGGAAAGTAGATTTTAAAAGAGATCTTTTTAAATTGACTTAGTTCACCTTTTCGCCCCGAAAGTGCAGAAGTTGCAGAAGGTTCTTACTAGAAAAATGGGAAAAATTTATCGATCAAAAAGGCATATGTTTAGTTAAACATCTTCGCTGCCACAGTCGCCTGGGAAACACATCCAACAAAAAAGCCAATAGGCGTTATGGGTTACAATAATTACATGGGCGGTGTAAATTTTGCTGATCAATATCTTTCTTTATTACCCCGTTTAAAATAAAAACAAGTAAGAACATTATAGCCGGTCAACGCCGACCTTAACATACCCTGCGCCACTTCGTCTAGTACAGTTATTCGCTTGTTTTGGTAATAGTAGTAATCAAAAAGCTCCATAGAAGCTCGCATATTGAAAGGTTAGAGTTTCTCCCCTTTTAAGAGTTTCGTGGCAGCGCCTATGTAAGATGTGATCCAAAGAAAAATAGACCTAAGTGATCCAAATATCCTATTGTTGATTTTTTTTGTTGCAACGCTCCTATGACTTGTTAAGACGTCTTGAGATATCTTATAGGAAGTGGGGGAAGAACTAGGCTCGTATAGTTCAAATTAGGTCCACTTAATTTTTTTATCTAATTACTATCATAACAAAAATTTCATCACAAAATATTAATGGTTTTTTTTTAGCATTGAATATTCGATCTTTTTACCAAATAAAGCTTTAGTTTCCACAGGAACGATTACACGAGAGGGGATTTAACAAATTGCCCCAGCCGGTCCAAAATTTTCACATCAATATAGAATGCCGCAATACTACTACTTAGTCCCTTTTACCGAGATATTTTGAAAATTGTAATTTTTTTCATGGGAAAGGTTGACCGATCCGAACAATTTCCTTGGGTCAAAACATGTCACTGTACTATGTTTCATGAAAATCTCTCAAGAATTGCGACCTACAGGCTGAACACAAATTTTTATGGGCAGACGCACAGACAAGCTTAGATCAATTGAGACTATGATTCTGACTCGATCGGTATAATAAAAGGTGGGCCCTTCTACGTGTTACATACGTCAGCGATAACTTAATATACCTTGTACCCCAAGTAGTGTAGGATAATTAAGAAAGTTACAAAGTCACTATTTGCTTATAATAAATATTAAATCCTGGCAAACATTTACAATGTTGTAATGCCTTGTACGCACTTGCCGGGTCATGGCTGACGCGTAGAAACTTCTAATCTAACGAAATTGTAGGGGCAGGATTAAGGCGATGTTAACTTTTGTTGTGATAGAGAAAAGATTTTTTATTCAAGCAGAGTATGCTGTTTTTGATTATTTTGAATTTCCCCCCGTACCAGAGGAACTTTTCTTACACGTATTAGTGTTGATTATGCATCGAATGATTTCTCTTAATGCCCATGACAAATATGATTGAAACGCTACGAACTTTTTTCTTCAACATTATTCTAACATTTATGTTCTAAGAACTTTTCAATCAAGAACTTGTCATGTCTTTTTACATATAGACATTTCTTCTTCTCTCCCTCCACAACTTAACTATACACATGACTGATGTGGAAGCATATGGTATGATTCTCAAATATTTTTACTAAAAATCAATTGTTTTGTTGTTATGTCTCTTATTGATATAGGACTATATAAGCTATATTCCCTCTCGATTGCAAACGCACGCGTTTCACTACAATTCCACATGGATGTGTGCAAGAGAAAAAATAAAAATAAAATAACAAAAATGAGGACACAGCACAATTTTTTTTTTTTTTTTTCAATTTGTAAACAAACAAATTATTTGGTAATATGGCGGGAGAAAGATGTTACATATGAAGTAAAAAAAAAAACAGAGAGAGAAAATGCGGAACAAGTTAAACAGACAGAAAGCAAAGTAACAAATTAAAAGAAAGAAATAAATGAAGAGAGAAATATTAAAATAAACAAAAAGAATGTGAAGGGGAATTAACGCCAAGTCAACAAAAAAAAAGTGCTAAGTAATGAAATTCATTGAAAGTGCAATTGAATTGCCGAAAAGTGGGGAGAAACGAAAAAAAAATATGTATATTAGAGGAACACCCCAAATTTTACTTTCCTTATATCTTTTATCTATAAGATGGAAGGAGTGCACCATTGAAATTCTTAATATAATACGAATTTTCTTAGTATACTTGAAAATATTATTGATTTCGTTTAAAAAAAAAAAAAAAAAAAGGAAAAATTTCAAGAGCATACACACATATTTTAACACGCTTTGCTTAAAGGCACAAAATTGTATTGAACAAAAAAGCGCCAAATCGTTGAAAACCCACAAAAAAAATCCGAAAATGTTACAAAGCAGTTTTGCCGAAAATGGATAAAACGCAAATTTTATACTAACTAAAAGGTTTTCCTTGGAGCACTCAAGTGTAAAACTGGATTTCCCCTAGCACTAAATATTCTTCTTTATTATTATAAATAACTTATCTCCTCCTTTTAGATACTTTCCCATTTTTCTTTTCAAAAGTTATGCGAAACAACTTAAAAGATCTGCAATTATTGATTTTTGTTTGCAAATTTTTACATATCTCTTATACTCACACAAACACAATTAACATTTATATTTATATAGTAAATAGAACAATGAAACAAGTTTTCTTTTAAAATTTTAACAAAATTTCACTTCATTTGAATAGTTTTGTTCTCGTTCTATTCTCTTAATAACGTATCAGTTTCATTTTTATTTTGCACATTTTTCCGTAATATTCAAGTTAAAACCCGCAATGCAATTGCAGCCACTTATAACCAATACTTTAAGAATAAATAAGAAATGGAAAAAAAACTCCTCCACTGCGTTCTAATTTATGTTTTTTTTTTCAACTTACATATATCTTTCTCTTATGTCTGTTCATGTTTCCTATTGGAGGTTATTGTTATTTGTTATTGAATAGAGAGGAAACAAGAGAGAGAAAGATGTGAATAGAGTTGCCATCATCGAAAGAAATTGAACATAGTTTAAAGTTTGCAAATTCACGGTAAATCGTATTATTTTATGTGTAAGAGAACAGCTTTTCAGTATATTATCACTCTACATAAAAAAAATAAAAATTAAACATCGAAAGTTTCCTAAAAATAAAGATAAAAAAAATTCTTTTCTAATTTCTTATTGTTTTGCTGCACATATTAACGTGCCACGAAGAATAAATTTTACAGGCAACATTTGTAAAAATTTTAAATCGGATATTAGGGTAAAAAATTTAATGACGATTTTTAAAATTTCAAAACATTAAATCAGGGAACTGGATAACCAGCTGACTGGTGTTCAGAATTTCAGAAGCTGTGACGCAGCCAAAACTTTGATGATGTGTAATTAATTTTTAAAAATAAATATTTGTGATCAGGATTAGGCTCTAATCGATAACCCTTTGTCTACAGTCTCAAAAGAATGTAAGTTGTAAAATGTATGGAACTTATTTTCCTGAAAGCGAAATGTAATTTAGTTTAACAGAAAACTATCAAGTTATTGAATATCTATTGCAGTCTTAAGATTTTTATTGCTGGCGAATGTGAAACTTTTTTCCTTTGATTGTTATGAGCACTCGGAATAGAGGAGATACTCCGAGCGAGTAAAGAATAAACAGAGATTCTTATGTACATATTTGATAAGTTGTAAGAAAATTACAATATTGTAGGAAATCTCTCACAAAATTCGTTAGCGAATGCTATAAAAAGCTCCAAATTCTATTCACTATTTAATTGAGTTAACTGCGATATTGACCAATGGTCAAAGTTTGGCAAATTCGTAATTTTCAGAACCTGGCACTATTTTCTGCCACGGATTCCTTTTCTTGCCTTAACATGCTGGGCTACCCGTCTGACTGGCACAATGAATGAAAGCTACACTCATCAATAAATACAGAATTTCATAAGTGATATTGCCTAAAGCAATAGAATTATTCCGGCTTAAGCCATTTGTATTAACATTTTTAATTTTATGGCATTTTAAACTTTTAAATCAATCGAGAAAGCCCAGAGTGTACACAATTTGCATTGAACATACCCTTTTCTTAATAGACAATTTTTTTTCTTTTCTTTCTTTAAAACACACACTGCTGGTATGTTGCAAGTTTTTTATTTATTCACGCAATTTTTAAGCAAGTTTTTCATTACTCTTCCTATTTTCCGTACATTCAACGACACTTTAATAACAGTTTTTTAGAAAATTTACCAATTTTTCTTCAGCAAATTTAATAATTTTCTTAAGGATTTCATGCAAAAGCCGAGGAAACGAATAAGAACTGAAAAGAAAATCTACGAGATTTCTTCATATCTATTCTTCTTCTTCTTTTATTGTCTCTTTATTTTTATATGTAATTATCGTAAATACGACGTTTATTATCCGGTATGAGTTTGATTCTCTGCTATTTGCAGAACGAACTCTATGCTAATTTGCAAACCCATCGGCAAATTTTCTGCTATTTGCAGGATTGCGTTGTGAAGGTTATTGACTTTCGTTTTTGTTAAAGACGATGCCATTTAGAGATGAGATGAGTAATGAATCCTTCGTGAATTATTTTAAATAATAATCAAAACATATCAATTAACATGACATTTGTAAAAATAAAACATGGAGAAATTTCAAAAAGTTATTTTATTTTTCATGAGAATGCGGAAACAAAAATATAATTAGAAGAAAATGATACTCAGTTTATTTCTTGAAAAAGAATCATAAATTATAGCAGCAAAGTAATTTAAGGAGGCTAACTTCGGCTTGGGAGGAGACTTGCTCTTGCTTTATATATAAATATAAATAGTTAATCAATATTCACGATAATTTCTTCTTTATAACTAACACTTGTGATATAAAGTTACATTAAGTTTATGCGGGTATTTGCAATATTCACAAGACTCTTCTGTTGGTATACCACTTGTTTTGAATGGCTTTCCGTATCGATCTAAGCTTATCTGCCCGTCGGTCCGTCTGTACGGTATGTCGGTTTGTGCGCCTAACGTCAGTCTAGGTAAATTTTTGTTTAATTCACATGTCGCAATTTTCGAAACGTTTTGGTCCAAGGGCGAAGACTATTGAAAATGGCTAGGATCG
Organism: Glossina fuscipes; assembly: GCF_014805625.2. Lineage (NCBI taxonomy): Eukaryota > Metazoa > Arthropoda > Insecta > Diptera > Glossinidae > Glossina > Glossina fuscipes. Next base: position 1,886,263 of record NW_023998455.1, on the reverse strand, counting down.
GATCACCTTTTCGGGCATTCCCTTTATAAACACTCATTTTAAAAAGTTGTTATATAAATAACTAGATTGAACAAAGTAAACAGTGGCCTTCGATAGCGGCTTCTTCTTCTTCTATTCAGCGAATCAATGACGGAAAATTAGTTGATATGTGTAAAAAAATCCCTTTATAGCGTTTTCACGTGCTTTGAACTGTCGGCCAATTCCGACAACGAATCATAACGAGTTTATTGCCTTCGCCTTAGAATAGATCCGTAAGGCAAATGGAAGACAAAAAATATTGGTGTTATGAAATATATGCACACTACATTAAATTTTAAAATGTTTTTTAATGCTTTTATTGAAGAATTCATTAAGTGTCGATATAATATGTATTTTCATACAATGATGCGTTCAATTTGTTTATTTGATGCGTTTTACTATAATTTTCTTTCAATGTTACTTAAATATTGTAAATATCGGCATATATTGAAATGTATTTGATAGTTTATTAATACTAAAAAAAAAAAAAAAAGTTATGTGATTTCGAGTTTATGTGAATTATTTGCATAATTATTATTATTTTTTATTTTTCCTTCTATAATTGTTGCGTTTACTTAAAAGTAATTTCTTATAAAAAATTCTTTTTTATATAAATTAAAACAAATATCATAATACTTTTGCGTTTCTCTTTAACGGAACATAAAAACTTATCCTTAAATAATTTGTATAAAAAGTCTTTTAAAAACAAGGTAAATTTGAAGAAAAAGTTTAATAATAAAATCTAAATTAATTAATTCCAAAAAACAAGATATTATCAAAAGAAAATGTTTAAAATGTATAAATTTGTTTGAAGAAAATTTGTCTTCAGCTTTGCTTAATATAAACAGATGCATCTCTTAGCCTTTAGAATGTTTTCCTTTGTTTCATAAGGAGCAGCAAGCTTTTCTAATTTAAAAAAAAAATTTTGATTTTTAACGATAGAATTTAACTTCGGCTTCGACACAATCCTTCATCAATTCATCGAGCTCTTCATTGACTTCAGGGTGTTCTGCCAAATAGGCAGAAACCTCTTCCACGCAAGCTGTCTCTAAAGCTTTCAAATGCTTTAACGAGGCTGCCTTACGCTGTGAGTGTAACTTATGCAACAATGTCATCTCGTTGTCAGCTAAAGCTTTGGTCAAAGGCGATATTTTTGGTTTCGTGGCGAATAAGAATGGCTTAAACACTGATTCGCTTGTATCGGGCGTTCCGGTAAACCAATGACAAGAAATTAAATCACTACATAAAACAAATACAGTTGCCGAACGCGAAGTGGTAGCCTGTGCTGCCGTACGTAAAGTTTCAAACATGCTAGCCAACGCGTAAGAACCATCGCCAACAGGTTCTGGACCACTCCACTCCTCAGTAGAATCAGGAGAGCTATTAAAACAGCTCGCAAAATCTATTTCTCCCTGGAATGCAAACAAAATGAATTTGTTGAGTTATTTAAAATAAAGCTGAATATTTTACTTCTCCATCCCAGCATCCCATGGCTTTTAAGGCTTCTTGCAAATCTTCGGAAGATTTTTCGATGGTTGTGGTTACGGCCAAACCATTTCTAGGCACATGATGATAGCCTTCCGATAAACTTTGTGCAGCCCATAGTTTGCCTGCACAACTAACTAGCCAGACTTTTGTGGGATCACAGATAATTAAACTGAATTTTACATCTTCAACGCCGTGCTCTGTAATCAATTGTCCTACTCTCTCGAGGGCATTATCAGCCGTATCACAGCTAGCCAAGGTTATACGCACAATATCTAAGGCTGTTAGATTATTTGCAGAGCTATTAGTCCATGTAATAGCTACGCTAACATTATGTTCATTAGAGCCACAATCGCCTCCCCAAATACCATGGGGTTTTGGTTTTTGTAAAATAAATTCTAAAACTTGAAGCATCGCTTAATTCGAGAGTCTATATACAAAAACAAACCGAAAAAAAAAAACAAAAAGATGAAAATCATCATAGAAAGTAGCTAACTAAACCAAAAAAAAGTCTAAGAAAATGCAGGCAGCTTACTTTTCCCATTAATGACTCAGCAGCGTCATAGTAAACTATTTCTTGAGCCACACCCACCAGAGTCTCATCTTCAGAATTGCGTCCAAACACGACGGTATTGTTGGCACAATGGAGTGGTAAAACCACAAAGCAATTTCCACCAAAGCTCATTACAATTACAATAACTTTTTAAAAATCGAAATTGAAGGGAAAAACACTGCCAACGAATATGCAGAAAATTGATTTTTCCCTTATAAGCAATTAAAAGGTTCAATATTATTTAAATTTAAAATATTACAAAAATTTAAATATCGCTTTTGTAATATTTCTTTAATTTTTTTTTTTAACAGATTTAAGCTACTTTTTTGTAAAAAATGCTTTGTAATTTTTTTTTTAAATTATTCGATTTTATTTAACTAAACTTTATGTCAGACACGAAACACTTATTAAAAGCTTAACTATAATCAAAATAGTGTTGCAAAGTGCACATTTAATGTTGAAGTCTAGTTCGTGAAAGCAAGATTTATAAAACAACGAATTCGTGTCAAAGTAGGCATGAGAGTTTCTCAACAACAAACCTCTTTTGCTTAGCGAAATTTTATTACCCTCGTCCTTGTATTTCTTACTAACAAACTATGAACTATAAACAAGATATTTTATTAGCATTCATTAAAACCAGAGATGTTAGTACAAAGAGTTTCCAATCGGAAGAGCTGTTTTTTCTTTGAATATGTTTGATTGCTTTAAATTATTACGAAAACTGTGAAAAATTCCAAAATGAGATTTGCAGGAATCAAGAAAATTTAATAAAAAAACTTATTTGGATATTTAATAGAAAATATGAGGAGATATCCCGCAATCACTTATATTCATTTTAGATGATATAAAAGATGAAAAATTAACGTTTTTACTTAACAATAAATATATATTTATATTTTTCTAATAATAAATTTTAAAACTAATATAAACTATCTTAGTACAAAATTGCTGTTAAAATACCTCAAATGGAAAAGAAGCCATAGAATGTATTTATTAAACTTTTTCTATAACTAAATTTGTTTTGAACACATTGCTATCTTTATGTAAAGCTTCCAATATGCTAATCTCAAAAGTTTGATAAATCTCACGAAAATCCATAATATTAGTTGGTTCCGATTCTAACCAAAAACGATCAAATTCAAATAATAAGTAACAATAGAATTTATGAAAATGTTCTAATGAGCAAGCACGTTTCGCATTCTGAGCAACATTATAGAAATGGGCTTTGGCATCTCCGGACTTCAGAAAAAGATAAGCCATTGCCGTTAAATTAATTCCAACAATTGCAAACGTGTAACCTAAAGTAGGATGCCTAGAATGTAATAGAACATGCTGGGCAGCCTCTTTATATTCACGTGAAAAATACAACAGGTTTTCCAATCCTAATAAACCCATACCACGGAAATCTGTTTTGGGATCTTCACCCTTCGAATAGAAAATAAAATAATTATAATATGAATAATTAATAATATTTTTAATTACCTGAAAACCAATTTCTTGCCATTGTTTAGAAACTCTTTCTGTTAAAGGCTCATCCGGCATTAAATGTCTCCATAATTCCATTAGTTTTTCCTCATGTTCTATATTTTCTGCATTGTATTGTTCGGAACGTAAGCGTTCTACTTGATGCATTAAACGTTTATAGCTCCAAATTTGATAGACCGTTACCCCAAACAATGGAGCAAAATCTGGATGTATGCTTGGCTTGATACGCTTAACACGTTGCACAACGCTTACTGCTTTTAATGTTAAGCTTTTTAATTCGTCTTCACTGCAGTATTCAACAGCTTCATTCAATTCCCGTATCAATTGTTTAATATCAGGTTGGTTGGAGGATTCCAAAGACCATTCCACTTGTTTGGTTCGACGTGCTCCCGGCTGAGCTCCGTAACATATTCGTTGTAATTCACATAGGCGCGTAAAAGTATGCAAAAACCATTTCATAAATGGTCGCATATATTTGCAAATAAAAGGGAAAAGTTTTTCGAATATAATTCCAAATATAAAATTCATTTTATTTTCTCCATGAAATTTTCGGCCCTTATGTTTAATATTGTTTTTTTTTTATTTATATTTTGTTGTCATAGTAAGAAAGTTTCCTTTTAAAAATCCTTGAGCTTTTTAAGGTCACAAAAATTAGCTTGTTTCGTTCTAAATTCTTAATTCATTTATATCAATATTTTTTTGAATAAACATATATAACTGATACTTTATTAAATAAATTTTTACTAATATGGAATAGATTGGTTCAATATAAATAAAATTTCACAACTTTTTTATTGTAAATTGTTTAATAAAAATAAAATGAAAGCAAAACAGCCGTTTTCGAAATTAGTGTTGATAAGCGTCTTTAATTAAGATCGATTGCTTACAACTTGGAACTTAAAATAAAAAAAGGACTCAAATGATCTAGAATTTGAAAGAATTAGCCATAATTTGTCAAAATTCGTTGTTGTTTTGCTATGTTGCTATATAATTTTCTAAAAAATGATAATTCTTTACCCTATTTTCAAAAAAATGATAATTCTTCACCCTATTTTCTAAAAAATGATAATTCTTTACCCTATTTTCTAAAAAATGATAATTCTTTACCCTATTTTCTAAAAAATGATAATTCTTTCTAATTGCACGTCCTACATAAGTAGCTACAAGTTATTTCTATGTATTTAGCGAAAATAAAATTTTTTTACTTGTTCATATTATTTTATAATAAGGTGTAGGCGGTTAATCCTCACTGAAACGATTTGCAAATTATAAGCACTACGCAAGGATAATATCACATTCGAAATAAGCCAGCTGATACGCTTCGAATTAATCAATTAACCAATTCGCAATATCATTTCGACTTAGAGCAGAGATGCAAACGGGAAATTAAACGATAATCCTCTTGAATACCTTAAAACCGTAAAAAATAAACCGCTTTGAATGTGATCAATCAAACGATTGGCAATATCAATTTGACCTCGAACAACCTTCGTAATGACTTGACTGACGGACATATAACCTTCAAAATGACTGGAGTACCTGCTAAGGTGTACCCCGGCGACAATTATTATAGAAATCTTTCCGTATGGGAAAAATTACAAATCCCCACATATATATGCAGTGTGAAACTAAGAATCGTTGTTTCTTGATTTAATTTTTTTAAAAATAAGGGTATATTCTTAATTTAACTGGCAAGAAAATCATATTCGGCTGCGGCAGAATCTTTTATATCCTTCACGGTTATCCCATAAAAGATTACAAAAAAGGAAACATGTAAATTTGCATATTTCGTAATATTGGCTGGGCATGGCTGATTGTTTTTTTCTGTTTTCAGAAAACTGTTGTAATTTATGAGTAACGAATAAAGACCCAGGAAAGCTATTCTCAGTTTTGTTTGTGCAGACGCGTGGATGTAGGCGTGATGTTTGACCGTTTTAGGCCATTTTCAAACTCCTTTGCAAATTTGTAGGTGGTAGTTTCTCTTTTGCGAAAGGCAGAAAGCCTACCGCAGATATTCAGATGGACGGACTAACAGAAGGCCAAATGGGCAGACGAACAGACGGACATGTTTAGGTACATTCCTAATTAGAAAGAGCTTTGTCAAGAATTGTTGCACTTTATGCGGATATTGAGGCTTGGTTCTCCGTGTTAAATTCTGATATCCTATAATATTGGGTAGGCGTGGCCAATTTTTTAGCATCCCTCATAGAATATATGCTCAAATTTTTGTAGTTTTACTTGCTGTAGTCTATGAGTACCGAGTGGGAAACCAATTTTTTATTTCTGTTGAAAATGAGAGGTGTTCTCAATTTACGTAGCTCTATAGGCGTATCCTTGTACCGTTTTGGCCAAACGGCCGACCCAGAAAATGTTTTCCATAGACACTATATAGCCCGACAGATATACAGATAGACGGATGAGCATGATTAAATCGATTCAGAATTTGATGCTGCTTAAGAGTACATATATTTAAAGGGATTGCTGAAGCTTCGTAATTTAACCGAAAATCTCTTACGCTATTTTTGGAGAAGGCTAAACGTTTAAAGAAGACGAGACATCAGATAGAGAAGAGAAAAAAATTGATTATATGTGCTCTTTTGCTCTACTAGAGCGTTAATAAAATAATACAGTAACGGTATTGATTTCATTGTTTATCAAGGGAAGGGAGAAGGGCTTATATTTTTTTATATAGTTGCTTTGAAGGGCATGTTATTTTCGCTCAAATTATTTTTTATATGAAAATCCAAATATAAGTTCGTGATGGCTCCAAATTATAATAATGCGTTGCTGGTAATGATAATTTTAAAATTATAGCAAAATGCATTGCTCTTTACTCCTTGCATAGCCAAGTAAGATTATTATTGTTTGCGTAAGAGAGCTTTTATTAAGATCTTCGAAACGGTACAGGGTGTTCAAAAATAAAATGTTAGATATTTAATGCTATACGTAAGTATTAAATATTGATCGAAGGGCTAATTTAATTTAATGCGCGATGGCATATATATGCTTTCCAAACTTAGATTATATTTCAAGAAATGTCTAACTAAAAGCATGAATAGTTAGTTTTAAACGTGTAGGTTAGAATAGGATAGACGATGGAAGTTACATAACCTAACCTTTCTATTTTTTGACAATTTTCTTAATGTGCCTAAAATCAATAATAACTTTGTCCAGAAATTGTTTCCTTTTTCTTTCATTAGAAAACAGAAGATTGACAGATCACTTGGCGGTGTGAACTGAACCCATAGAAGCCTGGTCAAAACGTACACACCCTATCAATAAGTGAACACAAGTCTGTGTAATTCTACAAGTAAATAGTTGCTATACAAACTGTCCTGATTGACCATATTCTACCACGACCACCGACTTGTCAGTCCCGCGAGCTTATCTCTGAGGTAGCTCAACCATTCGTTGGATATTGGTGACCAAATAATTAGGAAAAGATGTGATAATGATTTCACACGCAATTAAAACTATCATCAGATAAATAAAATTTGTTTTCATGAGCACAGGAATGGATGATTTTCTGTGCAAATCCATAAAAACTCTTCGACTATACAAGGTCCAAGGAACGTACATCGATCCGATCCTTAATCGTTTAGAAAGGAATACCGAACAATCTATTTTAAGAAAGTAAAATCTTTATTTGTCCTAAGCTGAGAAGCTTGAAAAGACAAAAAAGCCTTATCACTTTACTTGGTTTTCATTGACCTAGCTACTCACTCAAAGGATGATGCATATAGGTGCAGTGATGCGGTACAGTAATGAAGGTTTTAGAAAGGTCATAGGTAAGGAAGGACAGAAATAGTATAATCTAGAGCGAAAGCTCTCTTGTACATGGTTTGACTTGCATGAGCATTCTTTTTCTTAACGTAGAACTCATACATGGCCTAGCCTTGTCCTATCCCTTGATATAGTAAGTGCTTTAGTAAAAACATCTATGCGGATACGGTACAAACAGCAATATATTGTCAAGTTAAGAATGCGGCCTACGGTTGATAGAGAAATGATAAACTTTTTGATATATCTTTTTTAAAGCTACACCAAAGTGGAACATTACTAGTTATTGCAAAGCATCATGACATTCGGTTAAGTAGCGCATGGGCTTTCCACTCAGCAATCTTTGCATGAATTGCCCAGGCTTGCATGACTTCAGTTCACCCCGCCAAATGCTGCGTCAATCTTCTGTTCCCTAATGAAAGAAAAAAAAAAACAAAATCTGGACCAAGGTATTGATTTTGAGCACATTAAGAAAATGATCAAGAATTCGAAAAGTTAGGTTATGTAATGTCCATCATTACATAGGCGTTTAAAATAAACTACATAGGCATTTTGAAAGACGTTTGTTGAAATTTAGTCTAACTTTGGAAAAATTATGATCAAAAATGAAGACCGTTACATATATTCCAGTTATTTTTGGGTTCATTTGGTGGCATCAAATCTCGATGGATGCCAAGGACAGTAAATTTCTGAATTGGTTCTTCGAGACAATTTTATGAAAAATTCAACCTACGTTGTGCTCTAATGGCCGTATTGACCTAATTTAGCCCCAACTGACTTCTGGCTATTTCGTAAACTCAAAAGACCCACGCCGGGAGACAATATTTCGATTCGATTGAAGAGACACAAGGTGAATTGCACAGAGCTTGGAAAGCCACGCCGGAAATCGACTATAACAACTGTTTCGAGGATATGAAAAATCACTTGGGTAACTCCATAGATATGAAGTGTATAGATATCGGTTTGTTGACGCTTTCTTAACATTTGACTATTTTTAAGTTCGTATTAAAAAGCAAGGAAGTTTCTTCAAATTCTCTCGAGAATGGAACGGATCGCAGGAAACTGGAAGCTTTTTACAACCATAATAATCGCTTTAAGCGGATCTTAAATGCTTATGTGTATGCGATCTTAGTAAATTTTCTTGACATACCCTGTATTTATGAATAAATTCACTGTTGTTGTTGTTGTTGTGGCAGCAGCTTTTCGTATTATCCGAAAGCGCAAATAAAAGTAAAATATTGTTCAGAATAATTCATACCTTATCAACTAGCGCTTGAGTTTATTAAGAACTAGAGATTGAAAAAAAAAAAAATAAAATAAAATAAAAAAGAAATATAATAATGAATAACGATAAAATTGGAAAACTTTCATTCCATGGTAATTAAATGTTGCATTAAATATATACTTAAAAAAAATAATTCTTTTTTTTATGTGCTAAGCTTTATTGGGTGAAATTGAGATCAGATCTTTAACTGAAGATAAATTAGAGGCATCCTTAGATGTAAGTAATAAGTGTTGTGCAATACAATTTTTTTTCTTCTTTGCATTTATTCATTTATTTACATATATACCCTACACCACTTGTATGGTAAAAAGTTATATTAAAGTCGAGCGGATGTTAGCAATAGGACTTGAAATAGTTCGACTTTTTATTACGCTAATCTGTGCTGAATTATTTTATGAATCAATGTAAGCTCAACTGTCCATCCGTTTGTCCGTCCATTTGTCCGTTTTGTTTTCTTCTGCTCAACTTACAGGTAGCAGTTTTTGAGATATTTTGATGAAATCTGATAAGCTGAAGAACTAATCGAAGCTTGCCTGTCCACCAGTGTAGCTGTCGATCTTGTCGTCTTTTGTTCACCCTATATGTCACAGTGTTTTAGACACTTTGACGAGATTTGGTAAGCCGACGTGTTTCAGCCAAACGACGGGCACTATTGAAAATGGTTCGAATCGGTTCACTTCTTCCCCCATTTCCCATATAACGCCTTACTACGAAAAGTCTTTATGCGAATAATCGTAGGACAGAGCAGGGCATTTAATGGTGGGCCGCGCTCATTATAGATCTTTAGCTTGTCTTTTTATAAAATACCTAAATTTAACTTATTTTTTTATTTATATATATGTTCGGGAAGAAATTTAAACTCGCGTAAAATCTTACATACTAATATTTGGTTTCGATACAACAACGTACATGGTTGCCTTAGTTTATTAGCCTGTGGGGACGTACGTAACGAACACCAGATTTAAGATAAACCCACCTTTTAAGTTTGTCTGTCTGCCTTGTTTTCTTTTGTTCAACCTGCAGGTAGCAATTTCCGAAATATATTTGCCCCCATAACAAACGTTTTGTTTTCTTAATATTTTCTAGGTCTTAAATAATTCATTTTTTCTTATGGAATCGGTATCGATAGCTACTGAAATTAATTTACCCCAAAATGTGAATGCACGTAAGGAATTAAGAGAATTATGTCGCTTAACTGCCCAGGACGGTGTTTCTTTGGTAGCTATAGAAAAGTGTACCGATACTCTCGTAGGCGTGAGCTTTAATAAAATTCAGGTAAATATTTTCGAAGCACGTTTGATCTTTCATTTTTATGATAACTTTTACTTTCTCTTCCACTCTCTTTAATTTTTTCAGTTTTCCTCTACTGAGAGTGAAGAGGAGCCATTTTTTGTAAAGTTTCGAAATAAGTCAACGCATACATCTCAGGCTCAAGCTTTAATGGATTTTATGATTACGGTTGACTCGGAGCAGGATGTCTTTAAGAAATTCGATTTGACCAGTGTTTGCGAATTGATGTTTTTGGCTATTTTACCCACTTGGCAGAAGCGTGGTATTGGTCGCGCTTTAACAGCCGCAGCTATCGAATTAACTCGACATCTTTCTAAAGGCAATGAAGATATAAAATCTATAGAGAATTTTCCTAAACCTCAGGCAGTCACCGCTCTATTCACTTCGAGATATTCGCAAAGAATTGGTCAATCTCTCGGTTTTCGTTTGCTTAATACCGTACCTTATACAAAATTTCATTTTAACGGTAAAGCATTTAATGAACGAATTGATTCCATGCATGATTGCTGTCAACATGTGATTTATTTTGTATAAGAAAACAATTTGCTTTCATCTATATATGTTTGCGTATGTGTGTGTATGTGTGTGCGTGGCAGCAAAATATTAATAAAAATGCAAATCTGTTTGATTTCAGTTAAGAGAAATTAAAAAAAATAAACAAATACATTATAGTCGGGCAAAGCCGACCGTCAGATATCCTACAACACTTCAGTTAGTAAATTTATTTATCCGTTTCGATAATACATTGAACATTACATATTATTTTCATGCAAAAGCATAATTTTCACGAAAGTCTACATGCTGGAGGCTTCTTAAAACATCACATGACATGATTCAAATTTAGCAAACTTTATTTGCTTCCAAAAATGTTATTATTTTTCAGTTTACGTCATAGGAAATTAGAAAGTGCATTCCCCTCCGTATAAGGGCTTGCTTCTCGCGATAGCTTCTATAGATATTGGGCTCCAAAAAATAGACCTGCACGATCCAAATGCCCTGTTGTCCATTTCTTTGGTAAATTGTTAAAAAAATATTAAAAATTAAACCTCTTTTTCAAATGTTTACTGTTCATGAGAAATCTTGAACGGAGTCGGATTCAAGAAATCGACCCATGCACTTCAATTCACTATAGTTAAAAATTTTTCATCAAGAAACAGTAACAATAAGGACTTTATAGCGTGTAAGGATTCACACTTCCTAAAAATCGTTATACGCTGTGGAACCTAAAAAATAGATGTATATAGTCCCATTTCGGTAAGGTTGATCTCTTTATCAATTGTGAAACAATTTTCACCATGAAATATTGAAAATGTTACCTTCTCGGAGAAACGGTTGCATGAGATGAGGTTCAAAAACTCTGCTCAACCGAATAAATTTTTCATACCAAATTAGATTATTGAAGTATTGATACACAGTGAGTTCTGTTGATAAATGTTGAAAATTGGCTATTTTTGGTTAAAAAGGTGAATCGATCCGAACCATTTTCAATAGCGTTAAACTTAGTTAAACTTAGCTCAGAATTAATTCTGAATCGATCGTTGCAATGAAAGATGGATTTACCTGAAGCCTTTCTGGTTGTTACGTACGCTCGCACAAACTTAATATGCCACAAGTGATGTAGAGTAAGAAAAATCAAGATAACGCGGACCTTATGTCGAAACCAAGTCTTAAAGTATAAGATTTTACGGTAACTTCGATTTCGTTATTCACCCAATGTCTTTTCGTAAATAGGGCGTGGTATGGAAAGTGGCGGATAAAGCACACCGATCTGAACCATTTCCAATAGCGCTCGTCATTGGACTAAAACATGTCGGGGTGTCAAAATTTCATCAAAATATTAAAAAAAAAACCATGAGCTATAGGTTGAATATAAGCGTACAAGCCGCGCAGGCGGACGGACGGACAGAAAGGCCTCAGAAAGTGATTCGGAATCTCAAGTCGTTCTCATCATCCACTCGCATTTTTACATTCCAGATTCCAGGAAATGTTTGTAATAGGCGATACGTATACCCATACATATATATATATAAATAGTTGGGTAGATGAATTAGGACTTTTTAAGAATTAGTGAACGTGTAGTTGTTGCTACTTAAGGTAGCACACCTTCATCTTCTGGCAGGTTCGTAAAATAACTTCTTCATTATGCTCTACGCTAGTTGCGGTACAAGGGTGTATAAAGTTTATGCGAATTTATGTAACACACAGAAGGAATTGAGACAGACTTAGCTATTATTCTGGCGATGGGTACACAATCATTTCTTGACGTTAGCCTGTCTGTCCATCTGTCCGTCTGATCCCTATCCGTGCAAATTTGTGTTCAAGCCACAAGTGGAAATTTTTGGGATACATTGATGTGTTTTGTCCCATGGACGAACGCTATTGAAAATGGTTTAGATCGGTCCACTTTTTCAACCACTCCCCGTATAATGCCCAATTTGGAAATAGGCAAACAAATAGGAATTTTCAAGATTTTTCAACAAAACTCACCCTGTATTAATATTTGGACTAAATGGTAAATTGGTATGAAATTTTGGATCAACTGGGGTAGTTTTTTGTTAGTTTTTCCTACGAAAGCCGAACCTTTATATAGTAGAAAGATATAATTTATTTCCGAATCGATCTAAGCTTGTCTCTCCGTCAGCCTGCTTTGTTTTTTTTGTTCAACCTACATTAATCTTGTTTTGACCCAAAATAGTTCGGAGCGAACCAATTCCTTGACCGCTTCTCATAAAAGGCTTCATTTTGAAAATTGTATTTATGGATAAGGGAAGGATAATGTGGGGTATTTAATGTTGGGCCATGGCCAACATTAGTGTTCTTACGTTTTTTATTAACTAAGGCATGCAGGCGTACAGTCTTACTCATACGTGCATATGAGAATCGTAAGTGTCGTATAACAACGAGTCAGCATATGTTGGTTGATAAGAATGCGAACACACACTTTGATGTAAAGATTCAATGTAAACAAAAAATTTTATGAAAAAAATTGTAAACGAATTGAAAAATTCCCAGACCTCAAATATTACGGTAAAAATTATAAATTGAAATAATTATTTTATTTTCAGCAATATTTCGCTATTCTTCAACCTATGGATACCATCCGCAAAATAGTTTTCTAAAGGCTAATCCACTTCTTTCACTAAACCAATGCTAGAGTATTACTTTTACAAATTGTTTCCTTTGCCATATGGTGAAGTTATTGCCCATTTATGATTCATTCGAATCAGAGGACTTAAATAATATTATTCTGTTAGCATTTAAAGAGAATCCTTTGGATGTCGCTTAATTGATTTCGATTACAAGCATAGACGAACTTTCTTTATCCGAAATATGTTTAATTGTTAGCTTGAAGGCTTTAACAGTTTCACTTAGTGTTACCTTATCATATATGTACACGTAACTAATAAGGATGGATTAGACTGTGGCTACTATCTTTAACAAAAAAAACACAAAAATTAAATTTCCATACTTTTTATAATTGAGTAGGCGTGACGGTTTTTTCATTTTGCTGCAGGTATAGCGAGTCTGAAGTTTTCTTTAAAATATTGGAAACGTTTTCGAATTGCTGCTCGATTGTGCATTTGCAGAAGAGAAGGGATCAATATCATTTGAAGTCTTCTTTTCTTTCTTTTTTCTTTTCAAGTAATTTAATCTTTATATAATTTCTGTCCTTTTTTATCTTAATTCGATAATCCTATGACGCCATTTTTGTTCGTATTAATGAATTCATAGTCGCCTTGTTTTGCAATCTCATAAAGTGGAAAACTTTTATGTAATTCATTTTCTTTAGTACATGTGACGTTCCACGAACTTTTCAAGTAGTCTAAAAAGTAGATAAAATAACTTCACCTACACCTTAAGACGAATTTTTGGTGCCCATCACTCTATTAGACTTAGAGTAGAGAAAACCATGTGCCAAGGCTTTCGTATTACGATCGTGTTCAAGAAAACGTTCATTTTCTTTACTTCTTCTTTGGGGGAAAAATGAGTACTTCTTCCTTAAATCAAAGTTCCATCAAAAAAAACTTGTTTCTTTCTCAAGGCAATTTTCAAATTGAAAACGTCTTCGGGGGCAACATTTTGATAAGTGATAGGAAGAATTTTTTATTACCCAATCTGTATATTTTACCAGGACTAAACTATTCTATTGCGTAGACAGATATCAGTACGATGATCTGCATAGACCATGCAGATAGACATCTTATACGGTCCGCAAAGTACAAGTTTTAAACATTACGGGCGAATCACACCCACCACCACCACACAATTTCAGCTGTAGGTCCTTCAATTATCGCAAGGACGCGTGAACTTAACAAAACTTTGGATGAATTGACGATCAGATTTATGACTGAATAGGCGCATAAAGACGATTAGTCTGAAGCTTCCCTGCAATAGACGGACGGACGAACGTCTACATGAAAGTGATTAAATCGAACCAAAAAGCCTGTGATCTTCATTAATAATCCTCCGTCCTTCGTCGACCATTATATGCAATTGTTACGAACGGAACGACGGACTCAATATACATTTTTTTAATTGTACTTACAAAAATAGATAAGACGCGACAAGTGCAAGCAAACACAAAAGTTAATTTCATATTTTCGTCCTGTTGCAGTAAGATGTAAAATCAGTCGCTTTCGCTATCATTATTAGCACTGATCGGGAGAACTTTTTTTTGGAAAATTATTTCATTAAAATGTCCGAACGTTGTTTAAAGCTGATTTGTAACGGTATTTATTTACATTACAAAAACAAAAATAAAAAAAAAGGAAATTATTTCTTTCCTTGCTTTCAATTGCAGGAGAGTTCGAAATTGTTAAGATAACAGAGGATTTATATGATGCGGCCGTGGAGGTAATTAATGTTTTACTCGCTCATGATTGTATTTATAAAAATTAAACGTTTATTGCTCAATTTTCTTAAAGTCAGTGCCCTTTGCTTACACTTACGTATGCACTTCATACTATGGTCTACGAACGTTTTCAAAATTAACGTAAAGCTAAAAATGTCTTATCTCCAAAGTAAATAATATGCCGTAAAACTTGACATCATACATAGCTTTAAACAAAGGTGAAAAACGGTATAATATTTTTAGTCAATAGGAAAACATTGGGTCATTGCTGCTGTCGTTGCGATGTTTTCTTTTATTATTTTTTATACCCACCTTATGTTACTTGTGATATAGGGCTCTATTAAGTTTGTGTGGGTGTCTGCAATACCCAGAACGATTTGAGATAAACTAATCTTTTATTATACCGATCGTGCTTATGCTGAAATGCTTGTCTGTCTGCCTGTCCATCAGTCTATGTGTCCATGTATTCGTGCTTTCAGACGGACACACGGACAGATAGGCTTACATCGATTTAGAAAAAGATTCTGAAACGATCGGTATAATAAAAGTTGGGTCAGTCTTAAGCCCTGCCGGATGTTACATACGTCCGTATTAACTTAATATACCTTGTACCACAAGTTATATAGGGTATCACAAACATTTTAAATAGATTTCCTGCTGTCAACATGGCTACGAGATTAACATTAATATGAATATAGTTTTTTATATTTATTCTTTTGGAAAATGGCCTTCGTGCTCACGGGTCCAAAATTAAAGCAAGGAATACGTTGTCTTTTAATATTATTTCTCGCGATTGAATTACATTTAAAACTTAGTATTATTAATGCTTTGATTTGAAAAGCATTTCCTTGTCTAATCTAGTTAAGGTAGATAAGGACATCTGATCAGGTGATAATGCTTTAGAATTTTCTGATTCTATTTTTAGTCTCACTTGTGTTTTTATTTTCTTTCTCTTACTTTCTTATTGAAGCTTTTTCAAAATTACTTTTCACAAAATGAAAACCTAGGCATAGCTCTTAATCTAACCGGTTGCCAAGATACACGAGCATTACAAGAAAACTTTGTAAGACTCCTGCTTAAGGACAATATATCTTTTGCTGCCCGACATATACCAAGTCAACAATTAGCTGCAATGTGTGTTAATAAAATCGAGGTAAAGTATTCGATCGTTTTTCGAAGCATTCATTTATATTCGTCTTCTTCTTGATTAGAATTCTTCCCATACTACGGAGACAGAACCTAATTCCGGTATACCAAAAATGGAAAAAATTGGTGAGATTATACATCATATGACGACATCGTACGATGTTTACAAGGAATGGCAAGTGAATTGCATTATCGAGTTGATTTTTCTTTCTACGCGAACCGAATTCAGTCGACGGGGCTTGGCATTGCATTTGACTGAGTTCATTTTAGATTATGGGCGAAAGTTGAAGGCAGAAGATTCAAAAGAAGCCTTAGAACTCCCAGCACATGTTAAGGGTCAGCGACCGGAAGTCATAACTTCAGTCTTTACATCGCGTTTTTCCCAACGAATTGGCGAAAAATTAGGTTTCGTTACTTTGTTTCGCGAAGAATACACAAAATTTTCGTTTGAGGGTGAAACCTTAGCAAAAAAAATTGATCCTCAGCATAAGTATATAATTTTTGTAGCGAAACGGTTATAAATTTTTAAATAAACATTATAATCAATAATTTTTAAATCGACTTTTACGCTGTTACGCAGTTAATTAGTCGCTTTGGATAACTTTTTATATCTCTCAGTTCTCACTCAGTCCCATTTCCATAATTTCCCCAACGTAAAGAATAACTATATATAGATGTCAGTCACGTTTTACTCAAATCGACAACAGAAATAAATATATCATACTATACGCTCATTCTCAAAGCGGCACAATACATGCATAACAAATGAGAACGAATATACGCTCATTCTCAAAGCCGCACAATACATGCATAACAAATGAATTTATTCAAAGACTATCGGCTATATTTTGCTATAGATTCGTTGAGTTTGTTGCCCAAATCGCCTTTAATTGCCAGTAAAAATTCTGCCATGCGATAAAAACACAAGCACATTGTCAATTTGTTCCCATGTTAGAAAAAAGTTGGGATATTTGGCTTCACAATTTTCTTTGGTGTCGCATGCGAAACAGACAATTTCATAATGTTTTCTCATATGCAATTAAAATATATATGTATGTATATTTATGTTGTATTTACATTGTTATACATGTACATTCATCACGTGAACCAGTAAACCAGAAAAAAAGGTGATGAAAAACTTCACAAATGGCTACAACAAATGATTTTTCACAATCTATTGAGGAAAAATTATTTTACACAGTGGAGAGGAACCGCATAAAAAAAATTTTCCTTAGGAAATGCACCTAAGCTTTACGAAATAAGGGGAGAGTGCTTTATAAGCAATGATTAAAACTAGAACTACCAACGTTTTGCATATACCCATTTCTACCAAAATCGACCATTTTGATCTCCTTCCTTTGCGGAATTGACACTGCCGTAAAAACCAAGGAAGGTTAGCTGAAAATCGATGCAAATATTTTTTGATCGATTAAGAATCCAATGGGGGAAAAATGGTTGCGATCCGCGCATCATGAAGGAGAAACTAACACAACTTTGAAAAAAAAAGGAAAGGTTTTGATACGTTCTTCTATAATGTGTGATCCTGTGATGCTCGGTTTACTGATACGTTCACAATTAATGATAAAATTGCGTTGGAATAAACTGGAATTAAAATTTTATTGAAAATGATGAATGTATTAATAAGCCGATCGGGACTATATTCGGAGTGAACACGAAGATGATCTTGTCGAACGGTCACAGGTTTCTCGAAATATCTTCATGAGATCGAAGGTTATACACAATAATATGAAAAAAACTTGGGCTCTTTTCCGTTTCCACCCTACTGCGAACTTGTAAATTAGCAGATCACTCCTCACTTTCAATGCCGACTTTTAATTGATCAAGGTATGGCTATGGCAAATTTCAAGTTTCTATTTTTGGGTTTTACGACTGCAGCAAGTTGTCAAAAGTTGGAGATCAAAATTATCCATTTTGGCAGAAAAAGGTATATATCCTCGGCATCTCGAAGATTGGATCATGTAGAGGTCGTTAAAGGCCTTTTCATTTAAATAAAAGTAGCCCAGATTTGTAAAACAATAAATGCCTAATAACCGGTTCTTTTTTGAAGAACGAAACTTAAAAAGGATCAAAATAACGTACTCGGTAGTTCCAGTGTTAAATTGCACATGGGAAACTTTTAAAAATAATAATTTTTCATTATAAAGGCGAAGATATTGTCAAAATGTATATAATTCGTCGGAGTCCGAACAGCACTTCTTCCTCTCTCTAACTCTCTCTCTCTCTCTCTATCACTGTTGCGCCGTGTAAAAAAGACGTTGCGCAAAACAAATCACATAAACAAATAAGTCGCATGAAACTAATCGCACAAATAAAGAGTGCATAAAAACCACAGCGTAAAAGAAGTTTTAACCGTATTGTTGTTCTTTACTTATTTATTTATTTATAGCCTTTATTTATTCTCATGATAAGTTAGGATATTATGAAATCCGCGGTTAGCACTTGTTTCTGTTTACTTGAAGCATTGGTTTAAGAGAGTTGTCTGATCTGCCTGCATTCCATTTATATTACGGACACAAATTAAGCGATGTCTCAAAAGAGCGTAGGCATGTAACTTTTAAAGTGAAACGCTTACACATTCATAAGTAACTCTTATCGTTAATAACTTTTACATCAGTTTCCACTCAATTAATCAATTTGAGTCACTTTTATTAGTACAAAAAAAGCCCGTTGACATTTTATCAAATTTAAACTTTGGTCAACACCGATAATTAGATGATTCATATCACTCTTTACTTTCTTCCAAAAGATCTTTGCCAAGACCTAAGCATACCTAAGAACTTCAATCCAGCTTTGAGCAAGGATCGTTTGCAGCTTAAAACGGATTATTCCCCTTCCATGGAGATCTCGAGTGTGTGTGGTTAGTTTTATTTATTTATTGAATATTTGGAATATGTAAAGAGAGACAAATTCAATTATTAAGAATCATCAATCAATACAAAAGGATGTTACTATAATGTCGGATCGTTCCCGATCTTTATCTAATGAGAAACACTCTCTTAAGTCCACTCAAGGCCATAAAATTTCTCAAAAGATTCTTGATTGAATATAAAGTTGTCTGCAGCTGTTAGAGGAGGCGTTACCAATTTCGCCGATAGTGCTCTTAAATGACGATAGCATTCTACTTTTTGGCACCGGATTATATTTTTGTCGACTTCTTTGACACACAAACCCATTGCCAAAGCAACGACGTTATCAAAAAGCTGCGCAACCGTTCCATGAGAAGTAATAACGTATAAACCATCTTTTGGAAATCTTTTCGTTTTATTCACGATGCGCATTTTTTGATAGTTTAATAAATTATAGATGGGTTCGTGAGCCAAGTTTAAAAAGGGTTCCTCTTCCCAGAATTGCACATTGTCAAGAAGATTTTCAAGGCGCGCGAGGTCAAGTATTTAATGATTTCGTGCTTGGTAGTCCACGAATTACCATAACCCATTTTTCCTATGTGAGTTAACGCTTGAGTCTATTCGATGATTATATTTTACATTTTTGATCGTAAGAGAATTACAATTTTTCTTAAAAAGACTCACTTAAAAGAGAATGATCGCGTAGCAATAGCTAAGACAATCGACAGCCGCGGTTACGAATATGCTCAGTTATGTGATGTAGTTTATACCTTCAGTAATGAGCGGAATGAACTAACTGATTAGTGAATTTTTCATGCATGAGAACTAACGTTATGCGAATGAAGAAATTAAAGACAAGCAAACCTGACTCTTTAAACGCCGTATACGATTGCGTATATTTTTTTCGGACAGCAAGAACTATGCCTCGCTTCAACGCAACAGCGCACTTTTCATGGAAATCCTTACATTTAGTTCTTTTCCCAAACCAATATATTTTTATTATAATATGCTGGAAATAAGGTCCAACTTTTTGATCCAAATGTTTCTTTCCATCGAAGTTGACCACTTTTGCCGAGAGTTTTTCTTCATATCCAGCCAGTTTTATGTAACGATTTCTTTCACAAAAGCCATCACATTAAGCTCACTTACTACAGGAAACAAGTCAATTTCAATATCGTAACAATGAAGAGTTGTATGGTCGAATTACATGAACAGACCTCAGACTGAAAAACAGACGGATAGACTGATAGACTGACTTGAAATCATTCAGTAAATGATTCTAACAATAGGCTCTGTCAGCTCGTTCTGAGCATTGCACAAGTGGCAATTTTTGACATACATTGATGTGCTTTGTCCCAAGGACGAACGCTATTGAAAATGGTTTAGATCGCTCCACTTTTTCAACCACTCCCCGTATAACGCCCAATTTGGAAAAGCTGTTATTGGCAAAAAAATAGGAATTTTCCAGATTTTTCAACAAAACTCACTTTATAATAACATTTGCACTAAACAGCAAATTGGTATGAATAATTTGGATCAACTGGGGCAGTTTTTTGACTCCTTTCGCATATAGTTTTTCCTACGAAAGCCGAATCTTTATGTAATAGAAAGATATAATTTATTTCCGAATCGATCTAAGCTTGTCTCTTCGTCAGTCTGCTTTGTTTTTTTTTTGTTCAACCTACATTAATCTTGTTTTGACCCAAAATAGTTTGGATCGAACCAAATTTTCGACCACTTCTCACAATAACCTTTATTCTGAAAATTGGATTTATGGATAACGGGGCGATGATGTGAGGTACTTAATGATAGGCCATGGCCAACGTTAGTGTTCGTACGTTTTTTATTAACTAAGGCATGCAGGCGTACAGTCTCACTCATACATGCTTATGGGAATCGTAAGTGTCATATAACAACGACTAGGCATATGTTTAGTTGATAATATAAACAAAAAATTTTATAAAAAAAATTGTAAGCGAATTGAAAAATTCGCAGACCTCATATATTACGGCAAAAATTATAAATTGAAATAATTCTCTTATTGTCAGCAATATTTCGCTATTCTTCAACTTATGTTTATCATCCGCGAAGTAGTTTTCTAAAGGCTAATCCACTCCTTTCACTAAACCAATGCTAGAGAATTATTTTTACAAATTGTTTCCTTTGCCATAAGGTGAAATCATTGCCCATTTATGATTCAGTCGAATCAAAGGGCTTAAATAATATTATTCTGTTAGTATTTAAAGAGAATCCTTTGGATGTCACTTAATTGCTTTCGACCACAAGGATAAGAGAACTTTCTTTATCCGAAATATGCGTAATTGTTAGCTTGAAGGCCTTAACAATTTCAATTGGTGTTACCTTATCGAACCGAATACGTACACATATCTAGTAAGGATCGATTAGACTGTGGCTGCTATCTTAAACAAAAAAAAAAACCCAAAAATTAAATTTCCATACTTTTTATAATTGAGTAGGCGTGACGATTTTGTCACTTTGCTGCAGGTACTCTGGACGTGCCCTTCGACCGACTTGATGTATTTTCTATATCGAGCTACTTGAATGAACTACCAAAGGGAAAGGCGTTAAGTTAATTTTTGCGACAAGGAGAATATTTACCACAGACGGTCAGGCGGACATACTTAACCCAATTCAGAAATTTATGCTAATCAAAAAGCGAGTCTTAAGTTTTCTTTAAAATATTGCAAATGTTTGCGAATTGCTGCTCGATTGTGCATCTGCAGAAGAAAAGGGATGGATGAACCTACGTCAATATCATTTGAAGTCTTCTTTTCTTTCTTTTTTCTTATCAAGTAATTTAATCTTCATATAATTTTTGTCCTTTTTTATCTTAATTCGATAATCCTAGGACGCCATTTTTGTTCGTATTAATGAATTCATAGTTGCCCTATCTTGAAATCTCATAAAGTGGAAAACTTTTATGTAATTCATTTTTTTTTACATTTATGTAAACATAGTATACCGTTAAAGTAGCTAAGATATAATGAAGATAAAATATTTTTTCTTATAATTACAGGGTTGTATTAAACAGTAATGCCGTTAAATTTCATTTTAATGCTTTGCTTATTGCTCATGTCTCGATAGGATGAAAAATTCTGGACAAAAAAGGGTTAGCTATTAGTATTTTGACATAATAAATCATTTAGGATGATGTTCTTACGAAAAGTTCGACCTTTACAACAGCGTTCGTCATTGAACCAAAGCGTTGGGTAGCAAATTTCATTAAAATATCAAAAAAACTTCGGCCTGCAGTTCAAAGACAACACTACATGAAGATGCAACAGACGGACAGACAGACAGACGGGCTTAAATCGATTTAGAAAATGATTCTCTATCAATCGGTGTAATCGGTGTAATCGGTTGGTCTGTCTTAGGTCTTTGTAGTTGTCACGTACTCTCGCACAAGCCTAATATACTCTGTATCACAAGTGGTGAAGACTGCGCAAAAAAGCGGCATAAATAAATAAGTCTTGAAACTAAACGCACAACTCCCTCATCTGAAAGGTTGTTATATGCAATTTTCACAATTTCTCGGAAAAAGTGGCTAATTAGTAGTATCTGGGCATTCTAAACTGGTACGACATCTTTGGACCGACTGGGGCAGCTTTTAAACACCCTTTCATATAACGAAAACTGAAGTTCGTATTGGAAAAAGGTCTAATTTTGAATGCTTCATGACGAAAATTAGACCGTAATAGCGATTTAAGGCAAAAAATTAATCGTATCAAATTTGGACCATCTGGTCGTGTTTGTTGGATTCTCCCCTATATAAAGAGTGTCATGAAAATTGATTCTTTGTAAAGCGGAAAAGTCTGTGGTGGCGGACATTGATCAGTACTATAACAATAATAACAATTTCATCCAAAAATGGACAGTAGAAAATTAGGACCATCTAGGCCTATTTATATATCCTGCCCTCTGTAAGGATTAAACTTATACTACATTTTGGGACTTCTTCCCTATGAAGACGCACATGAAAAATATGCCCTTTATATAGAAACAAGATATAGTTTTTGTGTTCTATAATAAAAATAAGAATTGTGTTAGACAATGTGGTATAGGGTATTTAATGGTCGGCCTTGCCCGAATATAATAATTTTACTTGTTTTTGAAAACAAAAGTGGCCTCAGATTACGTTGCACTGGCCCTTAATTGACTTTGCTCATTTTCAATAGTAGTCTGCTTGTAAGAACTTCCAATGCTTTTGCCAGATTTGAAGCTGATATCTTAGACTTTGTGGGGAGGTGAACGTTGACGATACAAACCCACGGAAGCGGACTAGTGGCCAGGCAGGCAGACAGGCATTCATAAATCGTTTCGGTATTTCATGCTGGTCAAGAATATACATAAATTACTTGATGAGGTCTTTGAAACTTCCTTCGAAGTAAAGACTATACTATTATCTTTCAATTGGGTGGGAGTGGGGCGTTAACAAACCAAATTAATATGAAAATAAAATTTAACCAGAAATTTCCTATGAATCCTATACATACATATAATGTACATGTATTTCTATTCATAATATAATGATGATTGGATACACGCTCAGCTCGCAAGCTTGTCGTAAAGTATATTCCACAATTAATGGTGGGCTCAGCAAATATTCCGCATTCATTTAATACATCTAACATAACCATACACATGAACATTTTAATCATAATCAACGATACCATGCTGAGAGTCAAACAAATTCTTCAACACATGATTTAGCATGCGGGCACATTCTCTTACGTACATATTCACATATATATGTATCGTGTTTATAAATAAGTTCTTACCGCTTTTTCCTAAGCAATGAAGCATCAAGCTGTGACTTTTCCATTTCGAAGTTTTATCTTTATCGGCATAGGTGGTATAGTTGAAAAGTGTATGTAACATAATTCGTAGTAGAAGCTTCGGCAAACACGGTAAACTTTATTCAAAGGAAAGCGCTATTGAATCACAGGGAGACGGGAAAGAAAAGACGGTAGGTGAAGTGGTTATGAAATTGTAATTCTACTTAAGGTACCAGTTTGATAGAATGCATTAAGATTTACGAAATCGGTAGTAGACATCCTATGCGATTGAGTCGAAAGATGCGGCATATTACGATTTTTCAGTGTGAAAACATTCTCTTTTTAAACGCGAGCCGCCACTGAGAGGATATCTTCTTGAGATGATGATGATGAAAGAAATGCGGATAGGGAGATAGCACGCAGTCGTAGTGGAAGGCTATTAGCAGCTATTAGTTTTAGGTGTTATATGTACTTACCCTGTTATACGTTGAGTAATTACTTCTTATGATCGTATAATATATATACATATATATTCATGACATTCTGTGATCTAGATAGGGAAATAACAGTAGAACTAAAATGAAGTATGGAATTGTAACGTAAGCGAGGTTAATGTACAACAGCATGGGGTTTTACTAAAGGTCTCGGCTCGATCGCAAGTCTGGTCTATCGTGCTGAGAATTGAAAACAAGTATGCTGACTTGGTAGCCGCTTCTTGTCTTCTATCACCAACACCGCAGCCCACATTTGACCCCATCATATGAAAGTCATTTATGGCACCTTGGAGACAATCAACTACCACGTGCTACTCTCCGATCTCCTTTACGTAGATTCTATTTCAAATGGTACCCTGGTAGCCCGATAGCCCAGATTCTTAATAACCAAGGTAAAATTGAATATCAATAGACCTACTACTCATAGCGCTTAGCTTGCTGGGAGGATTTACGAGCTGAAGAACGCCATCAAACATCAAGTGATGCAATTGACCCCGACAGTTAAAAGGAAAGAAAAAAGATCTTAAAGACTGACGCCGCTCGACTTCATATTAGTAAAGTCCATGTTACTACCCATACTCTGTCTCTGCGTCTATTGTAAGCAATGGCTCCTTGCCTGTTGCCGAGTAGGATTTCTGCATAAAAATTAAATATTATATAGATATTGGATACTGACAAGTCCTCTTTTATAGATGGTCTGAAAAAAAAATTGTCCCTGCTACGCAGAATATACATACTCGCAACGGACGGATATTTGGAGAACAATATATTTTTCCCATTTTCGTAAAATAAACGCCTATGTTGGCTTGTTAAGAACTAAACCGATAAGGACTTATTCTGTACAGTAGTAATGAGTGTCGTAATATTATCAGAATACATTTTTAATTGACAACAACAACAATAAGAACACAAACACTGGCTGATATCAAAACCTTATATAAACCATTTTTGTTTTAATTCATTATAAGTATTAAGCAAAAACATGTAAAGAAGAGTAAACTAGCATGAGAATAAAAACACGAACAAGAAGAATAATAATAATAATTTGTTTTATTTAGTAAGAAAACAAAATTTTGTTTTTGCCGTTGATATATCATATTTTTAGTCTATTGTTGTAAGGGTTGAAACTCGGTTGCGTTTCTTAATTTTCTTTTACTTTTTTTTTCTTTTGTTAATAATATTTAATAAAGAAATTCACAACAAAAGTTTCTCATTATCATGTCTGCACAGTGCTTAAAGCTAATTTGTGATGGTATTTATGCAAAACAAAAAAAAAAAATATCGAAAAATTTATAAAAATATTTTTAATTTTTCTTACAATTGTAGGAGAATTCGAAATTGTTAAGATAACGGAAGAATTGTACGATGAAGCTGTGGAGGTAAATAAAGCATCCATCTAGTGAAGTCGTTAGTCTAAGCCGTAAGAAAATTGAAATATATCTGCTTTGCAAGTGTAAAGTCTGGCTATTTCCTAATATTCAATTTTTATACCCTACACCACTTGGGATACAATGATACATGAACTTTGTGCGGATGTAGGACTGGTATACCGATCGATTCTCTTCATATAAGGGCTTGTCCATATATATGTTGGGATCTAAAAAATAGGCCTACGTGATACTTTTTGCTACATTTGCTACCCTAGACCCGTTTTCATCATAAAATATTCTGGTGTTGCTCTCCAAGAGAAAGAAAAAATTGAACCAAATTTTTCATATCAATTTAGAAAGTGGAAGCGCAGGAAGTACTTAGCGAGTTTTATCGAGAAATTTTGAATATTCACAATAAAAATAAGGAAATACCGGGAAAAGTGATCCAATCCGAACCAATTTTAATAACGTTCGTCCTTGGGTCAAAGCTAAATTTCATCAAAATGTATAGAAACTTGTGATGGACAGACATGTCACGGACAGACGTTCGCACAAATTTGGAATTGTATAATAAAAGTTGAGTCTATCTTAAGCCCTTCCGGGCGTTACTTGCGTTCGCATCAACTTAATGTGCCCTGTACCAAAAAGGGTGTAAAGTATAAAGGAGAGTTTTGAGCGGAGAACATAATAGCAATAGCAAGCGAGGGAGCTTTGACGGTACATTGTCTGGCAATGTCATTTTGAATTGTCTGATACTACAAGGCTAATAGTCTTTAGTATTTCAATGGGTGGACGGCAGTTTGAAAAATTTGCTTTTTTTTTTTTCTTCTACAGACCGGTATTGGATCGTGACAAAGACTGAATATGTTAGACACTAATGTTTTTGGGGGAGAATGAATTTTTCATTTCTGGAATTCGTTTTAATTTTTGTATGAATGACGAAGGACCGGTCCACAATTTAAGCTTTGCACGATCATGATCACAGATGATCGTGAAAAAGAATAAATACTCTAAAAATCCATCTCCGAGTTGCCAAACGGTAATACTGGAATATCCATAATGCAACAAGCAAGATCACCTTTTTCCATGAAAATTCTCCATAACATACCGCAAACCTGGTTAGTGACAGATTCGATGCGCTCAGTTGTCAAGTATTGGCCCGTCTGGATTACTTAAAAGACTTGGCTTTTCACGACTTTTATTTGTTCGTACCAATGGGTCAAGGCAATGGATTGCGCGAACAAGTTGGCATTTAAGCCATCAAAGCTCGAAATCTTGCTAACGTGGGCATCAATCCTGTAACGTTTTAGCTAAACACTTACTCGATCTCAGAAAAAGTAAATTTCCTTTATGGAATCCTGGATGCCGATCGGCAAAGCACAATTGCAGAAGAGAGACCATTGTAAGCCCTTGTCTCGTTGAAATTAAAGAAAAGAGGCAACATTTCCTGTTGTGTTTTAAACTCGAAGTAAAAGGCGTGTCTTCTTCGCCCAGCCTATGACATCACACTTACTTACTTCTTCTTACTCCTACATCGATATGACAGGATATTATGAATAGACTTGTAATAAGAACTTAAGAAATAATAGGTCAATGTGTGACAGGGTGCGTACATGGAACACTTCCTTGCGTTTTGTATTCGAAGCGCCAAAAACCTACGTCTCGTACACATAACAGAGTCGCATGTACTAAAGCCCAAAGCCTCAGGATATTACATTGTCACATAGTAACGAGTCACGCCGTTATCCACCAACATACCGGTCATTAGTAACACCTTTCCTAGCGAGTAGATAACTTGGCTGCCCAAATTTCCTTGATGGCAAATATATGGACTTAACTTAACTTTAGGTCCAAAAGGTTGTTTTAAAACAAATATTCTGTATACTTGCAGCTCTTCAAAAATTACTTTGTAAAATACGAAAATTTAAGTATAGCTTGTAATCTACGTGACACTGAAGAGACGCGTAGTGAAATGGAAAAATTTATTAGACTTTTACTTAGGGATAACATATCGTTTGCTGCCCGTCATATACCAAGTCAGCAAATGGCCGCCATGTGTATCAATAAAATGACGGTAGGTAAGCGACCGTGTAATTGTCGAATTAATAAAAATCATTTTCATTCTTCTTTAGAATCCCTCGGCCAATATAAAGCCAGATCATATTTTCGAAATACTTGAGAGTCCGAATATGGAAAAAATCGGTGAAATTATGCATCACTTAGAAACATCTTACGATATTTACAAAGAATGGCAGGTGAAATGCATTATTGAATTGACTTTTCTTTCCACTCGCACCGAATTCAGCCGTCGAGGCTTAGCGTTAATTTTGGCCGAATTCACCGTAGATTACGGGCGTAAATTGAAAGAAGAAGGTTCGAAAGAGTCCTTAGAACTTCCAGCTTATCTTAAAGGTCAACAACCGGAAGCCATAACCTCAGTCTTTACTTCGCATTTCTCGCAAAGGGTCGGAGAGAAATTAGGCTTCGTAACTTTATTTCGCGAAGAGTATTCAAAATTTTCGTTTGAAGGTAAAACTTTTGCAGAGAAAATTGATCCACAGCATAAGTATATAATATTTGCAGCGAAACATTTATGAAAAATTTTTTAAATATATTTTAAGATAAACTTGAAATTATACGTGAAAAGTCTATTTCTTTATTAAAAATGTTTCTTCATATAAATTGGAAAAGGGTCTTGCTTGAAATCGATAAAGCAATTTTATCGCACTTATAGGACTTTAGTAAACCAGATAGTTGATTGCCGTTTTTACATATATAACTGTATTTGGCCCTCCTGAACGCTTAGTCGTCCTGAGCACCCACCATGCTTTCCTTTGGCCCAAAATGATTCGGTGGAAAATCGTATATTTGTGCGGCTATTGAAAGGTTGCTCCCACTAAAGGTCGACTATCTTGTTTTGGAACGATGATGTGCATGGTGTTCAAGCAAAAATGATTGTTTAACGCTAAAGAATTTTATCTGAAGAATTAGCATTAGAATCACTATCTCAGCCTTGAACTGATTACCGATAGAGAACATAACGCTACATTTACTGGTACGTCAATATGTTGTCTTGACATAATTTAATTTAGAATTAGCGCCAAATATATAAAAACTTTCATATGTATTGTGAGTAGTCCAAAACGTCCCTTATTTTGATCTGACATTTCGATTAAGGAAGTGCTAGGCTAACTTAGAATAGTAAAACATAAGATAGTGGTAATTTGGTACTCGGTTTACTCTAAACGGACATTGGTTAACGATAGTTTTGGTTTATTTTTAGCTGAGATCTGCCAAGGTTGAAAAAGCCAAGTCAAAGAGGGCGATTCCCGTTCTTTGATGCCGTTTTTCTTTTATAAAGTTTATATATGTATATTCTTTCACCTATAATGTATATACAGAAAAACACGAAAGCCAAACGAGCTCAGACCTTCTTTGCTAGGTTACCTTCCCTGGTGTGCCAAATAGCCGAGCAGATAAGGACCACGATTAGCAAGACGATGTTCGCGGGTTCAATTTAGAACGCGATTTGATATCTTTACTTGGTCGTGGCTATAATGAGTGCTAAGTCCGTAAAGACGTAACATTTATTAACTAAGCCGACTATGCAAGTCACTATCTCCTCATTAACTCCGTTTTAAATATCACCACTCTGTACGCAGAGAAGACATAACATACGTGATTGGTTACATTAAAAAAAAGAAAAAAAAAAGTTAGGTTAAGCGGTCACAAAGAGAGAGAGAAAGAGAGAGGGAGAAAGAGAAACAAAAGAAAAATAATAAGAAAAGAAATAGGAGACACAAATGGAACAAACTCGGCCTTCAATATATAATTGAAAGCCCTTAGTTAATAAAAACAAGTAAAAGCATTATAGTCAGGTAAGGAGGGTGTTAGATAGATAACCTACCCCACTTCGCCGAATGCAGTTATTCAATCGTTTTGATAATAGTACACCAAAGGTTACACATTATTTCCATGCAAGGGCATACTTTCCATGAGAGCCGGCATATCAGAGGAATCCTTATATGCGGTAGTATCCAAACAATACATCTATGTTGTTCAAATTCGCTAAGGCTGATTTCTATGTCAATTTAGTATTATGAACTATCACCATGAAGTTATACCATTTCAATATATAAAGATTCGGTTTACCTAATAATGGTTGCGAGCGGGCTGGAAAACTTGCCTCAGGTGAAACGAATTTTTCATACCAATTTAGAGCGTCCAAATGCTGTTACAGAGTGAGTTTTGTCGCAAAATTTTAAATATTGCAATTTATTTTCATACAACGACTTTTCGAAATAGAGCGTTATAAGGGGAGTGGTTGTAAAAATGAATTGATTCGAACCGATTTCAACAGCGGTCTTCCTTGAAAATTGCGACGTGTAGCTTGAAGATAAATTTACACATATAGACACGGACAGACGGACAGAAAAGGCTAAGATTAGAGAATGTTTCTGAATGAAAAAAGATGGGTATATCCTACGCCCTTCTTCGAAATTAATTCAAGTTTTCCTGTATTTAGATTTTGAGAAGATCTTGGATTTGGCTTGTGATAACAACGTAGAATGCTGTCTGGCGTTTTTTTGAACTAGATAATGGGAACATCGTATAGGTTCGTCAATAGTGGCGACATTTATACGTCATACTAGGAACCTCATCGACCTGATTTATGATTAGAAAGCTGTAAAAAGTAAGTATGCTTTCATTCGGATTGATGGGAAAATTTACATGGTCGACCATACGAATTTCATTATTAAGCATATAGAAAGGTATTAAAAATCTTAGATTAAATGAACTGAGGCATAAATTTTGAAGAGGTTTATGAAATTAATGTCAATAGAAAAGTTTGTTTTTTTTTCAGATAAAATCCGTACAGATCTTAAGAGTGCGATAAGCTTATTTGATCTTTAACTGTCTAAAAAAAAAAAAAAAAATAAAAATAAAAAAATTCAAAATCGTTTTCATAAAGAGCGTTTGTTATTGTTTGTGTACATCAACCCTAGTCTCTGGCTCTGGCTCTGGCGTTTTGCTTATTACCCTCGTTCGCGTGTATTTGCGCGAGAGTACCTTATGAGTAAAAAGCAATTGTCTGTTATGATATCATAAGTTGAGAATAATAACGTTATAAGGGGCGCAAGGGAATGAGTACGCAATTCATGTAGGAATTATGTTATTATTCTACTCTACTCTATATATATATATATATATATATATATATATACTCCATATATATGTCTATATATATGTATGTATGTAAAAAGGTTTTTTTTTTTAATTTTTTTATTTTTTCTTCAATTTAATGAAAAAGTGGGCGGTCATGCTTGATTGTCTATTATAATGTGATTATAATCATATACAACAAAATATGTTTTATTTTTTTGTGGTTAAAAAAATTTTTATATTTTTATTTCTTTCAAATTAATTTAAGTTTTCTTCTTAACTTTTATATAAAAAATATTTTTTTACTAATTATAGTTTAAAATCAAAAATTTACTTACATCACCTGCCGCGGAACAACTAACTATTTTTTTATTAATTTTGTTTATACAGCTGCAATTAGGAAGACACTCTCACACTTAACCATACATGGGCAAACACACAATCAAAAATAACAAATTGTTTATTATGGCAACGTTAGTAGATTTTGTTTTTACAGTTAGATAGAAGAAAAAAAAAAAAAAATAACAAAAACAAAAAACATATTATAATAATTCACACAGAAAAGAACAACAACGAGAACATGTTTATATTAAACCCTCATGATGAGTCGGCAAATACACATGCATACCTACAGATATTTGCTTATGGCGAAAGCACAAAAAAAAACGTGACGTACAAGTGAGGAAATTATATTCGGCTGAAGTCGAATCCCTTACACGCCTCTAGATTGCCTAAGTGTAAGGGATGAAAACCTCAGGAAAATATATGAAATTTCAATACTTATAGTATTGGATGGGCGTGGTCGTTTTTTTTTTTTTACAATAAAATCGCAAGTATTTGTCGGGAAATTTTTAACCGTTATATCTATTAAAGCTTAAGTATAAAGAGTAAAAGACGTTAGTTTGTTTTGCTTTGAAGCCTTCTCTCTGTCTGTATTGCACAGTCGGTGTGTTCTTTAACAAATTTATACCATTTTCAGTACCGACGGTTAGGCTATTCAAATTGAAAATCAAAATCTTACTTATTATGATAAGAAAAGAGCTTACCAAAGATATTACAAAAACGGACGGAGGGACATATCTGAATTGATTTAGAAGTCGAACAGTAGATTAAAAATATGTTTGCTCTAAGAACTCTATGAGATCTACTTCTAGTTATTCATGGCGAGGATGGAAGGGGGTCAACACCGGGCACCATGCGTGTGAGGCTTCGATGGGATCATTTAATACGTTTGCGTGTGTGTGTATGTGGCATTCCACTCAAAAAGTAGTCAAAGCCTCATTTAATGTCATACTATATACGTTGTGGGAACATGTCTGAACCAGTTCAGAATTTGATCAGTAGATGAAGAATATATATGCTCTATAGACCTCGTTTGGCCTTCTTTTAGTTGTAAACGTTTTGATGAATGGAATGCACCACCAGTCCCGCGGTGGAGAGCACACAAAAACGGAAACCGTACACATATAAAGGCTTTGAAAGAATCGTTAAATACTCACCGGCATGGCTGGTGTATGACATTCAACTAAACAAATGGTCATATATACATATCGTACGAATATATCCGAATCAATTAAAAGTTTAATCGTTACATCAAGAATATATATGCTTTAGTTTTCTAGATGCCAAACTTTTGGCGTTGAACTAAATACACCAGCAATCTCGGAGTGGAGGCACTCAAAAAGTAAAACGGAAACCATGTTCATAGAGAGGCTTTGATCGAACCATTTAATGCTCAGCAGCGCTCGCTAGTGCATGACATTCCACTAGAAAATTAATTGAAATCCAACTTAACCGTTATATCGAAAACTTGTCATATTATACTTGCAGCACATTGTACATATTTTAATTCATATTTCTATGCGATTTGTAACAAGAAATTATAGTCGATTTCCTTATTTATTCATTTAAACTACGGGACTACATTTTAGGTTTAATTTCTATTAAACAAAGTAAGTTAAGGAAAAGATGACAGGCGGTATCTGTCAAAGTTAAGCGGAAAAAAATTAATTTGAAATATTTGTGGAATGACATAGTGAAAATAAACAGGTAAGGCCGACTATTAAATACTCTATATCACATTATGTAACATGATTCTTATTTTTCTATATAAGGGCTTATTTCCATCTGCGTATTTATGGGGAATCGGTTGCAAAGTGCAACGTAATGTGGTACAAGTTGAAGCCTTACATAGGGCAGGATCCAAAAATAGACGTATATGGTCCCAATTTTGTGAAATTACTGTTATGGGTCGATTTCCATCACCATATATTAATACTTGCACTTTTCTGCTCTACAAAGTATCAATTTTCGTGAAGATCCTTATTTTGGTAAGATTCAAAAAATAGGTCGAGATGATCCAAGTTTGGTACAGTTAATTTTTTTATGTTAAATAACTATTATGATATCATTTATATCATAAAGGGTTGAAAATTGTACTTTTTGGCGCTAGAACTTCAGTTTTCGCTATATGAGAGGGAATTCAAAAATTGCCCCAGCCGGTTAAAAGTTGTCATACCAATTTAGAATGCCGAAATACTACTATTACTAATACTTAGCCACTTTTGTCAAAAAATTTTGAAAATTTTCGTATCGAGAAAACGGACCGATGCGAGTCATCATTCGTCACTGTGTCAAAGCAGGTCAGTGTTCTAATTTCCTTAAAATATTTCGAAAATTGGCAGACAGACAAACGGATGTATGGGCGGACTGACAGGCTTAGATCAATTCAGAATCGTTTTTCGGGTAATAGAAAGTGGGTCTATCTCAACTCTGCACATAATTAATGCAGCTGATATCACAAGCGGCGTAGGATATAACAAAGATAGTGCATCTGATCTGATTAATTATCAAGTTCACTAAGAAGCAAATACTTAAAATAGAACAGTAGCGCTAATCTGTTTTCCTAAGAATCGACATCAGTAACTCACTAGATAGACTCTATCCGTGGCTCGCTTGCGTGGAGTATGTAATTCCAAATCATAACAAAACTTCATTCACACAATATACTGATTATTAATGATATCGTGTCTAGTCCAAATTATTTTCATAACGATTTGAGAATTTGTTATACGAAACAGCCCAAATTGTGGACTCACCTTGGTTGGCTTTTAACTGTGTCCGTTGACATTGAAGACATGTGAGTTTCTAAACTGAAAGTTCAGTACAACTTAGGAAACAGAGTAAAAGAATTCCCGGGTTTCTCTTCTATTGAATCAAACCATCAAGTGCAAGGTCTAGGGCAAAAGTGAACCCATAATAAACCAATAGGTATTGCTTAAAACCAATCCCAGTTATTGATCAAAGAATTATCTCTTTCTTCCCTTTCATAGCTACTGTTGCTCTACAACCGTTCTATATAACGGTTTTTTTTTTTCTAATTTTATTTTATTTATTTACAGAAAGTATTATTTATATATTTTTTCTTTCTCTATTCAAGGTTTTAAAGAAAATTTCACCAAACTATGCAACAAACAATTCATTAATCAGTTTTTAAAAAACAAACACACAGCGTTGAAAACATCGAACAGAATGTTGAAATTCTGAGTAAGATTAATGATTTTTATCATATTTCTCAATTATTTACTTCATTAACCCTTTGAGATGCGACAGACCATAAAACCGTAAAAAGTTTTCAACAGTGCCGCTACGGTTTTTAAAGAATGATATTTCGTCAAAGTCGTTATGCTTTTTCGCGGCTTTAGGGTATTAAGAGCCTTTGAGTGTTAGAGCTAAAGAGAAATGTGATGGCTTTGCCCGGTGATGAGGTAAAGCAAATTCATTTTGATGTAAAGCTGCCTTTCAAGATATTTTAGGGAAATATCCGAGTCAACGGTTAGAGGCAGTGATAACAATTTCCTCCTTTAGCTGCCTCGAATGCTAATCTGCTTTTCACCATCATTTGTTATGTAATGAATAGCGATTAAATTAAAGTTTTATTCGCATTGGATCTGATGAGTGCCATAAGATATGATCCTGTAAAAGATTTGCATATTTCGCGAGCGCCAGAGGAAATCTGTTTGCTTAAGCAGATGTTAAGGGCTACCAATATACCCTTGCTACGGCTTAGTACAATTTCTAATGATTAAATGCTATACCACTTTGCGACGGCGAGGAGAAACCAAAGCCCACTGACAAACGACATTCATAATCGTCTTTTCACCCCTTACGTGATCTCTTGACTAGGGATTGAGTCAAAGTTCGTAGAACAGCCGAACTTTCGCAGGGACTCATTAAGCACGTTTACTTGTTAACTAGCCCGCAGTACTACATAAACTGCAAGCATATCAGTTTCTCAAGGAATAAAAAATTGGTTTTTTGCTCATTGCTGATAAAGGTACAAAAATTTTAATGCATATTCTATGGGTGACGCCGCAGCGCCTGTACAAAAATGAAAAATTTGACCACGCCTACTCAATGTTATAACGTGTGCAAAATTTAATTTTTTTTCAAAACCAACTTCAAAAACCCCACAAACTACTCAAATTCTTGATCAATTTCAAATTTGGAATTCACCTAAACATTTTCGTCCATCCGATTGCGCACCTATGGAGTGATTGTGGTAAACATTCTCCCGTTAGCGAAAATGAAGATATCGCCTAAAAATTTGGGAGGGAGCTTGACTGTTCACAGCACACGCCTAATGGACAAAAACTTTTGTTTTGAAAAAAGGAAAGTAAGCCGCGCCCATGAAAATTTACTTCTTTTATATTTTTTGTCTTTTTAGGATAACGCTCATTGAGGTATAAACGATTCGGTCACGACCGAATACTATTTTCTTACTTATAACCGCGAAAGTGAACACGCAAACCTTAAAATATATAGGCTATCTTGGCTGGAAATCGTCACTTTGGCAAGACTATCTATGACTTCAATACACATAAGATAGACAAGAGAAATAGTCGAGCAACCTGTCCAAACCCAACGAGCAAAAGTTTGACACGGATTTTGGGCTGTCAAAATAACTTAGTCGCACGTTTTCGCAAATAATTGATGATCGAAACCTTCGCAAACGAGATTATCTTATAGCTCTAAGCTACTGGGATGTAAAACGCTTGCATGTTAAAACCTGCTAAACAGCTTGTTAAACAATGGTCCTGTTGAGCATGCTTTCTGTCGAAAGACTCTCTAAGATCTTAGCAAAAATGTTTAATCTTTCTAGGCAATGAAAATATTTTACAAATCTATATAATATTTACTTTGGCAAAGGAAAGATGTCATAACAAAAGCGTAGCCCTATCTCCCAGGTCTCAATTTTCAAGAACATGAACAAGGTACATTTCCCTATTTAACATTTAAATATTAAACTTTCTATGACTTGTAATAGAACTCCACTCTCCACTTTAATCTCTTAGAAATATTCAGCTCACAGTATACAGAGACTTGATATATAAGTATTTTATATTAAATTTAACGATAAAAACAAATTTAATAATATTAAACTCATTAAAACGAAATTAAAACATAATGAAAGTCTATAAAGGAAAATATTATCAAAAAAAAGGCATCAAGAAAATTTTCAAAAAAAAAACAAATAAATAAATAAACAAATAAGAAAATTATATTCGGTCGTGAGTGAATCTTTTATACCCATCACCGTTATTCTAAACCGACAAAAAAAAGAAGAAAAGAAAGTGTATTTTCTAAATGCTCTATAATATGGAGTGGAAGCGGCTAAGGTTTCCTTTTTCAAAATAAAAGCGTATGTCGCATAGCTGTGTGGGCGTTGTAGGCGCGACTTGTGAAAAGTTTGGCCCCCTCTCAAATTAGTAAGTGATATCTTCATTTTCGATAACGCTAGAATGTTTATCACGAATACTACACAGTTGCGTAGATAGACATATGGACGGACATATCTAAGTGCATTCGAAATTTTAACTTGGCCAAGATTTTGTATATTTTATGGGAGAAAAAAAATCAAATTTTGCTATTCTATAATGCTGAGTAGGCGGGGTCAATTTTTTCCATTTTTCTACAGAGACTGGAGCAACGCCTATAGAATTTTAATGCATTTGTCCGCTATAGTTTATGAGTAACGAGCAAAACACCAAATTTTTATTCATTTTGAAAAACAGAGGTGTTCACAGTTTCCTTGGTGCTGTGGGCGTATCCTCCGACCAATTCGGCTCATTTTCAATACCAATCTGCGTGCAAGAACTATCAATATTTTTGCCAAATTTAAAATCGTTAGCTTTATTTTTGCAGCCAGGAGAATGTATACAACAGACGGACAGACGGACGTGTTTAAATCAATTTCGTATTAAATGCTGATCAAGATTATATATATGCTGTGGGGTCTCTAATGTTTCCTTATGGGCGTTGCAAACATTTTGACAAAATGAATACGCTCCTCATCCTCCGATGATGGGTATACTAAAAGGTTCTTCACAACAAACAACAAGAAAAAAAATAAAAAAACAAAAAAGGAAAAGAAGAAAATCTACAAAGAAGGCAAACGAGATTTATACGGCAACGAAACATATGATTGGTTAGTTGATATGATAAGCGCCACCCATTCAATGTAAAACTGACGCCATATAGAAATCCTTGCTTAGATTGCATGAACACGTTATAACAACCCTTCTTATAGCAGCAGCGATTAGGTTTTGGTTGGAAGGGATGTATTGGTTTACTTTTGCTCTTCGCTTTAAGATTACATTTTACATTGAAACTCGAACGGTTAACGGCGGAAGTTAAAAGCGCAACCATTACATTGTTTAACCGGCAATTAACAAGTGTTGTGACATATTATAAATAATCACAAAAGAAAAAAGAAAAAAATAATATATATATATATATATATATATGTATATAAAGAAAATATCATTAAAAAAAAATTAAAGCGAAAAATTTGTAAATAAAGAACGTGCGCCGATTAAGTGTTAACACGTTTCACGAATTAAGCCACACTTGCGGACAAAAAAAAAAAAAAAACTTAGATCAACATTTTTTTCCAATTACTTTACTCGCCCTCCCCTTGCTAAAGCTAAACTTTTATCTTATCTTTCGCTCAAGTGCATATATATTACGTAGGAAATGGAAAACCGATTAATAATAAAAATCGATAATTATTTGTAATAACGAATGAAAAGAAAAAAAAAAAAATAGTTCATGTAACAACTTATGTAAATCCGTTTTCTAACAAGTTAAACATATCAGTATTAGTGGACCCTTAAGTTGCTTTCTGTCATATCATTTCAACACTTGTTGTTCAATTGAAGACACGTGCCGCGCCGCATATAACATCTAAGCGCTATTAACTGCTTTGAATAGTGCAAGCGTCGGAAGTCAATTACTTTCCTTTTTTATCGGTTTATGCGGTTTTTTTAAGAAATTTATTTTTTTTCGTTGCTGTTGTTGTCGTTGTAAACCATTATCCGCAAAATTTGATTGTATCGCAATGTTTTCTATGGATAATTTTGATTTGGAATCAACAATGGCTCGTCATTTTTTCGAAGGTTCTCAAGCTACAAACGGTTCATCGTCTTCTGGTTCGGAATTTTTCTTCGGCGATGATAACAGCTCGGATAGCGATGATGATGATGCCTATAGCAGTGGCTTTAATAGCGATCAAGAGAATAATGAAAAAACGTAAGTGTGAAGAAAAAAGTAAAAAAATTATATTCGGTCACGATCGAATCATCGTCTATACTCAGGACAGTAATCCTAAAAAGAAAAGAGAAATGTTAAATTTTCCTACTTTATTCTGTTGAATGGGCGCGGCTTATTTTTTCTGCTTCAGAATAAAAGTGGAAATTTTTGCTTTAAAAGTGACAAACAAAAATCACGGAAAGCAAAAATGTTCATAGCTTCTGTTACGTAGGCATGGGGGCGTAGTAGGCATGTGCCTTGTAAAGTTTTGACTATTTTCAAATTCTTTTGGAAATTTGTAGGCGATATCTTTATTTTTACGAACGGGTGAATATTCCGCGTACAGATGGACAGGTGGACAGATGGACATTCCTACGTGCATTCCGAATATGAAGAGTTTATATACTTCATGATATATGGTTTTGCGAAGCTTTCTTCTCTGCGCTGTAGAGGTTTTGAAAAACTGAATAGATGCGGGCGACTTTTGTAAAGGTACTGCAGAATCCTCCAGAGAATATACCAAATCAATACATGTAATGAGCAAAAAACCAACTTTTTATTCCTCTCGAAAAACAGAAGTGTCCGCACTTCATTTATTACTGTGGGCATTTCGTTCGAGTGAAATGCTCTCTCAATAAAGGCCTAATACTTACCGATCGGGATACTTACTATGATAGTCGGCTTAAGCCGAACATAATTTCTCTGCTGTTCAGTTTTTGCTACCACCACTGCCAAGCCTTTACAGAAGGTGCAAGGCTGACTTGAAAAGCTTGAATGCCTCTGTCAAGATATTAAGAGTTTGAGATGAGGTCTTTGATGTTGATTGCGAATACAGAATTATAAATTTTCCATCTGCCATCTTGGAATAGTTTAACTGCCAAAGTTGACGTACATGGTCCCAATTTCCAGTGCGGCACACCGCACCATCTATTTTTCTATCGATAATGGTATAACACCTAGAGATGCAGCACGCACCTCTCCGGCTGCAATTGCTCCCGTTGTGTCTCCAAACATTTCCTTCTGACCACTACTGCGTTACATGAAACAAAGAAAAAAAATCGGCGCTTGCCGAGATGGCCATGAGTTCTTTTGGAGACCTTTTTTTACCGCATCAATGGGCCTAAAGCAACTTTCAGTAAAGATGTAAAGTGGAGGGAATCTTCTGTACGCACTCGTACTGTTATGAGAATCTGCGAACTACTAGCTTTGGTAGATGGACTTTTTTATTTTTCTCTTCGATGAAATGAAAATCTTTAGCGTATAATTAGAGGCATTATGGGACTATAGATTTAAAACGGACATTTTGGACTGCAAATCGTTGTTATGCCAGTTGACGGATTATGCGGATGGCATATGACTCGGTCTTTCTAAATCGATAAAATTTCTTTAGATGTATATATATATATACATATATATATTCTAAATGATCAGTAACTGAAGGCGCATTTCCTACGCCTATAAATACGTTGATATTCAGAAAGCATTATAGCTAGGGGAAGACATATTATATCTGTCTACAAAGATTGAACCGATATTCTTAGGTAGAAAAGGCTCTATAAAGCATTATATATACGTATTCTTGGTCGCCCCGTAAACCATTCTACATTTAATTGTTTCCCAGTCGTTCGTCATAGGATATTTTATGGTAGCGTCGGCGTCAGATAATTTTTGGTCCCTTATGTTCGTTCTGCCGTTTCTTATAGGGACTTCCACGTTCTTTGTCGTGCAAAACTCAGAAGGGCTTGTGATCGACCAGCTTTATTAAACCGATCATTTCCTGAATCGATATAGGTCTGGCCATAAATCTCTCCGTTTGTCGGTCTGTCCTGTGTTCAACCTACAGCTAGCAATTTTGAAGATTTTTTGATGAAATTTATTACATCGACATGTTTTCGCCCAAGGTCGAACTTTTTCGACTATTTTCCCTATAAGGCCTTATTTCAGGAAGTCCTTATATAAATAATTGTAGAATGATGTAGAGTACTTAATGATAGATCGTGGCCCACTATAACTTTTTCACTAATTTGCGTGTGAAACTATCGTGACCTTTAGCTTTGCATTGTTTGATAGTAAGCGATTTTATTGGAAAAATAAATGCACCTGAGAAAAATTATCACAGACCAGAAGGAAATTTGAGAGTCGACAGAGTTTATTTTAAAAATTTGGATTGTTTTAAAACCAATTTCTTAATCTTATATTATAGTCGTTCGCATAAGCCGCGACGTTTAAAGTGCGCCTCGCAAGTGGCGCAACAACGTCAGGCAGCAAATTTGCGTGAACGTCGTCGTATGCAAAGTATTAACGAGGCATTTGAGGGTCTACGTTCGCATATACCGACTCTACCCTACGAGAAACGTTTGAGTAAAGTCGACACATTAAAATTGGCCATCAGTTACATTACATTCCTAAGTGAAATGGTGAAAAAAGATAAAAATGATAACGAGCCCGGCTTGACTGTGCAGCGTAACTATCAGAAGGAACCTCCTAAGAAAATCATCTTGAAGGATCGCAGTAAGTAATAAACATTCTCTTATAAATTAATTGGTTTCTTTTTCTTAACTAAAATCAGATATTTGTTATACCCTACGCCACTTTTAGTGCAAGAGTATATTAACTTTGTTCGGATGAAAGCAACGCGCAGAAGGGCTTTAGAGAGATCCACCTTTTGTTGTACCATTCAATTCAGAATCACTTTCTCATACTTTTCTGTTCATCCATCCGTCTGTCCCCTTTGCAAGCTTGTGTTTATCCTACAGGTAACAATTTTTCATACATTTTAATAAAACTTGGTAAACTGAAGATTTTTGGACCAAAGAAGAACTTTGTTGAAAACTATTCTGATCGGACCACTCTTTTCTCCCCTCTCCCGCATAAAAGCTTTCTTTTGAAAAGCCCTCGCTAGAAGAACTGTGTCAAATGAAGTGGTATAGGGTATCTGATGGTGGGCTGCGGTCCACTGTAGTGTTTTATCATGCTTGAAGAAAACAATTCGTAATAAAATTGGAAATTTAGAGTATAATGGCAGTGATAGCTTCTTGAAATCATCTCTTAAGTTTTAATTATTCATTAGGATCTAAATAAAGAAAATAACGATATTACTTCAAGTAGTTCCTTCTGATAGAATTTTTTATGAGGCATGGGTGCTCAGTGTATCGTTACCTATTGATCTAAGTGATTTTTGAATGGAACGAGGCAATTTTGTATAAAACATACCAATGGCCGAAGCTTTGCGAACAACATTTTTTGATCTGTTCCATAGACATGTTAAGGTGACGGTAATTATTTTGAGATTGATTTTACCCGACTAGAATTGGTTCTTCTACTTGGCGTTGAGTTCCGTTTTGATAAATTTATGAATTCGTCATTATTTCCCAATTTGGTATATTCCGACAAAGGCTGTGCAGCGAAAGTTAGCCGTAGTTGGCTTGATTGACGTCCGTTATGTCAATACTGCCTCTTCGTTCACTTGAAAATCTATAGCAAGATAAGTCTTACCGGAAACATTCTGACGTCCTACGTAATCGGATAATCTTTGATGTTTTCTATTCGTTCTGGCTGCGATTGTACCTAAGATGCAAAAAAAACCTTACACAAGCACATAAGCCGGAGGTTTCGATAAGATGATCCACTGTCGTCAATATGCTTTTACTGATTTTTCAAAAGGCATAGTTTAGTACATAAGAGGACTATATCTAGTTGACATGCCCTGCTTCTATACCCAGGATGGCATCATATCTTATCATAATATAATTTCATACCATTGGCAGGTGGCCGAACTAATGTCCGATCGGTGAATTTCCTTTCTAACTATTATCGCATTCACATTTTTTTTAGAAAATGGTTTTTGTGGAAAGGAATTGTATTTGATAAAAAAAAATATCCTAGTGAACCATTAAAGAAAAACTTTCGAACCAGGGCACATTTCAACGACGATTGCCTACGAAAAAATTTCTTTGTTCTGAGATTGATTGACTATACAGCGGAGCGAATCGCTCAACTTGGAAACGTCGGTTAGGCAATTCTCTCGTAATTTGAGATAAAATTTCCTACCACCTGCTCCGCTCATAATTATTTTTCTTCGCCTATTGCCTATGTCTCTACGTGCAGTTGCACGTCCGTCCTCATACTGCTTTTTACATAACACACGGCATAAAGTACAAATGTCCCTAAGTGTTTAACGTGGATACCTGCCGTAAATAACCGCGAATTCTTGTGGAGATACGTATATAATCGTATCTCCCCCCCTGCCAGTAAAACATAAGTACATAAAGTACAATATCATGTCCTGATTTGTCACTATTGTTCTCGGTCTGTCATTAATGTCGCATTAATGTCGCTCGCTACGATGTATCGATTTTCATGGCTTCTCAGTAATCTACGTCTGTTCTTTACGAGATTTTGATTTTCAGTGCCTGAATGGTATCTCGATGGCTTTCCGATCTCAAAGTAAACACAATACCCCCGCTGGCTAGGGCAGTTCACTTCCTAGTAACAACACTAGTTCTGAGGTCTGGACTAGCTATGGCCGCAGAAATAAATTCTAAAGCTAAAGTCTTTAAGCACCAGTATCTAACTCTATCGGTTTTATTACAAACTCTACCCCATGGATTTGCTAATCGGGCGTTCCTATCTCAAGTTCAACAATAATAACAATTTGATTTTCTTACCACATTAATTACTTTAAATAATTGGTCACCAAAGTCACGGCAAATACTTTTAAATTTATTGCATATTTTCTGAATAAATTTAAGAGAAGAGTTTAGGAAAAAAATATTTACAAATCCCTGTGGACCAGTTTTTCAAAAGCTTAAGTGAAAGCTTTGCCGACATTTATTATATAGTGATGCTTAGAGTTGATATCCTATAATCAAATTTTTCATAGCTTTTTCACTTTGCCGCGCTGCATCCTTTCGCATGCTCGCTATTCATACGTTTTTTATAGAAAAGTTATTAACCAAAAAACCGTAACAAATCGGTTTTCTTTTTTGCTTCGAATTTTTTTTTATTAGCAACGTAAAACGTATAAGCGAATCCCTAACTGCAACAAATTGAGCCATACATATATATATATAATTCAGTCGGTGTACGCACACGCTATAATGCGTTGCTCACCCTTCCTTCGTTTGCTGTCTATAGAGGATGGAAAAGTGTGAAAATTCTAATTAGTTACAGGCACATGGAATCTGTCTATCTAGAAGCTATAGTGTAATCGTATATATATATATATATGGCAAAAAAACAACCACAATTGATACCAACCGCAGCAGTGCTGACAATAACAATA
The DNA here is from genome assembly GCF_014805625.2 of Glossina fuscipes. Lineage (NCBI taxonomy): Eukaryota > Metazoa > Arthropoda > Insecta > Diptera > Glossinidae > Glossina > Glossina fuscipes. The sequence goes on along the minus strand of NW_023998455.1, from coordinate 1,842,805 downwards.
GCAACAATAATAACAATATTTAGTCTTAGTATCATTTTAAACACCCTTGAATTGAAATCATTAAGATAAAGATCTTCAAAAGAGAAAACCATAAAGATCCATATGTTCATCTATTAATTTAGCATCCAGTAGCCTTAGCCAGCTTGTCGTAGTAGTTGCTAACGTCAGCACTGATGATTGAGTATGATATTGCGTGATTTTATGAATAATTTTTGTATTGTTTTGCAAAAAAAAAAAAAAACAGAAGAAGAAAGTGTACAGACATACACGTCGGCAGCTCTTTTCTCTCTCCTCCCTTTTTGGCCATCATAATGAGTATACAATTTACTTATGGTCATATTTAATTATATACATATTCATATAATAACTAGCCAGTTATGAAAGGTGTGCAGATGGTGTATGTAGGTATGTATGTAGAATCAAATATATCAAATATGCACACGTTCTTGTAAAGCCCTTGTAAACAGATTTCTTTTTCTTTTCTTAAAAGTACTCTTTCAACTGCACTTCTTACCCACATCTCATGTCTGAACTCGTGGCAGAAATACTTGACTGCTCAATTGCGAGATCAAGGGAGAAGATACCTTTAATTTTGCGAGCAAAGACGATTCTACGCAAATTAGTATGTTTGCCTTCCGATTGTTCCCGTACAAAGGTTCACTTTTTATGAGAATCCTTGTATAGCAACCAGCGCTAGCAAAATATACCGTCCAAACTGTGTACAATAAATTTTTATGTGAGGACCGATTCTCTCATTGCAAAACACTATGGGCTATATATACTACATACATATATATATATATATACATATATGAAATGCTAGATGTATAAAAAATTCTTTCCGCTAAAATTGCTTGCTTCATAATATATACCTGACGGGTTCAAAGTTTAAACTAAAGATAACTTGAATATTGAGGTTTGAACAGCGTAACTTTCAGATATTTACAAGCTGTCCTTTAGTGTATATCAAAATTTAAAGCCATTAATGTCATTTGGGAAACAAGATTTTCTCTGTCAACCTGGAAAAATATGCAGCCGAAGCTACGAAAATGATTAGTTAGTTTGAGCTGGATAAGTTAGCTTATGGAGAAGACAGTGAGCTACGAAACCGATAGAAAGTAATAAGCGAGAATTCAGGCAGATTCCTTGAAAGCGATGAAATTCGCATAAGTCCGTCCGTCTCAAACGAACGGATGGAATGTTTGCGTACCCCGCATATGGTCCAGATCTTGGCCTTTTCGGTTTACCATCCGTTTCAGAACAATGCAGCTATATTTAGCAGATCAGCGGGGTTTACAGAAGTTGGACATGTCCGAAAATAGCTTGATGGCTACTTCGCTTCTAAACCGGCAAGTCTCTACAGTGAGGGCACCCATCAACTATCCGGTGAATGGCAAAAGACAATAGGTAATTATGTTTAGGTTTGGAACAAGTTTATAAAAAATTGAATCCCATCCGAAAACTGAACGAATTTAGAATTGATGTTCAGGTGCAGTATATATTTAGTTGATCAAATTCAGAAGAGTTTTAAAGTTTCAGAGGCGTCATTTCAGGAATAAAATTTCCTTCACGGCTTAGATAATTGCGAAGAGTGTACATAGTAGATCAGATTCAACGAAATTAGGTAGCTCTGAGAAACAATATAAGTTATCCACACCAAATAGAGCCGCGCAGTCGTTTCTTAAAAAAGCTTGGCTGAGAAAGCAGTGAAGAAGATTCAGAAATGGTTTAAACGCCATTTCTCCATAAAGGAGTAAAGTCCTTGGCCTAGATGACGGAGAAGAAGTGGAAGAAGTAGAAAAGCTTAGAAAGGATGGGAAGAATATATCTAATGGATCAGACTCGTTGCTTCTTAACAAAAGACAAAACTGTTTAGAGTTGACGTAACTATGAGTTGATAACATTGAACGGAGACTCGAAATCGTTTCTTAAAAAAGAATGCCTTCGAAGTCAGTGAAGAATGCATGTAATAGATAACATTAAGGAAAAGTTCAAAGCCGTTTCTCCATGAAAAGTCACACCGAATGAACACTCGAAGCCGTTTCTTGAAAAGGATTTCCTAGAAAAGCACGGTGAAGAATGTACTTAGCAGAAGAAGTAGAAGAGTTTATAAGCATGGGAATAGCTTGCGGTTGAAGTAGCTCAGAGGAGTCGGAAGAATGCATCTAATAGGTTAGACTAAGAAGGGCCTCGAAGCAGTTTCTTAATCAAAAAAAAAGAAAAATTGTTTAGGGTTGCAGTAGCAATGAGAAATTTATTTAATTGACCGGACTGAATGAAGCTTCGAATTCATTTATTAAAAAAGGATCCCTAAGGAGGCTGTAAAGAATGCACATAACGTTAAGATAAAGTTTAGACGGATTTCGTCGTAAAGAAATCTCAATAATGATCTAGATGACGGTGAAGAAGGCACTTAGTAGAAGAAATAGCAGAGCTTATAAAGATGGCAACCGCTTACGGTGGAAGAAGCTCTCAGAAACAAATTTAGTTGACCAGACTGAACAGAACAGAGTCTCGCAGTCGCTTCTTAAGAAAGAATGGCTTCGAAGGCAGTGGAGAACCCATGTAATAGATAACATTTAGAAAAAGTTCAACGCTGCTTCTCCATAAAGAACCAGACTGAAGAAAATCTCGAAGTCGCTTCTTAAAAAGAGTCCATGAGGAGGCTGTGAAGAGCGCCTAGAAAGTTCTAATAAATACTAAACCGATTTCTCCCTAAAAAAATACCTTTAAAGGTCTAGACGGCGATGAAGAATATATTTCGTAGAAGAAGCAGAAAAGCTTGAAAGAGTGGAAAGAATTCGTCTACTAGATCAAACTGAATGGAGGATCGAAACCGTTTCCTAAGAAGGAGGCGAACATTCCAAAAACGTTTGAAACAAAAGAACTATCGTTAATGGCGTAGACCATTGCAAAGACTGTGTATAACAAGGCGACTTCAGAAGAAGCTCAGAACTATTTTTTCGTGAAAATGTGTTTATAACATTTCCCCGACTGTGAAGCAAGGTAAGAGGCTTAAAGCAGATTAGTTATGGCTTGTGACAATTTGAGAAATGCGTTCAGTAAAATGTAGTCCCATAGGAGACTCTCTATAGCTTCCTGATTAGTCTTTCAGTTTACTTTTTTCTATCACAACGACATCGATAAGTGTTTAATTGCGCGGAGTTTCTACTAAAACAAGTCCGACGTTGTAATTGAAATTTCTCTTAAAGTAAAAGCTTTAAAATAATAAAAATGTTACAATTGTTTGTTATCTCTTTGTGTTGTTATTGCTTTCTAATGCATACAATTACATACTATTGTGGGAATTCTTTTATACTCTAACAGCTGTAGACTGTAATGTAATAACAAGTTTGTAAAGCAACAAGAACAGATAGTAAATAATATTACAGAATATTCGTAGGAAGGTGTAAAAAAAAGAAAAAAAGGAAAAGGAAAAAAAAAGAAGGCAAGAGTATTCCATGTAAACATTTTGCTCCACATTAAAACGATAAGACTAGGATTAGGAGCACGCCTGGCAATAATTCACAGCAACTAGACAATAACTACAAAAAAAATCATGATGATGATGATGATGATGATGATGACAATGCTAATGATACTTAATAGATTCATTTAAACACAATTCTTACTGGAAAAATTTGTTTTACTTACAAAAAGGTCCGGGAAAATGACCAGAAAAAATATATGCAAACACTCCTCCCCTTCAATCCATCCCCCTTTTGCAATGAAAAGCACTATATAAATATTGTAAGCATTTCACACCCGCATTTTCAAGAGCATTCTTAACAAATTACCCGATACAAGGAACAAACAAGTGGAAGAACGATTTTCAACACCCACCAGAGGGGGTCTGCTACTCTTTTTTTTTCTGCGATGATAATAACTGCTTTCTGATTGGAAGCTGAGTGACAACAGTTCGTTTGTGAGTGCGTGCGATAAAAAAAAAGGAAAAAAAGAAAACAAGAAAAGGCAACATAGGTTATGTGTGTTGTGTTAACACACAATTAAGGCTCAGCATGCAGCTGCAATAACAACCCAAAGGATTTTATAGCAACAACTATCAAGCGTAACATCCCTTTTCGTTTATTTTTTTTTTTTTTTAAACTAACGCAAATAAATCCCTTTTTTTTGTAACGCACTTAAAACGTCATTTTAAAACTGCCTGTTCGATCTCGGTCGGTCTGTCTGTCCGTTCTTTTTTACTCTTCTACCACTAATGGCATTGTAATGTAGACTTTTAATGTTTTCTCAAGTGTTTTGTATTTAATATTAAATTAAAATCCAAGATATTGAGGTAAAATAGAAGACTCTCTATGGCTTAAGTCGAATCTTAGACACTTAAAATACAACAACTGTTAGCATTTATTTTTAAACAACCCTTTGCAAGACATTGGCTTATTTGCATATCTGAACTTGAATATTTACCTAGGCAGAGGGAGTGGGAGAAGTTCGTGAAAAAGTCGAGTAAATTTATTTATTCAAACACACGGCATAGGTCAAGCCGATATACGTTTGCAGTAAGTAGATAATTACAGTAATGCATATGTATATAGAAATATATGGTCTTACCATTAGCCGCACAACTTAAAACAACTTCCCATCCAATAATGCAAAAGATGCATGGCGATCAAGAAGTACATGGAAAGTCCCCGGCAATGTTAACTCATCCCCAGCTCACTCGAGCCTATCCAAGTAGTAATCATATATACGCACAGCGTAGTACTACAATCACGCACTTTAGGTAATAATTAAAGTCAAGTGAAAAAAATTCATATTTTCTCATCTTCCGCTTTCCACCTTAAAAAGAAGTCCCTAGTACTTCAGATGAATCTGATATAATGACATTCCACCTCATCCTTTCCCCAAAATTCAGCATAATATTGTTCTCAAAACCTTTTCTTGTGACTTGGGTGGGCGTAGCATAAGCAATTTCTTTTTTCGACCAAAATATGTCCAATAATGTTGTGCTTGGATTCCAAGGCCACTGCAGTGCCTTGCCCAGATGACCCCTTATTACTTGTTCCACCTTAAGCTTAAGTAACTTCTTTCGAATCCCAAAATTTTCATCGTGAATCTGTACGGCTACACCTTCCACATACGTTCACAGCAAAAGTTCTCTAAAGCAAAGTACAGATCTCAGTGATTTCAAGCTCTTTAACATCATGAAATTTCGATGGCGCTAACGCGGTCGCTGGGATAAAGCAAGGACGGAATAATTATCTTGTCGTCCCAATTTGTTTCTAACAAACTTCACAATTGAAAATATTGGAGTCATGTAAGGCTAAACTGAAGACAAAGCAATCTACATACCTGATTAGTCGGGTTTCATTGAAGCCATGACTACATCTGTAGCCGGCAGGTTTTATAGATCGTCGAGGCTAAAATTCTATAGCGTTTGCTAACTAAATTAAAATAATAATCCCACAGTTAGCTGGGTAAACCAACTTTTTGAATGTTCTCCTAACTTCTTGCTGTACATAGATCTTCAAAGCAAAAAATCCGACAACGAGGTAATATCTAGCGGACCCAATTTCAGCCAAGTTCCTGGCGGTTCTTGCAATGGGCAAAGTGTATAGATCTTTGAAGAAAAAATCTGACAGTGTCTTGTCAGTGCGGTAAAAGTGCAGTCGAGCAAATATCTAGAAGGATCGATCTCTCGAAGGTCTCGGTGGCTACTGCAATGGTCAAAGTGTATAGATTGTCTTGAAGAAAAATTTTGAATCATTTAAGAAACAGTAGACATATAAGTAAACTAACTTTATGGAAGTCTTTACCAAGCCTTTTATACTTTTGGAGACCTGCTGATTTTTCCTAGATGTTGATTGTGTCTTTAAAGTTTCGAAAGAATAATCCCATAAGGTTTCCTTGCTAAAGTAAAGTAAAGGAAACACTGTGCATATACAGTGTCTTGACTGCTTCTGATAGTACCTAGCTTTATAGGCTATCAAAGGAAGAATTCTCCAGTCATTTGTTGCTAAAGTAAAAGAAGAAAACAAGCAGACGCCTAGGTAAACCGATTTAACCAGTGTCTTGAAAAGTTTTTATACAATTTTGTTGCTTGAGAAGAAGAGGAAGAGAACAGACATATATATGAATTTGAATTTTGACGATTTCGGTAAAAGTCAGTCTTATAACGTACGTAATTACTATCTGTAGGTCCAAGTTTCTGATGCCAAGTTTCATAACCTTAGTTTCGTTGGTTCACAGTGAAACTAAATTTTTTAGTGGGAGATCAAAAGCCATCTTTCAATTGCCTTTCTTACAACAACAGGATAATGTTTGTTCTTCTGAGCTGGTCAGACAATGCACTTTGTAAGGGAAAGGCGCAATATTCTTGTCGAGAAGAAAAATGTCGGGCTCGCGTACATCTATCTACTTTGCAGTTTCTTCAAGCCGTCAAAGCCTTCCCGAACCCATAGCAAGTGTCGTTGATTGAAGCCTTTACTCTGGAAGAATTATCCTCGGTCAATAGGTACCAAGCTCAATTAAGTTCGCTATGGAAATCTCTTTATAAGCCAACTTTCCCCTTCAGAGGATTACGAAAGATTCAAAGATTTATATCGTAGAGAGTTCGTGAGTTAGTTATGATAACTAAAAAGGCCCCGCTTCACAACTGAGTTGATTAGTAAAATGCTTAGGCCAAGTCCATCTATTCGAAATCTCTCCTCTGCTGTTTCCTCTGAATTTGTTTTAGCTTTCATTTCCGTTGGAAAATATGCTCCCGGTGTCTGCCATTCTCTCTCTCTATCTTAATTTCTAATCAGTCCTTAGAACTGAATAAACCAATGTTCTGCACTAAGCCTTAGTAACATGAATGCATTTTATGTGATGATTAGTGATCAGCGCGGCAAACGTTAGTTTGTGCATAACATGCTTATGATTCGTGAGTAACGTAAAAAGGGGTAAGAAACGCTAAGCGACAGTGTTATCGTTTTTTTTTTTTCATTGTTTGTAAAGGTAATTTTAATTAAAAAACTGTTCATTTTTTCCTTTTTTTTTTTTTTTTAAGTCGTCTTAATATTTTCTTAAGGATTAATTCGAGAAAATCTTGAATTGAATTGAATTGAATTTTTTTGTATTTGCTATTTCAAACAGCTTGTGGTGTTACTCATTCTTTATCGTGGTATCGTCGCGGTGATCGTTATCCAGGCAGTAAACTTTATGCACGCACCTGGACTCCAGAGGATCCACGTTGTCATATTAGTCATGGGCAACAACAAAATGCCCAGCAACAACAACAGCAACAACAACAAATTCAATTAAATAATCTCAACAACAATAATAATAGCATTAGACAATTCCCCAATGATTCGAATCATTCCAATCAATCGGATAATGAAACAACAATTAATAATAGCAGCATCAATAACAACAACAATAGTAATAATAATAATAATAATAATAATAATAACAACAACAACAACGGCATCAGCAGCTCTAGCAATGGCAATTGCCATCCGGATAGTAGCTCTACTCATACGAATTGTCACGATTTGTACAATGAATTGCATCCCAATGGTCTTTAAAGTGTGTTCCGCAAGTTTTCATCATCAGAGTGCAATCAAAACTCAGCAAAAAGAAAGAGGAAAGTGTTTTCTAGTCACACAAGAAACTAAACTCCACTCTAGTCATTTATTAATTAATTAATATAATTAAAATAAATTATTGAAAAAAAAAAAAACTCAAGAAATTATTAGTCAACGTAGCGCATAAGACAAAAAACTCTGTTCTGTGGTATTTTCTTTTCAGTTCAAATTAAAAATTTTCTCTCTCATTTAATTAAATTTTTTTTTTCTTTTTTAATTATTTTAATATATATAATAAATAAAATAAAATAAATTTGAAAAAACTCACATTTAATTATCGGCAAATTTTAATAACAAAGAAACTAATAATGACCGCAATTAAAAATACACTATGCTGGACCTGCCCGTCACACAGCCTGTTATTAATTTGATTCATCAACGTCAACGTGATCAAATTTCATCAACAGATCTCAAAAGTCATAGCTTTTACATGGGCAGACGAACAATGGACAGACGGACAGACAAACTTAGATTAACTCAGAAATGGATTACGACCTGTAGATTGAAAACAAAAAAAAAAAGTTTAAGCAATTGCAACCAAAAATCGACTTGTAATTGCAGAAAGAAAATAAAATATTAAACGAGAGACTTGACTATGGTTCTACAGAACTGGTAAAGGCAACCTGTTAAATACGAGCAATTGTCTATTGAGGATAAAAACTTAGAAAGCTTCATTAATCAATTGAAAGTTGGTATAAAACGCGTGTAATTACGCGTGGATTTAGACAACAACAAAAGAAACAAAAACAATTATTCAATTATCATTCGGCTTTTTATAAATAATAAAAAATTGACCCTTGGAATGGAAACCTTAACCCATTGACATAGTATTTCGCTCACGTCTATGAAGAAGATACATTTTTAAATGATTTTTTGCATGAATTCTGTATTATTGTAATGCATCACATAGTGTATTTCTTTCATTCTCAATTGTATACAATTTGTATTTTCTCAGATGGTTGGAATTTCTATACAAGTTATTGAGAATATACACATTAATCTGGCATCGATCAGGCTTTTTTTTTAAAACCTATCTATTCATCGTAATCTAACAGCGTAATCCTTACGACGTTGCACTATTCTGTGATATGCCATATGTTGATAAAAGTTTATTTATGAATTAATTAATAATTAAGAACACAGGAAAATGTTAATAAAAAATTGATTTAAAATACATGAAAACATTATTCAAGGCTCAGAAGGAAGGATAGACTAGAGCTACTATCAGAGTCAGTTACCTCGTCATTGGAATCGTTCTCCAGATCCTCCTCCTTCTTCTTAATGCCACCAGCTTGCAAGCTTCGTAGCATACTAACTGAACTTTTAAAATTTTCTTTATTTTCTGCGCTCGAACGAGCCAAGTCATCCACTTGTCCTCGATTTTCTATACATAATTGTGGAAGTCCTGTGGACCCTTTAGTCCCATTGTTATTGTGTAAAGCTTTTATTTGACCTCTCTGATAGGCAATGCTAAAGCCAAGAGTTTTCAATTTCTTTTTAGCGTAGCATAACAGCGAATAAGTATTTTCATTCATATATTCACTGATTAATACGGAACCATATTCAGGATGATTCTTTACTTTTGACTTATTTCGAAGAAATTCGATTTTTAATTGCAACGTTTTAAATTGCACTTCTAAACCAACTTGATTTTGCAAGAAACTTTGATTCGTCGGACGTTGCTCATGTACGCGTACATTGTATACATCATCAACGGACAATTGGATTTCAATTGCGGCAGCAAAGGCTACGACTACATCAGCCAATGGATAGCGTACATGTTTCGAGGGAAAACGCTTCAAAACAACGCTGGTAAAATAATTTCGGGTCTTGATACTTAATTTATTTTTAGCAAGCGTTTGCTTTTTTTCCTTTTGACCTTCTTTCTTCATGGCATTCTTCTGCTCTGGTTTTTTGGCATTATTAGTGGTAGCATTATTAGTAGAAGGCGTCGCTATAGAGTGTTCTTCTACTTTGGTAGCACTATATTGATCAACTAAATTTTGAAGCTTGATTTTTTCAATGGAAAGCCGCATTGAATTTGAAACTTCTACATGCAACTCTTTGGTAATATGTTCAAGTTTTTGTTTCAATATCTTTACTTCTTGCTCCAATATTAAATTCGAATCGGTTGTTGGTGTTTCCACGTCAACTACTTCTTCCTTAAGTGAAGATATTTCTTTTGTTTTATCAGCAATCTGCAGCGATAAACATTCATTTTGACGTTCAATCTGAGCATTATCGTCCATGATTTCGGTATATAGCTTTTGTAAAGCCAAAAATTCTTTTTCAATATCGTTGTCCGTAGACACCTCGGCTCTTAACACTTCCACTTCTTCCTTAGTTATATTATACTGCTGTTCTAACTGTCTAAGTTCTGTTTCATTACTTTGCAATTCCTCTTGAAGTTTTTCATAGACATCGTTCCTGCTCTCATTAAACTTAAGGAGCAATTTCTGCATACTTTCATATTGAAATCGGCATTGAGGGCATACTGTTGATCTGAAAGTAATAAATACCAATTAGTCCGCATGCTTGGACGAACATTGTCCACATTCACCTAGTACCCCATTCCTGGATGCAAGCATAATGAAAAACATGGCCGCAGCTAATGCTACGTACTTCATCGCCATCTTTAAAATTTTCCTTACATATGGAACACAAAGCAGAAGGCGCTAAAGACATTCTTAACATTCGCTAAATGGTCAAAAAGGAAAAAGTCAATGTCAAGCTGTACCACAATAAGAAGCTACAGCTATTTAGAAGCATAATTAATCCAACGGCAACTCGGACGTCGTCTTTTGTTCCCTCAATAACTTACTTACTTTTCAATATTTACGCTCGACCATATATCCCAAACTTAAATCGAATACTTTTTCTTCCAATTTAAGACTTTGAAGTGAAATGTATTCGTTAAAATAGCAACGAGTTTCAAATTGGGGAGAAAAAAACTTTTTCATATCATGAATTACTCTGAACTAGCAGCTGTCCATTTAATAACGAGTTATCTATATTTTAAACGAGAGGAAGGACGTGAAATTGACAACACGTAAAGTAAAAACTCATTTACGTGGGGCTCTCAATATCGCTGAAAGCAGTAGAAAAGGCACAAAGTTCCATTTGTTTCAACCTTAAATAAAATCGTATATAACTTTTGTGTTAGTGAAATAATGGCGCATTACATGGAAGTAGATTAATAAACAATTCGCTGATAAAGAAGAACAGCAGCGATAAAGTACAAAGAGGAAAATTATTTGAAATTCGGGTGAATTTTCCATACCCACTAACGTGATGACTGTGAACACTGAAAATGATGTTTCTATATTCTGCAAAAAGAGGTGGGCGTATACAGTTGAAAACATTGGATGATAACCGCATTTCAAGAAAACCTGCACCAAAAATTTAAAAGACAAATACATTCGATTTTCGTTTCAACAAAACCTACAGCAAAAATTTATAAGAAAAATTCTTGTGATTTCGTTTCAACAAAGCCTGCACCATCCAGTTTTTAGATCTGATGATTATTATGACCGATTATGTATCGAGCATTCTCGAAAAATCTTCACAAATATCGACATATCTTGTTGTCTATGCTGTGCATGACTTTGCGTACAAATCTTCGGGGGACGCTAATGTAATGTTTCGCACATTGTCACGTCCTGAGGCCATTGATCAATGCAATTACGCGAGTAAAATAGGTCCGAAAATATTAAGATTCTACGCACATACATTTGCTCCTCCGTATCCATTGAAAAAATTGGATCAATTTGCTGCTCAAGATTTAGGAGCGGGAGCGATGGAAAATTAGGGTTTATTTACTTGTCGAGAAGCTGCGATACTGTTCATTGAAAATCTATCTTCAGAAACTAGTAGACAACGTATCCCTGATGTAATAGCTCACGAGTTGGCCCATCAATAGTTCGGTAATTTAGCGACAATGAAATGATGGTCCGATTTATAGTTGAATGAGGGTTTTGCCACCTATATCGCAAGCTTGGGCATAGCCTTTTTAAGTCCGGAATGGTGTTCATTAAATGAGGAGGCTTTAAATAATACCTTGACAGTTTTCAGGCGCGATTCCCAACTCAGCAGTCATCCAATTTCGTTACCGATTGAGAGTACTCGTCAGATTGCCGAACGTTTTGACGCCATTTTGTATAACAAGGGCGCGGTTGCTCTACGAATGATTTATTTGATACTTGGTCAAGATGCTTTCTTTCAAGGTATAAGCTCGTCTCTAGGCTTCATCATCAATTTGTTGCTAATTGGAAAAAACCGGGTACAAGAAACTGTCACCAATGTGTCATAATTTTAATAGAAAATCGTGCGGGAAAACCAGCAAAATGAAGGTAATTAAATTGTCTTATTGAATTAACTTAAAAAATGTTACTTTCTTTCTTCTATTTTAGAACAGAAAAAGTCCATAAGGAATGTTTCGAAGGAAAATCGTGCGGAAAAACCAGCAAGCTGAAGGTAAAAGCATTATTATATAAATATATATATAAATCTCTAATTTCCGCCAACCACACACTCTGCGCTCAAGTATAAGCCCGCTCTGTTATAAGTAAGGAGAATCAGGCTTGGATAACCGCAAATAAAAGTTGATCCAAATATAATAAAAATGTATTAATAAATTTTTTTTTGTTACATCCATTTGTATTTAATTTTAGACAAGTATAAGCCGTTCGGTAATGTCGCTCATTACCGCCTCATTGCTTCCACGTCCTAAGGTATTTATAATGTTACATAGGTACATTTATAAATTTCTTATTATTATTCTATTTTCGATTAGAATAAAAATCAAGTCCAGCTATCCGGTCGCCGCTTCATATCAATTTATTCACTTCTTTTCATCTTATTTTAGATTAAAAAACAAGAAAACGCCTCCACGCATCGCTTCAACAAAATGCGTTACTTCCTTAGGCCAAATGGCAAGTTCTGATCATCTTTGTGTACAAAATTTATTAATCACAATATTTTTCTTTTGCAAATCTCAATACATGATACATGTTATGTATCATTATGAATCTATATATTAACGGGGCGTTTTATTTATTACTTATTATTGTAAATACTATTGTAATTTTTAATTAAGTCTATAATGGTGTAGACCTAAAGGGGTGCCAGCCATTTAAAACAATTGACAACGCGTGTACTACGGTACCTCATGGGTGGCGTGGAAAACCGTCCTCGTAGTGTCAACAATTTCATTGCGTGAGCTAATATATACCTTACATTCCAGAAAAGAGGGTTACTGCCGCCCGATGTGATGGAGTTAAGTTTGATCAGATCAGATCACTTTCTGGAGAAAACCGAATTCTTAATGGGGTAAGTGCTGAAGAGATTAATTCCACGATCCAAAACCATTTATTGAATAATGAATGGAAGGAGATGCTATAACGTCGCAACCGTTGAAGAAACTTGCACGGAGGCTGACTTATTAAACAAGTAAATGATGAAAAGAAAAAAAACAATTCAATTGAATATGAATTAAAACCATTGTAAAGCAAGTATCGAAAATAAAAGGCGTTTCAATAAGTGCACGGAAACTTGAAAGAGATGAGGATAGCAAAGTTCTCAATTTAAAAATTAAAGCCAGAAATGTTGAACTATCCGATGATCGCTTTGAGGCGTTGAAGAGAAACGAATCTATTTTTAAATTCTGCTCACATTCGCTGTGAAGAAAGCGTCAAGAAATGTTTGTTATCCATGTATGGATTCGCAATACCTTAGAACAATTTTAATAAGATAATCCTGAATAATTTTTGAGAATCAAATGCAAGCAAACTTTAAAATCCATCTAAAATGGATAAAAGACTATTTGGTAGCCAGGAGGCACGAATCATAGCATGTCACATCTGTCACATATGCCTTCTCCATACGAGCATTACGATTCAACTCTCTTGACTCGACTTACTCTGCCTTCCGCAAATATTCTGCTTATATACCCCTCCTTTACTAGCTACTTACCAGTTCTTCACTTCATCTCGATATTTTTGTGTTAATCTCTTTTTCCACTAAATTTTCTTCCGCTTGTCGCCAGCTGCGTCATGAATGCGTGTCTGGTTTTATCATTGTTGGAATTTGATTTCATAGAAAATCGGCTAATTTTCATGCGAAATCGTTTTATCAAATGTGGAATTTTCGTAACGGTACACACATAATGCAGGATCAAAATCTCTTGTGGATTTTAATTTAAAGTTTGCTTTCATCTTCGGCACATTTCTGCTGAGTTTTAGTTAATGCATCCTTCTGACAAGATTTGGATCTCCAACACTACTTACTGCCTCCAACACTACTTGCTGCCAATCACTCTAAACACGCCTACCAGCGCCTTTAACCAGCTCGTGTAGAACCTGCCATGACAACAAAAACACCGAAGAAAGATTTAATTAAAAAATTACCAGGCCAATGCTATACATGCGTACCAACTTAACCACTTATCTCCCCTACCCTCACCAAAAAGCATAAAAATTGTTTAGAATTTTACACTGTTCACTATCATACAACCACAAGGGAGGAGATCTGTAATCTCTAATAAAGTGAAATATCACTGTAAACTGCTTACAATCAAAACGTTACGATATCGTTTTTACATTTTGCCGTCATCCCTTAGCAGCTCATTACGGTATTGACGAAAATATTTATTAACATACATATGTGCCTACCTTAGTAACGAAAGCGTACTACTTATCGGAAAATTTCAATCGGTATAAATTTTGATTTAAAAGCCAAAACGATCGTATTAAAGATGATATCGCAACAGCGCCGTTAATGTCCTACGTATTTATAATTAAGATATTATGCGATTAACTCGCTATACAGTGCGGCTTCGTTGCCAATATTTAATGGCATTCATGCCATTAGGCATTGAATTACAAAGCATGGATATGCTAAAGATTTCTTACTTTGACGAATGACGTAAAGAATTCATTTAAAAATTCGTTTCACTTCAAACAAATTTCTTATGAAGGGCATACGCGTCTCAAGGTCGGGATAAAGTTTTAATTGAAATGAATTTAACAATCGAATCTGTATATGACGAGATGAACTACATTTTTATTCTACCATCTCTTACGAACCTTAATCGTACCGATCGATTTTTGTTAACGCATTCAGTCATAGATCACTCCGCAATTAGTTTAGATAACTTGTATTCGCAGGAGTAGTCGACTAGACAAATGATCACAATGGTCGCGGGTTCTAATCCCAAGTGCGATAGAGTTTTCAATACAGACGAGCATACCATCTGAGTTACACGGCGGCATTCAAATCTGTACTTTGTAAATTTCATTACAAAATATATAGATAAGAAATATATAAGTAAATAATAGCTCGGACAACTTGTTTTTATTATCTACTTAAAAGGTCAACCAGACTACCTTACTATGTTTTTGAAAGGGTAAGCAAAGGTCGAGGTTTATTATTGCGGTTAGGCAGAGTAAGGGAACAATGTTCATTAGACTGCCTCTGAAATGGAAATCTTCACACAAACCACTCAGGGAAAGTTGCCTACTTGTGTGCAATGACAGAAGCAAGCGAGGAAAGAAAAAAAGCCAGGCAATCGGCCGCAGTGTAATGGATGTGTACCCAGTCGGAAAATGTTATGCCTTTAGTGATTGAGCACGCAGTTGAAGTGGGTGCTTTGGGATTTGAACCCACAAACACTCGCTTGGTACTTTAAACTTCCTTACCTGCTCAGCTACTTATGCGGACACGTATTACTTAAATGAAGTACATTCCTAAAAACTCATACTACTCAGAAGAGATAAGCCAATGTATTTCAGGGAATGCCTTAAGTTCATATCGATCAACAATAAGTCTGTCTCGTTTTTCATTAGATTGTTTGTCCAAGCCTAAGTGGTGGCAAAATACGGCACTTTTTTCACATTGTTGTAGAAGTTGTTACCTATCGTAGAAGCCAAGAGATAAGAGGTAAGAAAATTATATTCGATTGCGACTGACACTTTTATATCCATCATTGTTTTCCTATGAAAGATTAAAAAAAGGGAAAAAGATAAACTTGCGTATTGCATAACATTGGATAGGCGTTGCTTTTTGTAGAATAATTAAGTGGAAATTTATATCGTACATTATATATTGCACTTAATGAGCAACGAGCAAAAAATGGAAAGCAGAGTTGTTCTCAGTGTTGGTTGTATAGACGTGTGGATGTTGTAGGCTTGCGCATTATCAGACCTGCAAACTTGTAGGCGATATGCTCTAACTTGCGGACGAGGAGACATTACTACATAGTTTCGTAGACAGACAGATGGACAGTGAGACATGCTTACGTGCATTCTGAATTTAAAACTGGCCAAGCATTTATATACTTTATGGGGCTTTTAAAGTTTACTTTTGCATTTCACAAAGGTATTGAAAAAAAATTAAATCCTGATACATTCTGGGTAGTCGAGAGTGATGTTGGAAGCATGTTTCCAGTTGGGATGGAACTGTGTAAAATGCCCTTCGATCGATATGGCTCATTTTCAACATCAATCTGTATGCAAGAACTTCCAATCTTTCTGCTAAATTTAAAGTCGATAACTTAATTTTTGCGTCCAAGAAAATCTTTACAACAGACATTACACCGAAGGAGAGGCGGATAGATGAAAATGCTTAAATACAAAAGCATATTTGTTATGAGTGTCCGCATACTAGAACATGTCCAAAGCATCACACGACGTGATCTAACTTCCCAAAAATTTTTTAGCTCTCATCTTCCATCGAAGAATACTAGAAATTATACTTTCTCTCCCTCTAAGGGCTTCCTTTCCATGATAGTCCCGATATGTGTTGGGATGTTAGGAAGACGGACGGACGGACAGACAAACATAAATTAGTTCAGAAAATGAACAGAAGAAATCAAGAGGACGCACGGACAGACAAATATAAATTGGTTGGAAAAGTGATTCAAAATCTCAAAAATTGCGAAGTGCAGAAGAAAACAAGAGAGAAGGGCGGACAGACAAATATAATTTGGTTGGAAAAGTGATTGAAAATCTCAAAAATTTCGAAGTGTAGGTTGAGTAGAAGAAAACAAGAGGGACGGGCGGACAGCCAATGTTTGGCATTGGTTAAGAAAGTGATTCCAAACTGGAATAAGAAAAAGTGAAGTCTATCTTAAGACATGGTAAGTATTAGTGCAATACAGCTGGTGTAAGGAATAAAAGTGTTTTCCACCGAATAAATTTACAACAGCCATAAAAGATTACTTATCTTATTTGTCCTCGAGCAATACCTTCCAGAATGTGCTCTAATGAAAAAAAAAATGAAAAAAATTTCATTGTCCTTTTAAGAACATATCTTAAAAAAAACAATGTCTTTTTTTGTATTAAACAAACAAGCTGATAACTTTTTACTTTGCTCCCGTCAAAGTATTAAAATGTTTTTTTAAAGAAAAAATCATTTTTCATAAAAACTCGATAAATATGACTTGAGTACATATTCTGGAGAGCAATTATTGACGCTTTTTAAAATGTGTCTAAAAAAAAAAAAAGAAAAAATATTTAATGATCCTTTGCTTACATGTCACTAACTATAACAATAGGATGCAACTTAAACGCAATAATTTGAACAATATTTTTTACTTTTTTATTTTTGTTTTTTCTCGAAACAAAACAATTAAAGAAGAGCGGAAATAATTTGTTGGTTGTTCTTTCCCATTTATAGCGGGAACTATGAAAAATAACAAATTGTTGTTCAGTTAGAGTTTGAACGGTTTACACCCACCCACAATACATGGAAATCATCCCTCCTGTCATTTTTATTAATATTGCACGTCATGTAGGGTTTTATCGGTAAATATCATAATTTTAGTGTTTTTAGTATATTATACCCTACACCACTTGTATATTAAATATGTGCGCACTTATGTAACACCTAAAAAGACTTGACATAGACATACCTTTAAAATCGTTTTCCGAATTTATCTAAACTTGTCTGTCTGTCTGTCCGCCTATTGTCAGTCCAAGTATATTTTTGTTGAATCTACATGTTGCAATTTTCGATATGCTTTGGCCCAAAGACGACCTCTAGTGAAAATGGCTTGAATCGGATTACTTTTTCGATCACTCGCCATAGACCACCATTTTATTTTGTTAAGTCGTTGTAAGGAAAAATATTCTAATTTTTAGAATTTCGCTTAGCAAAGTAGTATTTCAGAATTCTGAATTGGCGTAAAAACTTTGAATTGGATGGAGCAATTTTTTGGATCCCTTGGACCACGTACGTTTACTATATGGGCCCCATTAGAACTCTAATCCGAAAAACAAGCTCTATATCCCAAAAATGTCTAATTTTTAATATTTTGTGGTGAAAATTGTTTCTTAGCAAATTAACCTTAGGGTATTTGGATCACGTAGACAAAGGGGCTCCGATGAACGCAAGCCCTTCGATGGCGACAATATCTCATTTATAATGAAAGCATAATATGATCTTTTACGTATGAATTAAATTTGCCGAATGTGGATCAGCAGGGTTTTCAAGAAAATTATGCATTTACATAACAAACGTATAATGTATCGTGTGGTACACTCCCACGGTAATACCAAGAAATGTGCATATACACGATTGTACGAGGTCGCATCAAATAAATATATCCCTGATTAATGAAAGGCTAGGAGTCATGACTATTCGTTAGAAAGGCTACGACTGTAAAAATGGATATGAAAGCTTGGAAATTGACTTAGCTCTTAGTTAATGGCGACAAATCGTCTAAAATTTCAGAGTAACACGAAACTCGTTCCGATCGCTTAACTCAAGCGCTTGCAATTAAAAAGAATATTTTAATTTTTTTTTTATAAAAAATAGTCGCGATGTTGAGTATCAAAAATTCGTTCTAAGACGCACATATATTTAACTATTTTTTTGTTTTTATGTTTTAACTCAGGTGTTCAGCAATGTATACGAATTGAGACTTTTTCCTATAGAGCGCAGGTTGGGTAAGAATTAAATATATTTTCACATGTAGACATACGTGCATCGTGCAATATGTCCTTCGTGTACAGGTAATAAAATTATTGGAATTTTTTTTAACCCCTTTTGACATTCCACCTTTAACATAATTATCGGTCAATAATGTATTTAGACCATATTACCATTTAAGAGTGCATTAAATTTATGCGGACGTACGCAACCGCCGGAAAAACTTGAAATAGATCCATCTCTTCTTAGAGCGATCGATTCAGAATCTTTTTCTGAATCGATTTAAACTTGTCAATTCATCTGTCTTTCCGCATTTTTTTATTCAATCCGAGCAAACGAAACTTTTGAAAAGCTTTGTCGAAATTTGGTACTGTGTCAAGAACGAAATCTCCTGAGAACGGATTGGATCGTCTTAGACTATATTCCAATTCCAATTCATTCAAATATTATTTCCAATTTATTTGTAACTGGGTGAAGAATGCGCTAATGTTTTTTAGAATAAATTGGAAAAAATTGAAAATCAAATTTATCGTTACTTGTCGAGATGCCAGTAAACCGATCGGGACCATCCCTGACAAATATATTTGAATAGCGGGCGCTCCGAAATATCTTCACGAGATCGAATATTTTCAAAAATGGTCGAAAAAATGGTCCGCGACATCTTCTTTGGTTTTTGGACCAAACTTCGAAAACACAACAGAGAGACGGACAGACAAATTTGGGCTCAGAAAGTAATCAAGAAAGTGCTTCTGAATCGATCCGTATAATAAAAGATCGGTCCATGTACAATCCTTCTGGGTGTTGCATATATCCGCACAAACTTTATATATCCTTATACCACAAGTAGTGTATGGTATAATAAGTAAGCAAATTATATTCGGACGTAACTAAATGTTTTATAACAACCATATATATCCCTAAGTAGATTAAAAGAAAAACTAAACTTCCTCATTCAGGCGTGGACGTTGTAGGGGTATCCTTTGACTAACTTAGGACATTTTCAAATTCTTTTACAAGTTTGTAGGCGATATCTCCATTTTTGTGACCGGGACACTACACGTTTTGGCAGAACAGACAGATGGACAAACGCACAGGAAGACATATTTATGTGCATTACGAATTTGAGACCGGTCAAGAACATATATAGTTTATGAAAATTTTGAAGCTTGCTTCTACAAGAAAGAAGAAAGGAAGAAATGACATTTTGGCACACTACATTCAAGTTTTGGTAGGTTTGTATGCTGTTGTTTGTGAGTAATGTGTGAAAAATCAATTTTTTTTTTTTGGAAAACAGAGATATTCCTAATCTACAGTAACCGAGCCCTTCGACCGACTGGGCCCATTTGTAATATCAATCTGCATGCAAGACCTTACAATGTAAAGTATGGCAGCTACGTGACGAAAATGGCACGCAAGTCTTACGCGTTTTTCGACTATCGATTTGGTCGAGGAAGAAAGTTAACTTTCAGATACGCGATTCCCATCCTCATATTGTGTATTGTATCGTGTACCATGTAAAAAGCGGGCAAGTAACCAGTGTGTGTGCAGTATCTAAAATGAGAGCAGGATAAGTCAAAAGTGCATTAGGTATGTTACTATATTTTTTCTTTTCATATTTTAAATTTAATTATTCTTTATTTAAATTTAAATTTTACTAATTTCTCAAAAAAAAAACTTTCTGTTAATATATCCACAGTCTTCTTCTTCTGTAATAAAGCTCATACTCAATGGGAAGTGGTGAATAAAAAGAAAAACAAATAAACAATTATCTGCTAAGAAGAACAAGCATGAATCATATGGCCCGATTTGATTTGGTCGCACAGCTGTACTAATGGAAAACTTTTTATTTGATAGCGAAGAAACATTGACGTGTTCCAGCAACTATAAAGCAGGAAAAAGAATCGTGTCTATATATATAGATATAAAATTTAAGGAAAATGTTATAATAGTAATGAAAAGATCAAATAAAGGCTAAAAAAAGAGACAAGAGAAAAGAATAATGATGTTACCAGAAAGAAGTCGATTTTTTATCTACGCTTTAGGTATATTTTTTTGTTATTTCCTATATGGGATAGTGCAAGAGAAAATTACTCGTGGCCGATATGGCACGCACAAGAATGATGACGGTACAATAGGTGAAAGATTTACATATGCCTTGGCTTTGGTATGGATTCAATGTTTATGCAATTTTGTATTTGCTAAAGGTATATACATATATATATATATATATATATATATATATATATATATATATAAGATATGAAATGGATTTTTGTGAAACGAGTTTTTTTCTATAAACATTTTAGGTCTTCTCACGCTTCAACCAAAAAAAGAAGATAACACACATATAGGTTATTATGCCGTTAGTGCTTTAACTTATTTATTGGGTATGATTTCTTCAAATATGGCGCTGCGATGGGTTTCATATCCAAGTCAAGTTGTCGGTAAATCTGCAAAACCGATACCCGTAATGATATTGGGTGTTTTAATCGGTCGAAAATCCTATTCATGGATACGTTATGCTTGCGTTGTCACTATCGTTCTCGGAGTTGTGCTATTTATGTATAAAGAGAGTAAAGCAAATGCTACAGCGACCGCCGATAACGCAGGTTTAGGAGAATTATTACTCTTTTTAAGCTTATCCATGGATGGTTTAACGGGAGCAGTGCAAGAACGCATGCGTTCATCTAGCGCTCCTACCGGCCTGCAAATGATGTTATCTATGAATTTTTGGAGTGTTCCAATGCTGGGATTTGCTATGATTGTTACGGTATGTAATCGTATACTAAAAAAAATATTCTCTATTTTTTAATTTCGTGATATTTTTTAACATGGTCGCGGAATATTTTTATCATGTTCGCAACTCTGTGTCTCTCTCTCTCTATTCTAAACAAAAGGGTATGTTTTTATAAATATATATTTACGGGTGCGTAATCATATATTAAAAATGTTTTCTATTTTTTTAATTTCATGAATTTTTAGGCGAAGGTAAAGATTTTATATACTTCGCTTCACGTCATCCAGAGCTATGGACTCACATGTCTATGCTGGCTTTATGTGGCTGCTTTGGACAATTTTTTATATTTCTAATGGTGGCCAAGTTTGGTCCGTTGGCTTGTTCCGTCGTAACCACTACACGTAAATTCTTTACGGTACTTTGTTCGGTAGTTGTATTTGGGAACGTTTTAATACCGCGTCAATGGATTGGCGCCATACTAGTTTTTGCTGGTTTATTTGCCGATATGTTTTATGGAAAGAAAACTCATATCCCAGCTATGCCGGCAGCAAATAAAAAACTTAATTTTAATAAAGAAATGGAAGCAGATGAGAAGAAAAAATTATCATCTTAGATCGCCTCTTTTTTTACGTAGTGCAAGTCGAGATAAATGTCTATCATGCAATTTAGTTTAATTATTTACATTTTGATCGATGTTAAATTCCATTTTAATAATTAATTTTATACAAACATTGTACAATAGTTTCAAATGTTACTACTAATCATGATGCAAACACTTTATACATAAATAAATTATAAAATTAATATTTAAAAAGTTATACAAACATATACAATGTATATACGCATATAATGCTATAAATAGATTTAATAAAAAATTGCAAATTATTTTACATAGTTGCGTGGTTTTGTTGCACAGATACAACACATTCATCATGTTATATCCTCCTCGGTTACCACTTTCTTGCTAACCACAAACGTATAAAGATATTCCTTTAAGCGATTATATTCGGTGATCGCATCGATTTGTTGAACTCTATTTATAGAGGCCAACGCTTGAATACCTTGGTCGTAGGCGGATGACTCAGAGGCGGCTCTTCTCATGCCGCGTTCTTCATAACTTTTAGCAGTATCATCATTATCCAAGAAAAATTCCACTTTATCGCTTTTATACATATCCATACAATTCATGCAACAACACATTTGTGCGTGGCTTGGCTAAAAGTACATATGTACTCAAAGCACACAAACGGTGCTTCTTTTTCTTTTTTTATATTTTCATACTCACACTTCAAAATATACTTTTTAAACTTATTAAAAAAAATTCCTATATTTTATATTAATTTATTTATATATTTTTGCGTTCACCTTTATATTTCTTGAATTTATTTGGAACAAATAAAGAATGACACACTGAAAATTTGCGCTTAACGAATATACGCTTATTTTATAAAGTTCTACAATACATGCATAACAAATGAGAACGAATATACGCTTATTTTATAAAGTTCTACAATACATGCATAGTGCTAAATAAAAACAGTTTGATCTTACACATTTTTAATATGGTATGTCCTTGGGTTACTTTTCCCAAAATATATCAAAAATTGTAACGTGTAATTTGATCATAAATGTATATTGGTAGGTGTCAAACAGAGGGCCGGACAGATGGACAGACAAGTTTAATTTAATCAGAAAAGGACCTCAAACCAATCGGTATAATAAAAATTGGTCATAGTTTAAGTTCTTATAGATGTTACATACACACATAAAGAGCATATACACCATAGCATGGCGTAAATAGGACAACAAGTCAAGACAGATGCAGTAACTACGCGTGCATAGTCGAATACGCAATACGAATGTAAGGCTTCAAAGTATGTATGTACGTATTGCTGCACAATTATCTTCGTGAAAGCAACTTTCCATCTCGCCCACAGTCACTTTTTCAACCCATTCTTTCTTATTTAAAACTTTATAAATACCAACATAATCAGAAAGTTTGTTCTGTTTTTCGTTACAGTTTTGAAAGTTGGGACATGTTTGTTATTCATGTATATAAGCATGTGCGAAATGTGTGAAATAGTTTGCCGTCGAGGATATTTTTCATGGTAGAGGATATTAAATAGAAAACCATCATGACATTGTAACTGTCCACGAAGATTAGATTCTGCAAGAGTAGAATTGCTCACTTCTTACCTGCTCACGGCAGTTACTATGCGGGAATGGAAAAAACGCTTTGTGACAAGACTAAAGATTAAGGGAGACGTCTACACGAACGTTTGATCTATTGTCTGGGTACGTGTCTCGGTATGGTGGAGTCTGTTGTTACCTCGAAGTTTCCAACTAACAAAGAGGTGTTAGACAGGCCTCGATACTATGATCAAAATATAGAATATTTAAGTGAAATAAATGACCACGAACATATATGTATTTTTATTGTGTAGTTTTAAGTACATTATATCATCTAAAGCAAATATGCACATATAAAGAAAAGAAATATTATGTCAACTATTGTCTTCTTTTTGTTGTCATCTCCTCCTTCTGGAGAGTCCTCAAATACTACATCCTTTCTTGTTCTTCGGGAGTCTATACATTTTTTACTTCTTTCATCGTATCCTCCGCTTTAGTGCAGCATTCGATTAACTCTTCGTCAGAGACATGAAATTCGTACTGTGACAACAATTTATGGCATGATGTAAATTTGCTGTATTTTTGCGAGCTTGTCAAATTGTCAAAATTGGCTGTTGTCCTTTACACATAAGGCCGGGAATCTTCGTATCGGCCCACACTTTTTTGTAAAACGTTATCTTTATTTGCTTCCATTTTTCGCTAATTGAACAGATTTAAAAAGAAAATTAGGTAAGCGGGTGACTTTCTTCAAATTTATTGTTTTCTTTACTTTTCAAAACTTGAATAAATTAGAGAGAAAAATTGTTTTTTTTTTGACACTTTGAATGCAGTTGAAAAAAATTGTTTTTTTTTTTGACACTTTGAATACACTTAGAAAAAATTGTTCTCTTGACAGTTGGATACACTTTTTTTGACAATTGAAAAGATTTAAAAAAAATTGTTTGTTTTTTTTGACTCTTTGTATACACTTTTTGCAATTCTTCGTCTTGCGTTTGATAATCGTTAATAATACGTATTAAAATTAATAAAGCTGTGAAGGAAAAAATCTAGCGGATTTCATAAATTCTTGAGAACATATATACGGCTTTACTAGAAATATACATGACCTTATAGAATAAATGCGTATTTATTTTAAGATGTTTAGCGATTCTACAAGGTCTTTTTCAGATTAACAGCTGAATTAAGTTAAGTTAATTTGAAAATTCTTTAGGCACACTTCTATGTTCCACATGAACAGCGCAATCGCGATTATAAAATTTCTTAATTTCTTTTATTTTACAAGTTAGCTTAGAACTAAACCGTCATAATTTTTAAACAAAGTTCTCGCTAAATTCCCTGTTGAAAGGCAAAGCACAGGATCGCTTATAATATATATAAATGGTTAAATGCCCAACTTAACAACTTAAATGGTAATGCCATTCAGCTATGTTAAACGCGTAACTTAACAGACCAGAAGGCTTACCAAATTAGCAAAACACACGCAATTTAACATGGAAAAAACTTAACATTAGCTAACGAACCAAAATTAGCAAGGGCCGTCGGCAAAACTAACTAAGGAAACATGATAAAATTCTCTTAATAAACATGTTGCAATCCTTTCAGCAACATGTCGGCTTTAGTAAAGCCGATAGGTTACATCTCTTGGTAAATATTTTCTTAAATTTTAAAATAGCGCATGCCATAGATCACAGAGGAAAAAAATAATTTCTTCGAATTCTTAGTTCAGTTCTTCGTTCTTATTTCGCAGATTTGTTTTATTTTCTAAAATGCGCATCTAACACATAAAAAGTCGAACTTTTAATTCGTAGCGTTTTTAAACAATATTTTCTTTTTCATTCATTCATAAGAAAAGCCAAAACTTAACGGAAATGGTATGAAAAATAGCGAAGTAATAGTTTATCATGAATTGAAAATAACTTTTGCTATAGCTTATCTATAATCCGCAATTATATTCGTTCAACTTTATTTTAGATTTTTATCAAGTCGCATTTAAAATTCTTTATTTTCGCATTTTTACGATATTGCATAGCCAAGTGCTGTCAAGTTTGTTTCCTGTAAACATTTCCTTTGCAGTTTTCTTTGAAAGTAAAACAACCCTGATTTTCATGATAAGTGCATTCTTAAGAGAATCTATTTCTGCAGATATGAAATAGAGAGAGAGAGAGAGGGAAAGAGAAAGAAAGAGAGCATCCGAATTTGATATGAACTTTTAAGAAGAACATGAACGTTTTTTTTTCTTGTGTTATTATCAGGACAAGTGGGACAAGCACTCAAACGGAGATGATTAAATGTCCTTAAAAGTGCAAGAATAACAAGAATCCAATGAGAAATTAATTTAAAGAAATTTTAAAATAAAAAACAAAAATTAAAATTTTTAATTATATTAAATATTGAAAATTTATTAACAAATATTATATTAATATTACACAAAGTGTAATAAAATTTTTCGCAGCCATTTCATTTGCACACATTTGTGTGGCTATATGTGTGTGTGTTTATGTGCATATATACATAAACGCAATTGCCCGTTAATATTAAAATAAACAAAAAAAAACTGCTTAGAAGCATTAAATTTAATTCAACAAACCATAGAAAAAAAAAAGAATTGTATTTCTAAAGCGTATTAAAAATAAACACTTTTTATATGCTTTGAGTTGGTTTGCATGAAAAGCAATAAATTACCTAATTTAAAAAGAAAAAAAAAACGCAAATGTTGAGTACGGTCCAAGTTAAGTGTGTGTAAAATTTTTTTTAAATGCAATCAAAGTCAATTTGAAATTTACTCAATCGTAAGTATTGTTTGGTGAAAAATCATTAAATTTTTTTTTTTTTTTGATAATAAACAAAATAAAAGAAAAAAAGAACGGACAACGACACACAACCCTCATTCTGGTTGCTTAATCTTGTTCACTCTCGCTTGTGCCTTTTTTTATCAATAAATTTACGATAGCTCAGCTGTTTACCGTTTTTTAGTGGCCTTTCTTTCCCTTTTACTTATGCACATTTGAATGATTTAGTTAATTTCACAATTATTGCGTCTTCGTTTGGCACAAATTTGTTAAAAAAAATCTTCAAAATAAAATTGTTTAATTACTCGCAAAAACATATGGCATTTGCAAGGAAGGCAAATAAAATGGTCGAAAATTTTAGAAAAAGAGATAGAGAGAGAGACAGTGAGAGCCTTTGTAAGATGCCGGTTGTTTTGTTATTGTTTTCTCAAGGCAATTAACGGTAAAGTTTAAAGGAACTTCCGCTTATTATGCTTCTTTTTTTATCGTATATAAATGAATGAAAGAGAGAGTGAGAAAATAGATTTTATTTGAAATAATATTGTGTTTATGCCCTACATCACTTGTGCGTCAGGAATGTTGGTGCGGATGTATGTAATATCCACAATGACTTGATGAAGACCCACCTTTTATTATACCGATCGACTTAGAATCAATTTTTGCAGGTCCGTCTGTCTTGTTTTCTTTTTTCACTTTACATTTTTCGAAATATTTTGATAAAATTCGACACACTGACATTACCAACACCAACACCAACAAGGACTTGAGATAAAACCTTCTTCTATTATACCGATTGATTTAGAATATTGAAACTTTACATGCCTTTTAATCTTGCTTTTGATATTTAATAGTTGAAAACTGTCAAATCAACCCACGCGGCAGTTTTAGTGTTAATCGCAAAATTATCTAACGTCTTATTTTTACATAATGTTTCGTTATATTGTACTGTCTACGGCTAATTGATAACGCCTTGTAATCTACTCATTTACTCATTATTCTATTATTATTAATTAATTACTAGGATTAAATAATTGTTGTTAAGTTAATATTTTCAAACTAAAAAATAAGCGACTTTCACTTGCTCTACGGACCCTCCTCATAGGTGAGTAGAGGTTTAACAGTTAATGTCATTACAGGGAACGTTAAAGGCACGACAGAACCCAGAGAGAGTTGCGGTAGACCCATCTTGTACGATTCAAATTCTAAGTTTGTCTGTCCGTCTGTCCGCCTTATTTTTTCTTCTCAATTTACAAGGCGTTTATTGTAATGATCGTTTCTGAGTCGATAAAGCTTGTCTGTCCCTCTGTCCGTGTAGTTTTTTTCGATTCAACCTGCAGGTAACTATTTTTGATATGATTTTATGGAATTTGTTACACAGACATGTTCAGGCGAAGGTCTTGGGATTACATCTCTTTTTCGACTAAGCCTCGTACAAAGCGTTTAGTTTGATAAACCGTTACATAAAAGAACAGTATAATTTTCAGAATTTCGCCACAAAAATCGCTTAATAATAGCATTTTGCCACTTTGTACTGATGTGAAAACTTTGTATCGTATATGGCAATCTTTGAATTCATTGCCATATAACTTTTCCTACGGAAACTGAATCTTTATTTGATGCAAGGGCACAAATTTCAAAACTCCTTAATGAAAATCTGTTAATAATAAAAATTTGATATAAAAATTAAACTTATCGAATTTGGATCACGTAAATCTACTCTTTTGATTTCAATCCATATAAGAGTTTCAATGAAAAATAGGTCTTTATACGTCAAAAAGATATACTTTTCAATACAAAACTTAGCCAATTAATCATAGAAAATTTGAATCAGATAAACGGTTTTTTATATTGCCCGATGTATAGGGACTCTTAAGACAAAGCAAACAAACTCCAATTTTTGCCTTCTTATGAGGGAAGTAAGTGAAAAATAATAAAATAAGTAAATTAAGTTTGTTAAATTTGGACCACCTTGACGTGAGAATATCCTCCAACACGAAAGTTGTTCATTTTCATAACAATAATGTATAATATTTAGTGTATTAAGCGAACGGCTATATTAGGCGAAGTTGTGCAGGGTATCTAACGGTAATGGCATTCTTACTTGTCTTTATTAACATATAATGAGAGATGCCACACAATTAGCTGACATTTTAATGCTACTTATTTGATAAATGATACAGTGTTTGCGTTATAAACAAATTAATCAAAATTGAGGCTACGCGTAAAGAAAAAAACATTTAAAAAGCAAAAAAAAATTGACGTCCGTTTTGAGCGAAATGCTTTCTAAAATTTTATAAAGAACAATTTCACACTTTATCGCGATAACCTGATATAAGACAAACGTATGAAGCATACGAAGCCCTATTTTACACATCCTTTTTATTTTCACAAGGTTTTCTTTCTAGCCTTGCGGAAAAGAGAAGTGAAATGGAGAATCCAATATGAAAAGATGTCATTGGTTTTTGCGTAGATTCCATAAAATTAATTTATGATGCAAACTTACTACCCATTTATGCAAGACACAAAAAAGACTTGAGAAAGACCTTTGTCTGTCCGTCCGTCCATCTGTCTATCTATCCACCTACCCGTTTGTTCATCTATCCACACATCCGTCTGTCCATCTATCCACCTACCAGTCTGTTCATCTATCCACACATCCATCTGTCCAACTATTCGCCTGTCAGCCAATCCGTCTGTCCGTCTATCCACCTGTCCCTTTATTCTCCTATCCACTTGTTTGTCTGTCCGCCCATCCACCTATTAGTCTGTTCATCTAACCGCCTATCCACCTATCCGTCTGTCGGTCTTGTTTCTTGCGTTCAATCGACAGACCGTAATTTTTAAAACATTTACATGGAAAATTTTTTACGGTTACATGTTTTAGCCCAAGAACGAACGCCATTGAAAATGGTTCAGTTCGAAGGAGCTTTTTGTGAAAAGCCCTTATGTGAATAACTGTAAGATGGTGTAGTGTGTTTAATGAGAGGCCCTGACCCATTATAGTGTTTTTACTTGTTTTCAATTAAAATTGATTTAAATTCTAGGCCTAAGATAGGATAAACACTAACAACTAAGACTATTGGCTTCATTTTTTAAAAAAAGATAAATTTAATAGTTAGTCTAGTCATTATAAAAAAAAGTTAATCATATTATTAAGTTACGATCTTCAGATATATTCAAGATGTCCAGAGGGACAAAGGCTCAGGATATGTTCTCCAGATACTTTCAAGATGTCCACAGAGTTAAACGCTCCATTTACTAGTCTTCAAAGCGAATTCTTGTTAGTATCTTGATCGCGAGTAGTAGGAGTAGTACTGTTTTCCATTCTTTTCGGCAATTCCGTCTCTTTGTTTTTTTGGTTTTTGAAAAACAATATTTTCAATTGTATTATTCGTAACTAATGCGTGTGAACATGTGATTTTCCCTTCTCAGCGTTCTCTTCCATTTACCCAAGAGTCCAATACTACTCGATGTCTAATAGATTTTGATTTTGACTCCGTGAATGGTAATGGTATTCCTTACTTTGTTAATGGGATTCCAGTTGAAATTCAGAAAAGCTATCTGTTATAATAGCTGTTTCCTCTTTTTGAGTTTGCAGAAAGCTTTGCAGCTTTAGGTCCCTAGCTTATAGAGATTGCCTAACTCTCTGGAGGGCACCGTGAGGTAAAACCGCCAAGGTAGTGTACCCGCGTTAAACCATCAAAGACATCTGTCATTAATTCTCTGAAGACGAGGTTTAGTTGTAGAGGTAAGTTGTTCCTTTGCAACACATAATCTTCAGCGTCTTAGCCGAATATTGAATTGCGAGAGTTGAAGAGTTGCGGGATGACTTTGGCTTTTCACTTATAAACCCTTTTTTCTAAAGTTGAAAGGCCGGTTTCAACAATGACGTCATTGATGGTTTCAAAATATTTTCAATTTATAATTGCCGATATGATTAAACCACCCGCACGCGTAACCTAGTGGGCGAGAATCGCAATTACCAAGTCTGTGTTCATGGGTTCAAATCTTAATGTGGTATCGTTTACATTGGTAGTTTGTAAGTTATAGTAAGTGCTGAGTCGGTAAAAGCTTATCGTTTATTATCGGCCTGAGTGATTAGTCGTATAGCAAAAAAAAAAAAAACCGTAGTCGAATTTACTTAAAACAAACGTTTTGCTAGAGTAAGCAATGATGTCTATCTGAAAGAAAGTTTTCTAAGCAATGCAGCTTATAAAGTTCGCTCTAATTTGAAAAGAACTCTTTAAAGGCAGTCAATATGCCCCAAAAATTTTAAGTGTAAGTACACTTTTTTGACTACTAAGTTACTTATGCACATTAGCCTACTACTTTTCGTATCACGTGGACATTGATGGCTGTCGTGGTATTTTTATATCCTGCACTATTTGCGGTACAGGGAAGTACACTAACTTTGTGCGAATGTTTGCAACACCCAAAGAGACTTGAGAAACACCTTTCTTTTACTATAGTGATCGATTCGGAAAATAATTCTGCGTGCCTGGCCGTCTGATTTTTGTCCATGAATGTCTGTGTTCAACGTTTAGGTTGTAATTTTCAAAATCTTCTGTGATAAATTGACATATCTTGGCCCAAGAAGGGACACACGATATTCAAAATAGCTCGTAATGCACTGACTTCTCGACCGTTTCTCATATAAAGTCTTATTTTAAAAAGGCTTTACATGAATAACTCTTTTAAGCGAAGCCGTGGGGGTTAAGTAATAGTGGGCCGTGGCCCATTATCATGTATTTACTTGTTTTCTTCTGTCAAAATGTAAACATCATCGGCTTATAGATAATCAACAGTTTTGAGAATGTCAAAGAATGTGAAAAAGTCTCATCGAAAGCAATTTGCAAAAGATGCCGAAAAGAACCGAGAGAGAGGATGTCCTTAAGGAATTCCATTTAAAATAGAATTTTCTTTGAAAAACGAAATTAAAATTAAATTTCATTTTAAATTTAATTTGTTTATTAAAAGGAATACATTTTTTTGAAAATTACTTTTAGATATTGTGTCTTTGTTTACAAAGCAATAGCGTGCGGTTTATTTATTTATTCCTTTGCATTCGGTTAATTAAAACAAAGAGAAAACAAAAACATTATAAACCAGTCAATTGATTTACATACATATCTAGCTACTACTATCTGCTAACATATTTACAAATAAATCTACAAATAGATTGTATACAAAAATTTCTTGTTTACATTATTAGGTTCATCGGTAAATAAAAGGCATTGTTTGCTAGAGGCGGTGCACTCTATTCGGCGGCCCTTTGTCAAAAAAAAAAAAAAAAAAACAAAACAAAACAAAACTTGCAACCCTAAGCTATTAAATGTTAAGTTTACAAGAAATTCATTTTAAAAATTTTTTAATCCAAAAAGAAATTTCATTGAAAGCCATCACTCTATCGTTGTATAAATTGAGCATAAGCCGACACGCAACTAAATGGTTGTCTGACTAGCGAGGGAACGTGAAAATCTGAGTTCAATCTCATGAGTTGATCTTTTGTAATCCGAGATTCGTTACAACAGCCAACTCACTGCAGAAAAATCGCAGTATTTCGTGTTTAATGGAACCAAGAAAAGTTCACTTCTTGACTTTAAACGTAGAGCAGTAGACGCTTGTTCAACATAAAGCTGCTGCTCTGAACAAATTCAATTTGTTTAGTATACTCCGTCGACAGCTTAAGTACAATGAGTTTTGCGTTCAAAGTTCAGACCTCACGGCATTTCTATTGAAAAGAATATGAAACTTATCATCCAAACGTGCCGAGAAACTGGAAGAAAAGGCTGGAAGAAAGTTTTTCTACATAATCGAAAAGACTGAAATCAAAGTTGGCCTCTACTCGAGATCTGGAAAATATTATGGCTTGTCTTCGACAT
Organism: Glossina fuscipes; assembly: GCF_014805625.2. Lineage (NCBI taxonomy): Eukaryota > Metazoa > Arthropoda > Insecta > Diptera > Glossinidae > Glossina > Glossina fuscipes. Next base: position 1,810,752 of record NW_023998455.1, on the reverse strand, counting down.
GACCAGTAAAACGAAGTACGTAACTGACCATTATCCGAAATCTAAAAAATATTGTGACATGTCTTCAATAAGGCGGAGTGCGTAGCTGATCTTTATCCGAGATCTAGAAAATATTGTTACATCTCTGCAGGGTGAGTAATAAGACAGAAGGCTCACCTGATGTTTACCCGAGATTTGGAAAATGTTCGTAATTTGTCTTCGACTTGACCGGTAAGACGGAGTGCACACATACATAATTGTTCTGTAACCAAGATCTATATAACATTGGAGCTTATTTTCGATATAACCGATAAGCATAGACTATCTGTAGCCGAAATGTGATTATTGAAGGACAGCTTGAAGATATGCAAAGGATCCATAATGAAATAATGCCAGAATACAAAGAGAAGGGATAATGGATAGTTCTGGCAATCATTAAAAAATGTTAGAACTGTGTCGTTTAGTCTGATTGGAACACTTTTAATATTTCTTTTTATATCACACACCAACTGTGGTACAAGATATTTTAAATTTGTGCGGACGTACCCAGAAGGACCTGACACAGCCCCACTTTTTGTTATACCGATCTAAGCTTTTCTGTCCGTCTCTATCTCTATCTGTACATACATTTTTGTGTTCAATCTAAAGGTCGCAATTTTTGAGATGAAGTTTGATATTGAAAGTGGTTTGAATCGGAGCACTTTTTGGATCACTCCCCATACAAGTCTTTTTATTTAAAAGTCATTATATAAGTAATTGTGGGGTGGTGTAGAGCCAAGGCCCATTACAGCCCCTTTTATTTGTTTTAAATTACCATATTAGGGCAGGGGTCTCCAAACGGGGATGGGCACTACCTGTTGTGACAATTTTTCCTTATTATTACTGTTCTATTTCTAATGACTGACTTCTAAGTAAAGATAACGTTATAGATTAGATATCAGCCTGCAGTTACCCATATATCGACTTTTCGCAATAAGGCATCATATGGGTAGTGGTCGCAAAAGTGGTTCGATTCGAATCATTTTCAATTAGGTTCATCGTTGCGGGAAGACCCGTCGATGTACCAACATACACCAAAAATTACGATCTGAATAAAAAGATACGCGATGGGCAGACGGGTAGAGAAGCTTATGTATAATAAAAATCAGGTTTATCTCAAGTCTTTCTGAACTGAAGCACACTTACGTCTTAGGGCATGAACTCAATCAACACCTTAACCGACTTTTTTTGGACAGTATTGTATTTTCTTCAATACCAAAGTCTTAATTATCAATCGGTACACCTAAGCTTGTATTAAATAAAAACCACCCTCAAATACATAAATGCCGGCATCAACCTATTTCTGCATTTAATATGCCTATGTGTCTATGTGCATTTATGTATGTCTACATATATATACAAATATATAGATATGTAGTGATGTCATCTGTCACACGTTTTTAAATTAAACGAATAATTTTGAAAAATTAAGAACAAAAGTGTAAATGTTTGCATAACTTGAAAAAAAAAATAAAAAAAAAATAAATAAATCAAATTGATTTTAATAGGTCAACTAAAACATTTATTATAATTTATTTAATATTTATTTGCGGTTATATTTCATTCTTTGCTTAACCTTGATATACTTGATATACTATTTCTTTAAATGAAAAAACACTTCTACACATAATTTTATTATATTTTTGTTGTTTGCGTGTTTTAACAATAATTCTTCAAATCAATCATTGCTTTGATTTCAGTTTGTTTGTGTTTTCTACGTCAAGACTAATAAAATATTTACTAATAATAATAATAATTATAATGAAAAAAAACAAAAACATTTGATAAGTATTATGAATGAATCATTTTTCTTGTAGTTCGCCCTTCTTTTTTGTTTAGATAATGTTCTCTTTCTTTTCCTGCTCTTTTTTGTATTTACCTAAAATAACTCACGTGTTTGTTTATATTTATATGTGTTTGTGCGCTTTTATTTATATATATATATATATATATATATATCCTCACATATGGTGTAAGTAACTAACTGTACGCATACACTCTCTCATCATATATTCTCTTTTACACTATTTGTTCTCATTTCATGTCAATGGCTTTTGAACTTTGTTGTGCAAGCTGTAAAACAAATTTTCGTAATAAATATCAAGTTTGAAAAGCTCCGCTTATTTAGACAATAAATATAATGAGTGTAGCATAGTTTACGGGCGCCCATCGCAATTAATTTACCGTATTTGTGGATCTCGGACGGTTTATTTACCGTATATGTGGAACTCCGACGGTTAATTTATCGTGTATGTGGAAGTCGGACGGTTAATTTACGTTATACTATTCTCTGTCTCAAGTTACTCTCTCTATTGCGCCGTCGGCATATAAATCTGTTAAATTAAAGCAATGTAAAAAGTTTAAAAAAAATTTAAAAAGCTCTGTTCAAATGGCAAATCAATGCAAAAAAATCAATTGAATTGTCACATCTATCCACACAAACAAGTTGGCGATTTGACAACAAACACTAGCAACAGTAGTAAAATAAAGCATATATATATATATATAAACAAAGCATATTGTTGCTTTTCTTTTTTTTTTTAACTTTATTGAAAATGTTTGGTTATAAATAAAAAGGACCATATTAAAATTATCCCACGATATATTCAAGTTGAGTAATAATTTCTTTAAATCTTTTTTTTATTTTATTATCTTTGCATTCTTAATTTTGTTCATTGTTTTCATTCCTAAATAGAAAAAGGATAGTTCCAGTACTTACACTTTTTGCTATGTATTATTTTAGATAATTGAAAAGCTCAATATTTTTTAGATGCAAAAATGTTAGCAATAGACACTCTGGCATGAAAAGTTTTAAAATCATAGGAGTGAAAAGCATCTCTGAACAGTTTTTCTTTCTCTCTGTGTCTCGTTGAGCTTTTCCTCTCTTGTTCGTTGTTTTGGTTCTCTCTCTCCCTCTCTTCCTCTCGCCTATTCTGCATAAGTTTTTTATCAGTTCTTTGCAGTCCAACGTAAATCAAAAAATTCCGCATAAAAACAAAATATTTGAAAATTTTTTCAGCCCGAGACATGCGCAAATAAGAAAGCCGAAAAAAACGGAAAGAGACTTTTCACTGACGTAAAAAAAAAAAACAAAAAAACAAAAATTTAACTGCACGATGAAGAGGAAAAAGAATTTTTTGAAGCCCTTAGAGAAAACTATACCTCATATTAAAATAAATCTAATACTATATGTACTTTGTAAGGAAAGATTTTTGGAGGTTGGGAGAACGGTTTCTGAATGGATGTCGCCCATTCTAGCAGAGGAGCCATAAACCAGGTGTAGCTATGTGATAATATATGGTTTAATTTTCAGTTGTCGACCTCAACATTTACGCGGTTAAGCTTGGGCTGATAATAGACGGACGGACTGACGTGATTCACCTTAAAATCATATATGTAGAGTTATTATTATTATTAATATAGTCAGAGAAATATATTCTACAACTAAAGTCTTAAAGCACTAGAATCTAAGGCTATCGGCTTTATTAAAAAGTCTACCGCACTTGAGATTCGAACCCATGACCACTTCGCCTTCGGCTACTCAGGCAGATACATATGTATATATGTATAGTTATCACCAGAAAAATATATGTGCGAGATTGTAGGATTGTAAATTATGTCGCTTCATTCCTACGTCATAGTGGTAAGGTGTAAGGGTATAGTGCGGATTTATGTAACGCCCAGAACAAGCTTTTTCTTTCTTCTTATATAACGAACCACTCGGAAGATGGTCCCCATGTGTGACGAGGTAAGGATCAGAAAGTAGTGAGGAGAAAGAGGAAGCCAGAGAGTGACCACTACCTTGGAGGTGTTGTATGCCCGATCGGTAAGCAGAACATCTAGCAAATTGGTTCAATTCCGATGGTAAGCTTTATGACCAAGCGAATGTTCACTATAATTACGGCTATACGCCAATCATAATGAAAGCGTCATCTGCAGCCAACGAAATTGAACCAATTTGTTAACTACATGACCATGCGATAGACCCTTAGGTATAGTTGGAGATGAAATTCATAAAAAGGGCAAGAAAATGTGATCCTCTAGCGAGACAATGAGAGATCTTGCCTCATGCATTCTGTTCTTTTCAGTTATTTCGATTAATACCAAGCAGTCTTCTTCTTTAAGGCCAATCTTGTTAGTTTAGATATTAAGACGATTACACTTCTGGTAATCTCGTCTATCCCTCTGCCCATGTATTTTTGGGTCTATAGTAGCAGAATGAACAGTAGAGAATTTGGATCACATAGATCTATTGTTCAGACCCTAAGGGCTATCATGAAAAACAAGCCCTTATATGAAAAGAAAGTTTATTTTCTAGTTTTCTATGATTGAAACTGGGAAACAATAACATTTTTCGGGATTAAATTAGGTTTGCTAAATGTGGATTACGTCATATGACGTTTTGGGGGTCTGCACTATGCAGACTTTCATGAAAATAATATGTAGTTCTTGATGTATTATTACGAAAGCGAGTGTTTAATTGTACTGGGCGAATTGGTAGGGTATTTAGTAGTCGTCTTTGCCCGGTCATGTTTTGTTCAGGTTTAAAGTGCTTGCAAAGGAACTTAAGCCTAAGGCTTACAAACTTATAACATAATAGAGAAGAACTTCGATCAGACGATCGATTGGAAAGTATTAAGTAGTGTAGGCTCAAAGCCGTAACAAGTGAAGTTGTATAACTAATTTATGTTAGCTTCTAATTATTAAGTGTATATTAACTATATGTTAGGTTAACTAAGCATTAGTTTGTTCGGAAAGTTAGTAAGTCATTAGAGTCATCTCACGACTCGTTATATGTCGGTGGGCATCACTTAATTCCTTTATTGTCATTGTGAGCTGTCCTTTTAGAACTCAGGTACATCATCTTCAATGTCAAAATTGGTCTGTTTTGTAAACCAGTTTTGGCACTGGTCGTCAATTCACTTTACTACAGAGCATGAACAAAGTATGAACTACCCATAGTGGGATTCAAATCCCCAAACACGGACTTGGCAGTCCTGAGCCTTATCTCCCCGTCTATGCGATAGCCTAGTCTGCAATCTCTTGGGACCATGTTTATATACTATTGCCTTTAAGTTTCGAGGACATAGTAGATAGGTGTCAAAAATTCGTTCAATGCTTCGTAACTCCAATCTCCTGGGATGGTATAGACAGAGATTTTATCGCCTTTAAATTTCGATGGCATAGTAAATAGGTGTCAAAAATTCGTTCAAAGCTTTGTGTACATTTTTTTGCTTGTTTTTGTTTTTTCGTTTGTTGTTGTTGTTTTTTTTTTTTTTTTAATACAACCGAAAGCTTGTTGACGTGTGCCGCCTATCCGAGAGATACAGAGAGCGAGAGAAAGAGAGAGAAAGGGAGAGAGTATTAATACAATAGAGAAAGAAAAAAAAAGTTTTCCTCTTTTATTAGACCCCGTGCGTATGAAAGTGTTTCATTTTTCGTCTTTTTCTGCATTAATTTCCACTTGTTTTGCTGCCGTTGTTTTTCTTCTTAGTGTTATCGTTGTAGTTGTTGTTGTTGGCATTTTATTTTTATTTTCTGAGAGCCGTGAGTTCATATAGAGTGAAAATTGTTTTACATGTTTTTGTGGTTGTCGCTATTGTTGTTGTTATTGTTGTTTCCTTTTACTTTATTACCAGCGCACAACAAAGATTGCATAAAGTCTTGTAAAGTCAATTCAATGGTGGTGCAGCAGCAGCAGCAGCATTCAAAAAATATTAGCATTTTTTTTTTTGTTTTTATATATATATTTTTGATATTGTTGTTGTTTTTGTTTTTTGAATTTTTTTTTTTTGTTTTGTTTTTCATTTTATTTCTTCTACAAAATTTTATTATAACAGTTTGTTGCATCAGAGGCATAATTACTGACTAAACTAGTGCGAATGTTTCTTTATTTATTAAAGTGAATGTATGTAAGAAAAGAAAGGTGAAGAAAAAAATGAAAAATAATAAATCATTAAAAATCAATTAAACCAAGTTGAGTGCAAGAAAACTCGAATTTGAAAGAAGAAGAAAATATATATATATATACATATATATAATAAATACAAAAATTGTATTAAAAATAATGCTTGAAAAATTAAAAAACATATTTTTTTGCCAACTTAAAATTACTTAAATAATTTTAAAAAAAATTTTTTAAATTTCTTTAAAAGCAAAAAAAAAATCTTTTTTTTTTTTGATAATTTAAAAAAAAAAATAATTTTACAACAATTTCCTTGCAACAAGAAAAAATTTTTGCAAAAATTTTATGTAAAAAAAAATAAAAAAAAAAAATATACTTCAGGTGCTTATTAATAAATTCCTTACGTTGCAATTGCAACGTAACAATAAGAAGTGTGCGTATATGTTTGAGTAATGCAGTAAAATTTTTATTTCCGTTCTGCTCACGTATGTGTGCACGTGTGAGCCGATTAAGCTCGTTAATGAAACCGTTATAATTAAAACCTTAAAAGAAAAAAAAAATAAATAAATAAATAAAAACAAAAAACAAAAGAAAAATCTGTCTACGTATGCTTGATTATCATATAAAGCAAGTGATATCGTTTAACAGACATCGGCAAAAAATCAAACAAATAAACAAACAAACAAACTAAAAGACATACAACGAATAAAATTCAATTCAATTTTGACTGCAGTATACAGTGCGCGTGTGGTAAGTGGCCAAAATTAAGCAATTTTTCTACATAGGCACAGACGCACACATACACGCACACGAACACACACACACGTACGCACACATATGAATTAAGAAGTCTGTTTTTTTGTTTAAATTTTGAATTGAAAGTATGAGGTCATCTTCTTTAAAAGTATGCGTCTGTGTGTGTGTGTGTGTGTGTGTGTGTGTGTTTATGAGTGTTTGTTTATATTATTCTTTCTAGGGTAGGCATGTTTTTTCCAAGCATTTTCAAGCTCTATTTTTATACCAATCATCCAAGGATGTGCAGCTATCATGCATTCATTTTATCAAAGCATTTGCAACATCCAGAAGGCGACTTGAAAGCCTCTATAAAGTATACGAGTTCTTCAGTTCAGTATCGAATCCACCTATTCGTGTCCATCCATTACACTGCCTGTCTGTCCACGTGACAATCTGCCAATTTGGGTATTTATCTTCGTAGTCGCGTGCGTACCGTTTGTGGTAAATATTTTTGCGACCGAAAAAATTAAGATATCGGGTAGAAATTTTCTTGGCGCGCACACCGACCAACAGTGTCCCATAAGCTTTCGGTGCTTTTATTTGTTAATCGCTGATAAACTATAGCAGACACACTAAAACTCACCCAGGCACCCTCTCATCTTAACAGTGTATAAAAATTCATTTCTTTTTCGTTCCTTTTAAGATAAGGTTGACGGGGGTGTAAGAAGTTCGGTGATAGCTGTCTGTAATTTTCTCATTTGTTTACTTACACAACTTTATTAAGTAAGTTTGGCAAGAATGCATGAAGGAATTGACATAGCACTGCTTAAATGACACTCCTAAATGCATTTGACGCAAGTGCATAAGGGAGCCGCACTAATCCTTCTTCTCAAGAGCAATCTGCTAATGAATTTGAATAGAGTAAACGATTGAGATTAAAGTTAACATCTTTGTAATGGAAAGCATAGATGTGTAGCCATCATTTCCCATAGAGACGTGTTAAACTCTTATTAAAATCATTTCCCTCGCCAGCCACCACAGAATCTCAATGTCGGCCTGTGTGCTATCCACCCCTTTGTTGACCATCGTAAGCACGAAGAAAAGCAAAAAACCCTTCAAGTTCCTGCATTAACTCCAGTGATAGCTACTATAGTTGCACGTCCCTTTTCCTAATAAAGCTTTTTTTTAAGGAACTAACTATTCCCGCTCGATGGGCGTTAGTACCACAAGAGAATCTCGATGTCAGTCCATTTACTATCCGCACATTTATCCATCATCGTAAGCGCGAAGAAAGACAAAAGTCTTCAAACAAATTCAAAGCTCCTGTGTGAACCCCAGAGTTAACTGGCAAAGTTTCCACTTATAGTGGCAAGAAGGGTTAAAAGTTCATTCCGCTGGATATTCATACAACAAGAAAATCTAGATGTCTTCCCATCTGCTATACATGAAAAAGTTTCTACTCGCGAATGATTTAATCTGTCTTGTCTGCGAATCTGGTATTTACTCTCCGTTCGACAATAAAGATTGTCAGGCCGTCTACCTGCCCTTTAGTCACTTTTATAAGTTTCCTTCTAAGTCCTTGTAAGTGGCGGGCTTAATAGCTTGCTTCATTGCAGTCAGCGTAATTATTTGAAAGAAGATATAAACAACTTTGAAGTACTATCTGATCTGATCAGGAGAAGCGCATTTCATCAAGCAATGTTTGCTAAGGGTTTTTAACAGGCTTGCTTCGGTAATCTTCTCCGATACTATGCTCATTCAATACTCACGGATAAATAGAAATTCTGAGAAATCGCAAATCCGGTCGCACTATAGGACTATCAAGTTTAAATGACAACGGGTCTCACTTGAATGTATGAATGTAAAGTAACCTATTAAGACGTTTCAGATAATATGCAGTTTAAGTTATTTTAAAAAGGCTCGATTTGCTTCAACAAAAATGTTGGCTCTTTCTCAGCAGTTCTTTCAGCAGAAGTTGGATCCAATTATAAAATGCTCTATAACTGTAAATTGTTTTAGATTTTATTTCTCACTTAATACTGAAATACGGTTTAATTTTTTTTTTTTTATATATTCTGTACAACTTAAGCTATGAGGGTGTATTAAGCTCGTGCGGATATACGCAACATTAAGAAGGACTTGAGATAGACACAACTTTTATTATAACGATCGGTTTAGGATTATTTTATGAATCGATTTGATCTTGTCTGTCCATCCGTCCGTCCTCCCGTCTTGTATTATGATGTTCAGCCTATAGAATCACTTTCTTAATCAAACTAAAATTTTTGTTCATCTATCCGTCTTGTTTTCTTGCCTTCAATCTACAGGCGTAGGGCATGAAATTGTTGGCGTTTCCCGACTATAATGTTCTTAATTGTTTTTGATGTATGTTGATGTAATTTGATACATCGACGGGTTTTGGCTCAAGGACGCACTCAATTGAAAATGCTTCGGGGATTGGATTACTTTTTCAATCATTTTCTACCTAAAGGCTTATTTAAATAACTGTACTACAAGACAAGTGGTGTAGGGTTGATCGTATTTGTTCTTACTCATTTAACGCTCCCGAGTTTATTATCATTATAAATTTAGCCAGAGAATAAATTCTAAGACTAAAGTCGTAAAGAACTAGCATCTAAGGCTTTCGGCTTTATTAAAAACTCTACCGCACTTGAGATTTGAACCCACGACCATTGAGTTGCTAGTCGAGACTCTTGCCTACTCGGCCAATCAGGCGGATCGCTCCCGAATTTGAATCATTGATTTATATGCAGTGTTTACGTCATTATCTTTTAGACTAAATACTTATTAATTGCATATTACAGGAGCAATAATAACGAACCATGCCTAATAGCGGCGGTGGAGGCTACGAAGAAGTAGCCGCTGCTAAGCGCGGTCGTTTTCGCATAAGTTCACCTGCTCAAGGTCCACCAGAGGCCACACTTGGACGTTTCCGTTTAATGCCCACTTGTGAGTATTGACAATTCCAGGCAACTTATCGCTAATCTAAATATAATATCATTCCGTTCATGTCTTTATATTTAGCAAATTATGGCACAATATCGCCAATTTTACAAAGGGGACGCTTCGCTGTCATACCTGAAGAACCGCACGGATCCCCGGCTCAAGGCACACCGCCAGCCGATCGATCCGATCGTTCGGCGCGATCGCCTTCGCCCGAATGGGATTTCGATATAGACCAGGTAAGTGCATAACACACATATATATATATATATATATATACATATATATATATATTTCATATTGATATAAATTTTCAATTGAAAGGGTAATGCACAGTAGTCAATATGCTTGTGTACATTAGATGTTTTAAAACAATTTTGGCTCTACATCAAGGGTTAAAAGTGTTTCAATCGCCAATTGTTCCTCCTTCTCCATTAATTTTGCAAACGCAAGTATATGCTCCGGCATTTTAAATGCTTTTACTGGTAATCAATACAAAATTTAAATAATGTTTTGTTGCAAATGTACAGTTGCGTTCTATAACGCAAACTATCATTAGAAATATGCGTATGCGGTTTATATTGTAAACAATGTGCATTTAATTTATAACACGTGAATTAGGCAAAAACGTAAACAAATGCTGCGTGGAATTGCCTGGCAAAGAAACTCTAACTTGTAAATGACCTTTTTTTTTACTATAAGCTTTCTCGTTCTCTTGTGTTTTGGTATGCTAAAGAGATGAATAAAAGAGACAGAAAGAGAGAGAGAGAGGGTATTAAAGAAAACAAAAAGTAATTTGTATGTGTTCTCTTTTATAAATGCCAGATTGTTGGAAAAGTAGGAATTTTGAATATTGTTTATGAAAAATCTATTGAAAATATTTTATTGTGAATCATGAATGTATAAAAAATAAAATAAATTTTATAAGCAAAATAAAGAAGACGACGTTAGGCAGTTGTCTAAGAATAACGAAAACTATTTCCAATGCCGAATCGATCTTGACCTAAGAATCGATCAAATGACTAGTAAATCTTTATTATTCCTGGAAATGGTGACTGAAAATGTTTTAAATCGTTTCTAGTCAAACTTTGTCTATCAATTACTTCAATCGTTGCCCTACATGATCTATAAAAAAAATATATATAAAAATTGATATTTAACTGTAAATATGGAAAACAAGAAAATTTTCTTACGTAATGCAAAAGCTTTTCTAATAGAAATTTAAGACAAGAACAATCTAAAATTTGAAACTTTCTCTGTATGTAATTAATGAGTCTTTTATTTGAAAATCGTCTTCAACATTTACCATTACCTGCCATCACCGATGAATATATAAAAGTCGCACTGTTGTACCATTTTTATAGAAATCTCAATGTTATAAAACGTTGAGAATTACTCATAACAACAAAATTTCTAAGCTCAAAGATTTTCCTATATACCTTCTTTTTGCTATTGGGACCTATTTACGAGATGACAATATTTTAATTTGTTTGTTGTTTTGTTAAGTTGAATCAAAAATATTTTGCATGAAAATTAGCAAACTGAAACTGCTAGCAGTAAAGAGCCATACCGACAAAGGTAAAGATTTTAAAATTTCTAGTTCATTTAATTTTCTTTTTATATTCATATTTAATTTGAGGTTTTCATTCAGACTTATGAAATGAGTTTTTCATAATAATACCCAAACCTGATAAATCTTTAAAATGGTTTATATTGTAATTTTTAGAAATAATTTTTGTCCGTAAAAGCCTGCAAAGCAAGACCCACTAGAGACAACAGTGCCGAAATTAATTAATCAAAATTTCAACAAAGCATTTTTCTTATTTTAATATAAGTGTAGGGCACTTGAATTTCATTGCTTATTATTTTCTTTTCTTTTATTTTATTTTACTATAAGCTCAGTGTCTTCACATCTTCTAATTCTGTGTATGAATTATTAATGAAACTTAGTGATCATAAAAACCAAACGCCTGGCAACACTGTATGAAGGTAAACTCTTTTAAAAAATAAACGCTCTTGTTCTCTAAGGGTATTTACACATACACATTTGTAATTGAGAGAGTGAGATAAAGAGAGAGCTTCTTTATTAGAAAAACAAAAAAAAAAATTAAAAAGACAGACAACAACATTGATCTAGGTAACTACTAACAATGGTAAACAATGACAATAATTCTTCAAAATAAATGATATGCTAATCACACACACATATGCTGCTTAAAACATTCTCCCTCTCTTGAAGAGTTCTTTCCAATGCAATCAGGCAAATGCGTTGTGTACAGTAAAACAATGATATTATGAATACATAGTCAAAAAAGTATCGGGAATTGTTTGTATACTCAAAAATCAGGCTTAATGCGACTGCATATTTTCCTCTTACGTAGCCTATATACGTTTTGCGTTTCTTTCTTGGTTGCGGTGTTTCATTATTTTCTTTTGTTTATAGCAGAAAAATTGTGGAAAGTTTAACTTAATCTGTTAAACTCTGAAAAACAGATTTGAGTTTCTACTCGCAACGATATCTAGCTAATAAACTCTAGGCGTCTTGGATAAAAGATTTTTGATTATTGGGAACTTGTATTTTGCTTGTATGTAAGCAATCTAAAGGTGACTTCTTAATGTGTACCGTATGTGGGATATTTAAAAATCATTTGATTTTTAGAGAACTTTATTGATTACATAGACTGTGTTGTCCACCACTCTTGTAAGCATTTTTAATGCTAAGTAAAGTGCTTGCTTTTTATTATAATTATTCTTATAAATAAGTGGATTATGCAAGGGCCGCTGTTTGCTTTTCGTTTAAAAATTCACCGATCACAAGATGAGCAGAATTTCTTTAAACGAAAAACAGTACTTAAAGAAAAAAAATGTGTTTTTTTATTTAAAAAGAAAGTTCAGAATGTTAGTAAGTTCTCTTTGTAGCCAGAAAGCGTCCTCCTCTATATAGTCATGAAGTGCCAAGGAAGTATAATATAACACCAAAGGAAAACTAGGACTTTAATAAAAAGTACTTTGCATCCTAACTCGCTATGCATTCAACCATAATGATTTCCTATAAATTTCCCAACAATTAAAGTCGAAAATTTAAAGATGAAAGTCAAACAAATCACGAAGTATGCAATATCCGTCTAAGACAAATGTCAAAATGAAGGGCGTTGCGTAATGCTTGCGCCACGCAATATCAGTAGCACACACAATTAATATGGTTTTGGTACCGCAAGGCTGGCAATTTTTGAAATGCTTAATAATGTTTAATCAAGTTTAATCAAGTTTAATCAGGTTTAATATGGTTTTGGTACCGCCTTGTGGTGGTTCTTGAATATCAGTCATCTTAACAATTGCAAACTGCTCATAAATACTGCAATGAAACAAATTACAGTGGGTATGCGTTGCTAAAGTGATATTATATAGTAAGGTTCATTTATATAAATTGTAATAAAGTGCCCAAAATTTTGCTTTAGTTTAAGTTTATCTTTTCTTTCCGCTTATATGATAATGTCAATGACTACTTTTAAATCATATGCGTTTTAAACATTGACCATATGATTTTGTTTCGTTGAATATACGTCATTGTCTTGCTTGTCAAATACAAGCCACGCGGAAACAATGAGACGATTGCGTTGTGCTTAGCGCACAAATTAGCAAAATAAAATTGATTTTATGTATATTTACCATATATATATAACTATAAAGTGCACCTTTCCACATAGAGAAATGGACTCATATTTTGGATGCCTTTTATGATTCGAAGGTAATATTAAAATATTTTATCAAAAAATCATTTCTTCAATATAATCACACGTCTTATAGGTTGAAAGGAGTAACAATAATAGTTCAGGTGAAAGTAATACTAACGATGCCATTGGATTGTATCAAGAGTGAAGATGAACTCAATATTGTTAGCATGGGTGACAATAAATAAAAATTTTGATTCAAAAGTAACATTAAAATATATATATTGCGAAAAATCATTTTATAAATTTGAAGTGCGTCTCATAGTCCGAAAATATAGATGAACACGAACTTGCTTTGCCTTGTGTGAGTGAACGCATGGCTTTTGACAAACAAAACTCACATGGCTGATCTTTTAGAATGGAAAGAAAAAATTAAGAAGAAAGGAAATATTAAATTGTATTATTTAAAATAAAATAATTATCTATCTATTTCGATCCACGGTAACACAAAAATGTAAATTTTTGAATCTATATGTACTTAAATTTTAAATCAATTTATTTTTCATTCCTTTCTCCTCTTACTTCAAAAAATCGCATTTAAAAAAATTTTTCATAGTTTTATTAACGTTTATATAAACATATGCTTCTTAATCCCTGTTGTCAATTCCCGCCACTTTTTTGACAACACATTAATAAGCTTAATTGTTTTCGTATATATATATAAATATAATGAGATATTGTTAAAGCGAAGAGTAAATTGTACACTCTGGCTTTAGTGAGTGCGTATATATATATATATATATATATGTGTGTGTGTGTGTGTGTAAATAACAATGCAAACAAAGCAACCTCAACATTAAGGAAAAATACAGAATACGCAGCAAAGAGCAGCAGTAGCAATAAAACAAAAAGGAAAAAAAAAAGAATAAAAATATTAAATGTTTTGGAAGCGGTAAACTGCAATTTAGTCAGGCAGCAGGCAGCGTTGAAATCGTATGTACGTGTTGTTTTGTGTATCGTTCGTGGTATCGTGTTATCAAAAAACGTGCGAGAGAGTTAATAAAGTGTATTAAAAGTAATAAAAAAAATTATAACAATTTATACTTGAAAATCGAAAACCAAAAAAAAAAAAAAAAACCAATGTAAGTTGCAGAAATTTATACAAAGAAAGAAATGAAAAAATAAAAAAAAAATTATGCATAAATGTCAACGAAATTAATTAATTCAAGTAATACAAGTGATCATAAAAAGGAAATAAAAAATAAAAAAAATTTTATATCTAACAATTCAACTATATTTTTAAAATAATTTCTCCAAGCGATGGTGTTTTATTTAAAGCAACAAAAAAAAAAAATTAAGCCAAAACTCAAAAGCTATTTAGAAATTTTAACTAAATTTCCTTTTGATTAATATAAAAAGATTAATTTCTCACATTACTTTATTCATTCCCTTCGTATGCGTTTTATTAATGTATTTGTGGTTTTTTTTTTTTATATCTCGGTGTACAATGAAATCATACGCTTGATGTATAATAAGTGTTTTGCGTCTTCATCTACCAAACGATAAATAAAATTTATATATTTTTTCCATTAATTGTAGATTCAAAAAAAAAAGAAAAAACATAAAAATTTTTGTGCGTAAATAATTTTTTTATTTTATTTAAAATAAATTTTTCATTTCTTTTCCAAAAAGTATAAAGAGAAATCTCAAAAAAATTCTCATTAAAAAAAACAAAAAAAAACTGATAAAACAGCTGTTCTGTGTTTACTCGCACTCTTGTCGCTCTAATTGTAGGAAATTTTAATAATCACAACTTTTTAGAGATGTGCATAAGAAAAAAAAAAAACAAAAGCAATTCACAAAATTCATTTAGTGTAAGCTTTGTTGCCTAATTTCTAATTCTAAAATTGATCACTCAATTTATCAAAAATTATTTGCAAAGAGGAAATTAACAGAAATTAATAGACGCAATCAACACTAATCAGCTGTTCGATAAAGTTAAAAAAAAAAAAAAACCAGCAAAAGAAATATTTTGCTTGGAATGTAAATTTTAAATACATATTATCAGTAGGTTTTATTATCGCACAATGCAATAAATATAAATTCATAAAAATGTTATAAATTTGGATATGAATGCGCAAAAAATCTTCTTAGAGAAGGAGGCAATCAAATAAAGTGATGTTAATCGCATTTGAAAAGAAAGTGTGATAATAATTATCTTAAAACTACAGACTGCGTAGTCTTTTTTGCAGCCTGAAAAGTATTAAGCTTAATAAATGAGTGAACAATTATATGTACTTTACTTCAATATCGACAGACTTTTGTCAAAAATTCTAAAAATTACGATATTTAGAAGTGGGACGCGGGCCACCCTAAATACAAAAATAAGGCGTTTTGTGGGACATTATCGAAAAAAGTGGTTCAATCTGAGCCAACAAAACGCCTCATCAAAATATTTCAAAAATTTGCTGCCTTTAAGCTGAACACAAGAAAATCAGACTGACAAATGGACAAATAAGCTCGGTTTAAAAAAAGGAGGACGGACAGAATAACTTACATCAATTGAGAAAGTGCTTCTGAAGCTGATTCTGAATCAATTGGTATAATAAAAGCTAGTACTATTTGAAGTTTAGCTGGGCGCAAACTTAATGTACCATTGCACCACAAGTGAAATAAGGACTAAACACTTTAAAGATGAAATTTCTATATCGTATATGTAGTTAAGTTTCGAAGGGCTTTTTGTTAGTTAAAGGAAAACCTTCCGTTGTCTATCACTAGCTATTGCATTTTTCCCATTTTCCTGACAGCATAGGAGTTTCGTTCAACAAATACAATTTTTTTTTTCTTTTTCGTGCAAACGTATTCGAAATCGAGTTATTTATTAATATATTTAAAGTGAATGTTGAAAATGGATGATTATCGATTAACTTGGTTCCAATTCTTTTTTTAATATTACATGTAAAAAATTTTTCCTTGCCCCTTTACGTTCATTGTCTTCAATTTTAATGGATGAAATAGAATCTATATCAGAAATCGAACATTTTCAGAAGCACTTTTCTTGAATCAAATGGGAATGGAAACGCATCCCGTAAATGATACTATTTCTGAAAGTTCATTAGGTTGTTTTTTTTTTTTGTTTTTTTCATTACTAAATAAATTTTTACTAATATTTTTTTTAAGGTAAAAATGAATTAAATTTTTTATTAGAGGAAAGTAGATTAAAGGGATCGTCGGGACCCAATTTCGGGGTTTCCTATAGAAAATCATGAGTCAATGGAGACAATAGGAAGGGCAGGGTACAGCGTGCTAATCAGCCCCTTCGGTAAGGAAGTTTCGTCCGTCCGTCCGTTTGTTCTCATATGGGTTATAGCATGTGTATTTATTTCATATTATCACCTGGGGGATAAAATTTGAAACCACTCGTTTCTCAAGAACTACCTTGCGTATCAATGATATGACAATCTATTTCCAATTCGATCTAATCTAATAAACGTTTGAATGATTATGACGGGAGTGCTTCGTCCATATTAACCAATAATTCTAAGAAAAGCCTCTTGTGAAACTTATTAAGGGATCTAACATACACTTACGTGATCATGACAGACCTTGTTCGTTGTCGTTCCGTATCTAACATACTTTTGAGTGATCATGACAGGCATGGTTCGTTCATAATAATCAATAATCCCAAAAAAAATCTTACGACATTTGGCACAAATATATACGAGAGTTACTACAGTCGTTTTCAATGCTTTAACGGAAATCTTACATATTTAGTTTCAGTAAATGAGGCTTAGAATTCCTTTTATTACGGAGAATAAAACAATTACTTACGCTTATTTTAAATTTAGTTCCATGATAATTGAAAACGAAAATAAAAATGTGAATTAATACGTAAAAAAAAAAGAAAAATGTTATTATAAACAAATAAATAATAAATGTAAAAAATATTATAATAAAGGAAAAAAAAAAAAAAGTAACACTAATAGTAACAATAAATTAATAACCGTAGTTAATAACTTTCACTGATCTTTTTGGTTTTTTCTCGCTTAAAAAAATTAATATAAAAAATAAGTATAAAAATATATAAATAATAACAAAAAATGATCACGTTTGATAAATAAACGATTTTTATTTTCAGTTTAAGGTGCTGAATATTTAAGAAAAAAAAAAAAAAAAAGAAAAAAGTTTATTGTGTAAATTTTATTGTTTTTGTGAATTTCCGTGATTCGTTTTATTATTGTCGTTCGTATGTTTCAACTTACAGTACTTTTTGCATAAATGCTATAATTTCAAGAAAACAAAAGACAGAAAACAGGAAAAAAACAAGTAAGTCACCCTCATTCTTGTAATTTATAGCCTTAATTTTAATTTAATTTTAAATAATTATATATTCTAAGCAGAGGATCATTTGTTGTTGTTCTGAAAAGAAAGTGATATGATATTCTTATTATCAAGAAGGCACTCGCTTAACACATTGCTAAAAATCGTTTTTTGATGGCCAAACGTTGTCGACCGATGACAAGTTGACTCGCCATTCATAATTCAGATCTGTTGACCGAGGACAAGTTAGTGCGTTTTTTTATTTCCAAACGTTGTCGACCAAAAAGAAGTTAGCTCGTCCTTTTATGCTTAGAAGATGCC
>NW_023998455.1:1773726-1792808 GCF_014805625.2 Glossina fuscipes | reverse complement strand
TGCCCGAATGTTATCGACCAATGACGGGTTAGCTTGCCCTTTTATGCTTACAAATTGTCGATTGATGACAGGTTAGCTCGGTCTTTCATGCCCAAACGCTGTCCTCTGGTCCCTAGTAAGCTCGCCCTTTTATGCTTACAAATTGTCGACCGATGACAAGTTAGCTCGGCCCTCGCATTATTTATATCAATTTATGAAACTCGGGACATAAGGTTTTAAGCATTTTGTTAAGGCTTCGTTCGCTTTATAATAAAAAAAATATTGCTACGAAAATCATTTGACGATGAAGTATGCTGCGTTAAACACTACCTGCTTATCATACCAAGTAAAAATTTTAAAAGTTTATAAAAAATATGTGCAAAGTTTAATTTAATTTTATTCAATATGATTTATAAATTATTGGAGTTCATTTAGAATGTTCGGTTATACTTTCATATATAATTACAAAAGAGGTAAGAAAGTTATATTCAGTTGTGACTGAATCTCGCATACCAATCATCATTAAAATCTGTCGTACCCCATACTTTAATTTATTTTCATAAAAAAGTGAATGAGACAAAAAAATTAATCTTTCACTTCTTACTCCGCTAAAAAATATTGTTAAGAGAAATGAATCTACCACATTATGACGTCTACCTTAATTAATTTAGAATTAACACATCCAGGTTGTCGTGTTCTACGCTGAGAGTACTTTCATTTGAAAAAGGATGTGAAGATAAATTCGAATTTAATTCTTTTCGAGAACACGAAAAGACGACAGAGAGAGGGGCAGACGGATAGACAAGTTTACATGGTTTCAGAATGTGATTCTGAATCGATCGATATAACAAAAGGTGGGGCGATCTGAAGTTCTTCTGGGTATTGCTTGCATCTGCACAAACCTTATATGCCCTTGTACCATAAAAAGGTGATAAACGGAGGCATTTCCAAACCTTTCTAAATTAAAAACATATCGACCTATATATACTCCGCAAGAGTATATATAGTTATAATAAAAAGGAAACTTTTTAAAACTTTCACTGCACTATGAAGATAAAGTAGTTAATAGACAAAGTCGTTGAGACAGTTACATAGACAGCAAGCCGAGAAAAGCAGCTATCTTGACAACTAGTTGCGGCACTGAGAAGCTCGTTGCAATTTCAAATGATTAATTCTCTCGCCTCCATATTGCAAGGGCTAACTTAGTGGTTCAACTTGAATAAAACAATTGCTTTAAGTAGTAGATTGAAATTGAATTGCTATCAGCTCTCTCAGTCTGATCTACTTCAGCATAATATCGTCCTGGAAATACCATTTTAGAAGTAACTTACTATAAATATACAAATATTTTACTCTATAATAAAACTTTCACTTGAGTCGAGATATTTTTGCTTATGTCCACCAAAGGCACATTGGGTTTGTTAAATGTTTACTACTTTTGCGTTGACATCTCCGTAAAAAAGATATATAATTTAGATTAGTATGAAGAGAAAAATGATTCAATCAAGATTATACATCTGTCTGGCCGTAAGTGAATCTGCTGATATCGCAAATGTACAGCGCAGAAATTGCGGTGTAAAAGAATAAGTTTAACCTCACTTTCCGCTTTTTGTACACACTCGTGAGTGTGAGTACAGTGATGTTTTGAATCGGTCGGTAGATCGCTCCCTTTCATTTCTCCTCCTTCTCGATTGCTTTAATTCTTCAATTTTTTTTTTTTTTTTTGAAAGCAAATGAATTCAAAGCATTAGAGAAATACGCCTACCAAATTACTTAACAGTTCGGAGTTTTGGTTTGCGCCTTTGCTAATTTAATTTAAATATAATCTCATATTTTTACATTTTGTTTTGTTTCGTTTGTTTAATCATTTGTTCGATCCTTTACTTTGGTCGTAGCTATAATGAGTGCACAGTCGGTAAAGGCATAGTACTTATCAATTGGGCGCACATCCACTAGGCTGTGCCCAATATATCTCCATATCGTTTTGATCCTTAGCGCGCATATGCATATAACTGATCGATCATATTAAGCAAAACTGATAAACATTTACTTATTCTAGAGCTACAGCAGTAGTGCAAATTGCGTTGGCTTATTCTCTGATCGGCATGAGTGGCATATTCTCACTCCTTGTTCCATACGACATCGTGAAGTTAATCCTTGTCTGTGTGTGTCTGTGTGCCTTGTAGACAACATACAGATCGTAATTTTTGGCATATTTTGATGAAATGTTTTTGCACAAGGATGAACGCTATTGAAAATGCCTCAGATCGGCCTATGTATCCAGCCAATCCCCACATAAAGCCTTATCTTGAAAAGTCGTCATATGAATAACAGAATTAAGTGAAGTGATTATCGGTTGGCCGCGTCGCACTATAGTCTTTTCGCTTAGTTGTGTGGAAAAATTTCGTACGGCTAATATGACGCACGGCTGCCTCAATAGAAACGATTAGCAGTTGTGGGTGATCTTATGAAAGGTTCCTGTGGATAAGAATTAGAAACGACATATGCTTTAAGTTCGTACTACCGTACTACCCAGCAGAAAGAGAGTGTCTTACCGTATTCAGCCTTTTAGTTTTACTGCGCTCATTTTTATCTCTTAATCTTTTCTTAATAATAATAATAATAATAATAATTATTTAGCTATGTGTCACAAGTAAATAATTGTAACAAATTGCTTAAGCGTTCAATTCAATTCCTTTCCATTATGTGTGACTTATTTATATATTGTACCCCAATCCGTTATATATATATATATATATATATATATATATGTATGTATACATGCATACATTTATGCCTACTTACATAAGTGCTTATAGGCTTTCCACTTAATTTGCTTTATCTTGATGATCACTTAAGTAACAATAGCTTACATATATCTATATATATATATATATATATATATATATCTATGCATGTATTGCATATATTTGCATACATTTTGAATTATTTATTTAGTTTGCATCACATTCCGCTCTCTGTACCCTATTACTAATGGATTCTGTTTCCTTTGGTTCTTGAGCGTCTATCTTATGTGCGTTTGCGTTCCTTTTTTTTTTTGTTTTTTTTCTTTTTAACTGAATAATAATAATAAAAATGTTTATAAACATTTCAATTGAATTTAATTAAAGTGCACACATTTATTTATATTTTCCTATATGATTAGAGAAAGGCTCAAGGACGTTTCCGAACTTGTATAAAAGCAAATTCTTAAAGAGTAATAAGGGTTTTCTCAGTTCCAATTTTTAGATCTTTGATGTAAAAGGTCAATTACTCCATTATTCCAAGCTACACGTTTCCCATTCTATTCCCCAACATCTTGGTACAATGTGGATTTTTCTTCAAACTTGAAATCGTTTAGTAATTGATTTATAGTTTTTATAGTTGATTACCGATAGGTCCGAAGTAAGTTCTTGCAATAATTGAAAATCAGAAAAAGAAACGCTTTAGTCATTAGGTCAGATGGTGGTAATCCGTTGTAGTGGAATGATTCTATCATTTTCTACCATGGACGGGAAGCAACTTTATATTGCCATGACGAAAACCGTTATAGCGTATTTCGACTTTTTAGTCGCAGTAAATAGAATTTATTTTAAGTTCATAAGAAACTTTGCTTCGAGACATCGTGCATTAGTGTATGCTTGACATATATATAATTTGTTAATTACTTCGCTGTTTTTTACGGTACGTAATGAAAATTTCACTCATTTCTACTCGTGTCACCGGACAATAGTATTTTTTTAGTTATAACTTATTAATAGCATTTTTTTTATTTATTTATTTATTTATTTTTTTTTTTTGTAGCCTAACAACAATTTATTAGTGTCATGCTCTTTTTTTTTTTTATTGTTTTTAGATTGTAAAGATCTTAAATTATGTGAAAATTTGCGCTTAAGCTTTAAATAAAAATTTATCACATGTGCCAACAGTTTTACTAATAATTATATTTTGTTAACGAATTAACACTAAATGAAAATGAATGAGAAATTTATACTCACTTAAGGGGAATTATTAGATGCCTAGCACTCTAATAAATTAAAAAAAATGGGAAATTGTGAAAGCGTGCCAGTTTCCCAATTAAGACCCTCTTTTTTGCGTCAATTTAAATCAGCTCTTGTGCTCTCTTGAGGGCTTGTCGCTATTTTCATTTACTGTAAGTGTATCTTCAAAAAACTAAATTTCAAGTCTCCTTCCGATTTATTACGCCGATAATGCAATGACAAAAAAATCGATCGACCATGTGCTACGAGTTCGGTTTAAGATCTTATGCTAATTCTCTATCTAGATATAGACTTTGATATCCTGTATACCCTTAGATCCGCACTTTTGACTATTACAGCTTAAATCAAAACACAGATGTGTTTTGAACTAGAATATCACATCTAATTCCCTTTTTACACGATATATACATTTCCAAAAAATTCGTGTAAAAAAAGATACTGGCTAAATGAAAAAATAGTAGATTGGTTCTAGACTAGTACAAAAAACAATATGAAAAAATTCTTGTTAGGACTCACTTAAGAAGCTCTTTCGCGCTTACAGATTTTAATTCATTAAATTATTAATAAAAAATAAATTATAAAAAATAAATTATGCTTTCAAAAATTAAATTATTGTTATTAATTTAGCCAGAGAGTAAATTCTAACACTAAAAGTCTTAAAGCACTAGCATCTAAGGCTTTCGACTTTTATTAAAAACTCTACCGCACTTGAGATTTGAACTCACGACCATTGAGGACCAAATTAAATTGCTAAAAAAATACATCACATCCTTACTCTATACATAATTCGGGAAATTCCACTCATATACGTTCCACTCATATAATCCACATAGTCTAAATGAATTGTGAAGAGTAGAATGCGAATTTACAACGCATATTTGTGAGGAGTGAGAAAAAAAAATTCGTGAAAACATAAAAGAAACAAAAGTTCATAGAATATTCAAAGTCGTGTTAAAACAAAACAATTCGTATAAAAACAGAATTTTTTTCTCTGTAACTTAAGCTTTAATGCCCCCAACAGCTTCTCTCCAATGCACTTTTTAAGTCGTTTTGGCGAAATATGGCACACTGACTTGCTTTGACCGAGAGGCGAAGTACATTGAAACCGAATTAGAAGGCTAGGCCTAGAACGTCTTATTTCAAAACTCTTTGCTCTCTTTGGAATTCGAAATTCTTGTGAAAATTTTGATTTGAATGAGGCAATTTTTGGATTTCTATCCCATACAATCGCTCCTACGAAAAGTGAAACTTCTTAAGGTAATAAAAAGGTCTACTTTTCAATATTTCATTATGAAAATTGATCCAACATACTGATTGGACGTAGAAGATAACCTTAATACATTTGGACTATTTTTTTTTTTGGGTCTCATTCTCATGAATAGTAAGTAATGCATAATTTGTACCTTTTTATGACGAAAATATGTGAAGAACTATCAAATCTTTACAGAAAAAAATAAAGTCCGCGTCAGTCGTTGGGTTGGACGCTCTCGAATATAAGGGTTATCATGCAAATTATGACGTTACATCGAACTTTTGGAAAATGAATGAAATGAATGAAGAGCTGTATTAGACGAAGTGATGTAGGGCGTTCAATGGCCGCCCCTGCCCGTCTATAACATTTTTACTTGTTTAAGTATCATGTTTTTAATCGATCGAGAAATATTAGATCACATAAAAAGTCTCTGCGGTTTTTTCCAAGGGATGGTGTTAATGCCTACACATCGGGCAACACTCGCCTGATTGTCTCAAATGAACGTGTGCTTAAAAGGTGACACTTAAAGAGAAATTATATTGATTTGAAAATAAGTGAAATATCTGAAGATAAAAAGAAAAATAGTCAAGTGTAGGATGAGAATTCTGTAATGAACAGAGGACCCAGGAGTGGTTTGCTTGATTCCGTTCCGGAATTTTAATGTCAAAGATGCACCTCACTCTGGTGTCGAAGAGCCGATGAAATATTGCAACTCGTGCAGCAAGACCGACACACAAGCTATCAATTTGAAATCATTTAAAAAAAGCAGCCTACAAAAGAAGCTGACAACCGCGGAGACTTTTTATATGACCCATTATACTTTCAAATTTTCAAGTTTCTGCAAAAGTGGGAATTGAAGGGTTATTTAGAGAGCGTTAGCAAGATATCGTTCCTTCTAGAGTTAACAATCGAGATTGTGGTAATGAGAAAATTAAAGCAAATCAAATTTTGATAATGCTTTCGTTGCTATGTACGATCCATGAGACAATAAAACGTTTGCTATTAATAAATCTATGATATCGAATTAATTAAGAACAAATTAACATAAATTTCTAAAAGTTTTCCTAAAGGCATTTGTGAGTTCATTACAATACACCAAAATAGTAACTAAATTACTGAATACATTTTTTTTTTTTAATAAACAAAAAAAGTGAAAAAATTAGCATTAATTCGAAGGTACTATAAACAGTAAAATAGACAATAATTTTTATTTATGCATTTTTCGGAGAGGTAAAAATGAAGATAAAAAAAAAAAAAGTTGAATACACTGCAAAATTTTTAAAAAAATTTAATTAGTCCTCAGCGCTGAACTCTCTAAGCTAAAGTAGCAGAAAATTTATTTTCAACTATTACCTAAATTATGACAATTTTTGTTTTTTTTTAATCAATAAACTGAATATGATTTTAGATTAAACCTAAGACTACATTTTATAATTTTCACTAAATTCGAGACAAGATGAGGAAATTATTTTCAGATGTTGCGTGGCAAGGGGAAAAAAGTTTGACCAACTAAGGATATGTTAGGAATGTGCCTGGGGTCAGGTACTTTCTACAAGAAAATGGTCACCCCCCAGGTTACATGCCGAGAAGTAATTTTTCAAACTTAGTTTAAATAGTGACGCTCAAGTAACTTGCTCTGCTTTCTCAGCATTTCGTCCGTGAAGTGTTGATATAAGATCAGCATTTTTCCACTGTTATATCCAATGCTATATCTCGCAGGAAAGACGTTCCTTCGGTTAATACAATAAATGAGTATCCTAGTTCAGGTGATTCTTGATGCCCACCGGGTTGCAATATCCGTGGGGCATACCACAATTCATTGCAGGTGTAGTGAATGCTTAGTGAATAAAGGTACTTACTTATAATGGGGCCCACAAACTTCTCGATAATATTCTTACTTGTTTTTATTTATGCTTGGCTTGTCTTGTTTGGCTAAACTAAATCATCTTGGAGCGATTTCTACACTTAGTGTCGGGTCTGATCCCTCTGAGATATGTGTTCTTGTATGTGAAAAGAAAAATGCGAAACACACGAAAATTGATGAAATTTATACAAGCTGTATAAATATTTATAACAGCATCCTTTCACGCCCATTTCACAGGGACATTAAAGCAGACATATGTTGTAGTTTCACGGTAGATAATTTTTATTAAATTTTCTCTTATAACGTTTGCACCTACTAAACCTTGATTAATTCTTTGTTTTCTACAATAATTATTGTTTCTTTTTATTGTACAAGTGAAAAATTTTTTCCTAAAGCATTGACGGGAGATAAGTGATAGCAATTTGGAAATTTATTTATAATTGTAGGCGTAATCACTTTAACCCTAACCTCTCGCGTATGGTCACTTCCTACATCCTTTTCTTCTTCCCATTCTTTCTGACCGTCACTGAGTTATTTGCAGAGAAGTTATCACCTAAGTGATTGGTCATTTAAAAAAAGAGACAAAAAAAAAGTTGGTTCCGGATTTTGCATAAATCCGCATGGTACCCTTGCTTACCAAAAATGGCTTACACCTGTATGATGTAATTTAAACTTTTCCTAGGCGCAATTAGACACTTCCCGATCGATCGGCTGCCATCTGCATGTGCGTATTGTTAATTTTGTTTCATATAATTCTCATTTAGTTTATAAAGTTTATCATATAAGACATGATATGGAATAAAAAAATTTCATTTATTTATTTATTTATTTAATTGTTGTTAGAATTTCTCTGACTGCAATGATGTTCAAATAGAATAGGAAATGAAATGACAAAAACAGCAATAACGGTGAGAACACAATAATATTTTTCTAATATTTAATACAATTTTCATTATTGTTATATATTGTGCAAAAACAACAATAAGAAAAAGCATACATTTTTATATATATGTATATGCTTCATATTTAATTATAATTTCTAAATAATAACGTGATGAAAATGAATTAAGAAAAATATATATATAGTTATATATATATATATATATATATGTAATATACGTACAAAAACAATAAATTAATAAATATGAACATTAAAGATGATCATGATAGGAATAGGAACAGATAGGATCAGTCGGAAAAAAAAATCCAATTAATATTATAGAATGAAATGAATTTTTGTTCAGTCAACAATGAAATTCAGTTAAATTTTAAACGTTGGCGTGTAAAGAGAGACGTTTCGCTCAAAAACTATAGAAAAAAAAAAAAAAAATCCAAATAAAATGAAAAATTCTATAATAATTGTTGCTGCAATCGTTGACTTATTCAAGATACTCCTGATAATAGTAACGCTAATTGCCAAGGTCATGTCCGCCGATGATAGCGATGCTGCTGGTAGCATTGAAAATCATTCATACGATAGCGGCAAAGATGGCGGCGAAGAGCCGGAGGAATGGCAAGCACGCAATTTGCAGGAAGAACGTGTATCCTTAGATGAAAGATGCCTGATAAATAAATGTTACAATTACGATTTCGAGAGCGCCGATGTGGTGGCGTTTTTCGAAAATAAACCAACAATACGCTTCATAAATGGCAACACTTACGATATTCGAGAGGCGAAAAATTATAGCAGTTTGATTTTTTTGCATTCGAAATTTTACAATTTCCCTTTAAATCTATTTTATGCGAGCAAAGTGGAAGAGCTCGATATGCGAAATTGTTCGGTGACTGATATAACGTGGGAGAATTTCCTTATGGCCGATAATTTAAGCATACTATTATTATCGGAAAATCATTTAACTGATATTAAATCGATGACTTTCACTTATGCTCCGAATTTGAGTTTTCTATTTTTGGATAGAAATTCGATTAGTCGATTACGCGGCGATAGCTTCAAGGGTTTAAATAAACTTACTTATCTGGATTTACATGATAACCGTTTAGAAGATTTACCATCAGATGTGTTTTCCTATTTACCGGCTTTACAGCAATTGAATTTGGCTGATAATATCTTACGCCATATAGGCAATGAACTATTTGAAAGGAATGGACGTTTGAACAGCGTGATTATGGCAAACAATTTATTAGAGTCATTAGGCGAATACGCTTTCACCAATCAACCGCATTTAAAAGTCTTAGATATCTCTCATAATAAGCCTTTAAGATATTTGGTAGGCAATATGCGAGTAGAGCATCTTTGGGCTCGTAATTGTTCACTAACGCGGGTGAATATCTATGGCGAGGCGATTAATGTCAATTTGCAACAAAATCACATAATGGAATTGTATTTTACGCAACCCGAGTCCTTGGAAACGTTAAATTTACGAGCGAATTCTCTGCAGCAGATAGCCTCGTTAACGCAAGTAGTGAATCTACGCACTTTAGATATATCGCATAATCCGCAATTGGAAGCGGTGCCTGATATATGGCAGGTCGATTCATTGGAACGTTTGGATCTTAGCAATACCAGTTTACAGCAATTACCTCTACTCGCCTTGGCCACTTCACGGCACTTACAATCGCTTAATATTTCATCGAATCTCTTCGAAGAAATTGATCCGGCCAATTTCCATTCTCTTCAGCAGCTAACAAGCTTTTATATACACAATAACAATTGGAATTGTTATAATTTACGCTTGCTAATGGATTTATTAATTAAGCCTTTTCAAATTGTTTATACGCGCGATGATCCTGACGATGAATTTCCCGGTATTTATATCGATGGTATTAAGTGCATGTACCGGTTACCCGAAATGAGTGAAGAGAGAGAATTTTTTGCTCAATTAAAACGCAGTCCATTATCGGAAATCGATATTAATAATAATAGTGACGATGATCCGACGAATAATGTCGAAGAATTAAGAAGCGAACTTAAAGCAATTGTAGGAATATATGAGCAGAAATTCGCTAAAGTTATAGCCAAATTGGAAGACTTGGAGTCACGTTTATTGCCTTTCGAAATTGCTAATAAAACAATCTGGCAACACATTACTGTAACTGTTTAGTTAGTTATTACATACTGTTTGTTCTCTTGTTATTGTTATTGTTTTAATAAATTTTCCTTTTTTTATAAATAGAACCATTATTGTGACTTGCTTTGTTGTATTCGAGTCCTTTTGTAAGTAACCATCGAAAGCGAAAGTGCATTCAGCCCTCGAGACGGACATGTCATTTTCAATCATGATCAAGAGGGACGTTTCAGAAGATAATTTCGAGTAAAGACACTTTACAACTTTTTTAATAGGGCTGCATATGCAACCCCCTAGCAGAGCTCTGCTATGTAGTCATGACCGATATATGGTTGGATTGGGAAGCATACTCCGTCCAAATTATGGAAAGTGAGATACTTCTGTTTGTTTAGATGGTTTAAAAGGTATTTTCATCTACATTCCGGTGACGATGGAATTTTCTGCTTTCTCCTCACTAGAGTCTCAAATTGGACCATTTTTCCATGGTCGGTTTTTGCTTACGTACCAAATTTTAAAAATTTGGCAAAAATGCAGTTCAATCTTTTTTTGTGCGATCTTTTTTTGTGTGGTCTTTTTTGGGCACTATATGAAATTGGAACATAATTTATGAAGTCATCAATAAAAACAACGGGTAGGTTTAATTGTTCATCTAGTTTTTTCGATATTTAATATGTATTTCATCACTTTACATAAGTATTGTGTCAGCCAACTACATTACATATATATAGAATTCTATAATTGGCGAGATTCCATGTAGCTGCTAAGCTGATCAGCGTTTTGATTGCGTTTAAAAAAGCAATTTCTAGGTATTCCGTAGGGTTGTGGGTTATTATGTACGTGAGACGTTTTCTTTTATGCGATCTCTATCCAGCGCACAAAAACAAGTTTGAATGTATTTCCGAAAACGAGAATTTAAAGTTGTTTGAAAGATAATGTGATATAGATTCATGAGGTGTTCAGGAAATTATTCTACGTTTCTTAGTTTGGGCAATACATGCCTGTAAATCCAAATTGTAGCTATGTTAGGGCGGTTACGAACTCCCTTAACAGACTTGCTCTGTGTTTGCTAGTTAAATGCGGGCTTATCTTCATATCCTTGCATATCAGTTCTTTGATATGATTCGGAATTAATTTTTGAATCCACTTTCCATATGCGTTTAAGAGGCAAGCTGAGCATGATTGGAATTGAAACAGACAGAACAAAGAGCTTAAAGAAGAAAAGCTCCTAACTATGAAGCTTCTCTTCATTGGAAAGTCGCTTTCGAAAGCAGGTTTACTGTTTTCAGTCTTTTAAGATTAGACTTAGATAATTTTGCTCCACCACCGAACTTCACAGATACTTTAGAATGTATGAAGCAAGTAAAAAAATTATATTCGGCTGTGACCAGTGTTTATACCCGTTACACCGTTATCCTAGAAAAGACTAAAAAAAAAAAAGGAACAAATTGCCCTTGGGCGTGGCTGCTTTCTTCTATTTTTGCAAAACAAAAGCGGAAATTTGTACCGTATATCTGTTGTAATATGCATAAGCAAAGAACTAAAGAAAAAATGTGCTTTCAGTTTTTGGTGCATTGAAGGTGTGACCTTTGACCACCACCACTTTGGGTCATTTGCAAGTTTTTTTGCAAATTAGTAAAAGATATCCTCATCTTTGAAGACCGGTGTTGTTTAGCTCAGATACCACTCCGTTAGACAAGTGGGCAGACGGAGAGACATACGTGTATGTCTTTATGAGGCTTTTTGAGTTTGTATTTGGGCGTTATAAAGGTTTTCGATAAAAAAGAAAGACGATTTACTAAACTCGTATATTGGGTGGGCGTGGCCGATGTTTTTCGTTTTTGCATAGGTACTATAGCATCGCTTGTAGAATATACGTGGACCCTTTTATCTGACGAAAAAACAATTTCTTGGATTCGAGAAGGCGGCAAATAAAATTCCTCGATGGGGCCATGACTATATGTCCGTTCTTTGGAAGTGTGATTACGTTCGTTGAAACTTAGTCTAGAGAAGAAAGAGAAGCTTAGTTTCATAGCTTTCCTCATTACTCGCTAGATGAGATTTAATCTTTACTGGTGGCCAAGTAATACTGACTCTGCTTGTATTTTTTTGCTGTGAACATATGGAACTCGCTTGTCGTTGACGTTATAAACTTTTGGTGAATTATTTTGCAAAATCTTTCACAAACGTGTTTTGCCAATATTTCCAAGTTTAACAATCAATTATTTGAAGTTCAATTTATCTCTCAGCATATTTCATAACATACCGTACATGACAAGGTGTGTTCCTCCTAATATGATTTTTTTCTTTTTCAATTTTGTTATTAATAATCAAAGAATAATGCCACGAGGTTTAAGATAACTCATAAATATTTCCATTCTCTGCAATTACTTCTTATTATTAGTTACCGACGTTAAATGATTTTTTTTTTCTTTTTCTTAAGTGTAAATTGTCTAAGGTAATTATAATCGTTTAAGAAGCGAGTAAAAGAGAAGAAGGACAGTTAGATAAATGAATTGCAAATAAAATTAAAAAAAAAAAAAAAAAAAAATTCAACATTGCAATCATAAAATTAATCAGATAAAATTTTTACTCATACATATACATATATAGTTAGTCAGAATGTTGTTGCTATATAGTTGTCGCTAGGTTTTCCTTCTTTTTCTTCGATGTTACAGACAAACGTTGCAGGAAAAAAACCCAACAGACACATTGGCACCAGAGTAAAATAATTGTTCAGTTGGTATCTCTTTTAAGTAAACGAAGCTATATTTAGACTAGAAATGCAAATAAGAAGATAAAGAAAATATTTTTTTTTTTTTTTTTTTTCAATCACAGTTGAATTTTTGGTCTTCTTCGCTTAACGTACGTGCGATTCATGTTTGATGTGAATTCTTTTGTGTCTCTTTTCTCATTTTCATGCCCTACGCTGCTTATGATATATGGTATACTGGGTATAGTAAGTTTGTGCGGGTGCACGTAACACCCAGAAAAGCTTAAGATAGACCTGCTCGTCTGTCCGTCTGCTGTCTGTCCATGTATGCGTCTACGTGTTTAATCTATAAGTCGCATTTGTTGAGATATTTTAATGAAATGAAAGAAATAGTGGAAACGGAGTGAACGGATCGGTCCCTCTTTCCGATCACTTGCGACCTGTAGTTTGAAAGCAAGAAAAGAGGATAGACGAACGTATGGGAAAATTTAAGTCGATTCAGCAAATGATTCTGGGTCGGTCGTGTTAGTATAAAAATGGATCTATCCCAAGCCTTTCTGTGTGTTCCATACATCCACACTTGTACCACAAATGGTGTAGGGCATAACAAAAAAATTTTTATGTGAACATATCTGAACTTTTATTATTCGTTGTATAAAAACTAAAAAATTATCAATTAGTTTATGTTATAAGCTTTAAAATCCAAATACGAAGAAATCATGTCTTCATCGTAAAGACAAAATTTATAACATAATAAATTGGACTATGGCCGAATCTTTTATTCCCATTACCTTCAAAAGTTCACAAGACTAAAAGCCCAACCAAAAAAAAATATTGTATAGGCGCGAGTGATTTTTCCCATTTCTTTATATATACTATGAAATCATTCATAGAATATACATAAAAATCTGTACTCTGCGACCCGTTCTAAATTGAGGTAAAGCAAAATAAGCAAAAAAATTCAGACAAAGAATTAATGTCTGTTAAAAGCAAAGGCTTCTTTCAAACCTGCCCACAAATTTTTAATCCGATATTCATAATTTCATAACCGACATAGTTATTGACTAATCCCTACCTATTCATCCATGCCTAGATCGATTCAGAATTTGACACTAATCATGATTATATGTACTTTATCGGGTGTCTGAAGCGAAGGTTTTGCAAAAACGAATATATCCTCGTTGTTCGGTAGTGTGTATAGTAAACTTACTGTAAACAAAATTTTTGATATACGTATATTTACTCTAAATAAATATATCTCCCTCTTTCTCTCTCTCTCTCTCTCTCACTTTTTTGTTTACCAATGGCTTGTCGTATCAGGCTGATTTTTAGTGACTGGCAATGCCAGCTTAAAACATCAACAACAAGTTGCAATACGAGATTGCAAGTGAAGAACAAGAGTATCATGATTGATCGACCGACAAAACAACAAGAAATGAGAAGTAACAATTGTTTGGCTATAGTTTTTCAGGGGGTGATTGTAATGAACGCCCGCAATAGGCTTTATCCGCTCAAGCTTCTTATAAAGCAGATCTTAAAGAATATTGAACAAGATTTCATAACATCTCTCGAGAAGCTCAAGGAAAGAAGATCGCCAGACATTTGAGGTCTTAAGTGGGTAAGTGCTAAGTGAATTCACAGTGAACTTAAAATCCTGCGCCTACGAGGCTCCAAACTTGTTGCCATAGAAAGGCTTATTTTGTTGTAAGAACACGCCTTTCGAAGAAAGGAATGGTTCCGATATGCCTAAATTTTGCCCATACCTTTAGTAATTAAAAATTCTGGTAAAAGTTTGATGGACAGACATTGAAAGACCCCGTTGTGTCATCTTCGCTTATGTAATAATCAGAATTGATTGTTCTTGCATCACGTAAGGTTATACTACGTATCCTATTCGGTTTTCTAAGAGCAAAAGTCATGAGCTTAGCATGGTTTGAAGTGTGAAATTTTTACGCTAAGTTCGTCTTGGAAGGTCTATTATTTCGGGTTATTATCACAACCTTAAAATTCCTATGACGATCGCCTTTGAATTGGTGACTTTGTCTTTAAAGCTTACATATAATAGAGATTGTATTCAAGTGACCTTGAAATATTTTCATAATAGATATTCAATCTCAAACTGGTTTCCATTAATGCTGTGATTTTTGCTTCATCGTCATCATCGTCATCGACATTACTTACCCAACAACCTAATATTCTGTACTGCTTTGTGTGATGTTTTTGTTTAGACAACCACGTAATTCGTATAAAATTGAAATGTCAAGGAAATAATGACTTTGTTGTAATAAACAAAATCAAGAGCCAAACAATAGGGTAAAAAACCTGTCAACAACTTTAATACATTAAACCATACTATTGATAGCGGCCGTTACCGTCTCTGCCACCTTTCTAAACCGTTGTATACGGAAGTGAATTTTCTAATTTATAATACATTCGTCGTTCGGACGATGTTTCTCTTTTTTAGTTGTAGGTTACTTGGCAGAAAACTTTAAATTGTTTTTCATATTTTTACATCCTTCACGGATAGATAGATAGGTCAAATTTTCGTAATGCATGGAAATATTGGTCAGAGTTCATATATATCATATTTCTTCTAGATTAGTAGGAATTGGTTTAGCCATGTGCATCATATATTTCTGTCTGTTTACCTTTCTGTTTTTTTTTTTGCCAATGTGGTCATGATCTTAAAACTTTGCCTAGAAAGGGAAGCTTAGATTCAAAGGCTTGTTTATTAACCCCTGTTAGGCGAGGTGAACAAGTCAATAATTTCTTTTGAAATATATAGGAAAAGCTATCAAAAAACTGATAAGTTGGAGCTTTATAAAACTGCTGCTTTCAAGGTGAAGTTGTCCACCAATGTAGAAACAGCTACCGGAAAAGCGATCCGTTAGGATTCTAAAATTGCTGGCTTCGCCCAGGTGTGTATGATGATAAAGTGGATTTTATGATGTTATTCTTAAGAAAATCTCAGAAAGACCAACAATCAGCTAAATCGGACCAAAGCTGTGCCTACTATTAGCATAAAAGCGAATTGGAATTCTCTCTCTCACTTTTACTCTCTTGTTCTTTCTCTCTCTCCTTGTCTGTCACTCCCATTTTCCCCTCTCTCCATGTCTGCTTCTTCCCCTTTGTCTCTTCTCTCCTTCTTCTTCTCTTCCTCAATGTTGTACTCTTTTCCTCTCTATCCTCTTCCTCTCTCTCGTTCTTTCCTCCCTCCTCTTTTACCTCCATCCATCTCTTTTTTTCCTCTGCGGCTCTCTCTCCTTTGCCGGCTCTCTCTCTCTTTCTCACCGTTCCACTTCCCTTCCCCCTCTCTTTCCTTCGGCGCCTTTATTTCTATCTCAATTTTGCTTTTTTGTCGCTCTCTCTCTCTCTCTCTCTCTCTTTTTATATCTCTTGACTCTATCTTGATTTCAATTATCATGCTCATCCTAGGATTAGTAGCGGATATTAATGATGCAGTCTAAGCCGGATATAGTTTCTTTATTGTATTATGTGCTTGTTCATGTTGTTCATGCATCAGTTTATGAGTGTAATATATTCATAGTTACTTGAAAGGCATGTCATAATTATCGTTGTATGTAATATTTGTGACATAAATGTTTCTTGGCATTATATCAAAATAATTTTATTTCAAATAAAGTGCACAACCAATGTTACATTTTCACTTTTCATTGAGATATTTGCAAAAAGGAAAAAAAGCCAAAACAAAAAAAAAAAAGTAAAACACCTGCATGATCTTTGCGGTCAATTAAGTGATTTCAAAAGATATACTCGCTCGCTAAATTCTTAAGAAATTGAGAAAACGAAAAAAAAAGAAAATTAATTTAAAGTAAAATTATTTTTGTCTAGAAAATTAATTTTTCTTAATCATCAATTTTGAGAAAAATTAAAGAAAGAATTGTTAAAATTAATTATTATTTTCTTTTTGTAAACATTTAATATAAAAATCTACGCTGTTCCGCTAATGTTACCAATCAGTAAGAAGCTTTTCTTATTTATATTTTTTTATGGAAAATTATTTTACTTACGGAAATATTGGTTACCAGCTTGCTTAGTCTCTTCGCTTTCTTAACACGTTAGGGAGAGTTTTACGACAAATCGAAATTAAACGTATTTCGTCATAGCGAAACCAATTCGCTATATACATTTGCTGATGATCTATTCGGTTAAGATGAATTTTAAAATTGATTCATTTTACCAAGGTTTTCTTAAAATTCTTTTCCTAATTAAATTTTTTATTGTGTTATTATCTAATCTCAATGGTTCTAATCATAGCCTACTAAAACTAATCTGCTTGATTAGTTGTGTGTGTGTGTTATGATTTAGGGTACTTGATATCAAATCAGTTTTCAATGTTTATTATTATTGTTACGTTTTTGCTTTTTCAATTCGAAACTGTAAGGGAAAGAGGCTTTGTTTGCAATAAATGCATGATGGAGTCGCTTTTTAAACGCTGCGCTTTTTGATGGGAAAATCAGGTCCCTCACAAGAAAACGAATTGAATGTCAACCAAGGAGAAATCCGAGTCAAAGCTTCAGACGGGATAAAAAAGAAAAATGCTTCTTTCGAAAATTGTGCTTTCTCAGGACGCAATAAACACTCCAAAGCATTTGCTGATGGGATATGCTTAAACATGCGTAAAACTTAGGCAGGTAAAAGTGCTATCGGAGATCGGTGGTATCAGACTATCTTTGGCACGATTTTGCAATGAACGAGAGGGAAAATATGTGACTGGCATCCGTTGCATCAGATTTTTTTTTTCACTTTCACTTTCGGGGACAGTCCCAACACGATGACAATAAAGAAGAAGTGAAGGAGAGAAAGAAATGATGAAAGCAGCAAGAGATTGAGAGAGAGGAAAAAAGAGAGATAGGTAGAGAGAGGGAGAGAAGAAGAAAAGAGATAGGTAGAGAGAGAGAGATAGAGGTAAAGAGAGAGAGATAGAGATAGAGATGGAGGAAGTGAAAGAGACGAGGGGAGACAGTGAGAGAGATGGAGGAAGTGAAAGAGAAGGAGAGAGTGAGAGAAATATGGAGAGAGAGAGAGAGAGAGAGAGAGGAAGTGAAAGAGAGAGAGAGATGGAGAGTGGTCGCAGATTTGTGGGTGCGGATGGGCCAACTATGGCCTACCGCAGTTAGATCTGAACGCGTTAACACTAACTTGTTTGGCGGAATTCGATATCTGCTCCACTGAAATGCCTGGGCTTTCAACCTAATCTCATATTCCCGTACTGCGTAGTATGACTGCAGAGGAAACAAACTTCTCTTGCGACAATTAATCTCAGCTTTTCTCTGTTTGCTTCTGGATCATAATTAGGTCGATTGTTGAAAAGGTCGTTTACATCACAAAATTCAGTCTCGCAACTCCTAATTACTTGACGTATAAAAGATTTTTCCAATGCTCTAATGCATTTAATACCACTTATTTACAATAAATTAAATTTACATAATTAATTTATTTATTGTGAAAGCCATAATAACAGCTTCTACGCATCGCCTCCTTGTATTAAATATTTGGAAAAATATATTAATAAATACATTTTTAATTCGTACGATTTCAGTGATAGGCGAAATGTATATAAATTTCTTATTTCTTGCATTATTCATTCATTCATTCATTGACCTTAAAATCTTTCCACCGAATCTGGTCGATTAGTTAGATCCATTTCAGAAATGGGCGGTGACTTTTTACCGTTGGCCGTTCCCGTACCGTTTTCTGTTGGTGTTACCGGTTTCACACTTTCAACTTTATTCTTTTGACCGAATATTGGTGGCATTGCGACTTGCATCGTGTCAAAATTATAGGTACGCATATAACCATAGCCACCTAAACCGATTATTGAAAGTATAATCAAAGTGTAGCGAAAAGCGTTAGTTAGCTTTTTACCCCTGCGATAGAGAAATAATAATCAAAAGAAGAACAAATCAATTAAATTTAATCAAAGTAATAATTAATTATAGAACTTACAAAAAGATCGTATATTTTAACATATTCGTATAGGTTTTATTTAAGGCCACACCTTCTTCAACCCAAAAATACGGTAGAATAACCTTAGGAAAGTGTGATAGGCTCTCGACAGCGCCGACCGGTTCTAAATCCATATTGAACTGTAAACGCTTGCCGGCTTTAAAAGGTGTTCCCGTAAGCTATAGAAAAAAAAAAAAAATTCTTCTAAATTTTTAATAAACTTGAGTATATACGTAATATAAATCTAACCAATTCGAAGTAGATGTAAATGGCGTGATCA
>NW_023998455.1:1754782-1773626 GCF_014805625.2 Glossina fuscipes | reverse complement strand
GTTTTGAATCAGCTAAATAGAAATGTGGTAACGAAGCCAAGAAGGGACCTCCTAAACATGGCTGCAAATCTATAGTGCCTTTAGGCGGACAACTATCCGGATCATCAGGATCATTACAAAAGCAATGGTAATCGGGTTGTTCCTAACAGTTTTATGTAAAAAATGGATAATTAATTTTCTCTTTCCAAGGAATTTAAAATAACCACCACTCAAGATATATCGCGGAAAATCTTTTTATTAGGAAATTTCGAAAAAGCGTGTGCTAGAGTCTTCTATCTAATGTGCATCGATTGCGAATCAAGGCATAAGATTGCTCGAATAGTTATTTGCATTTGGAGAATTAAGTAGAGAGAGGTCTTAGAAGAATGATAGTGATCGTGTGCAAAAACGCTGTCGGGTACGAATTTGTGAAAAAATTTGAATTTCAGAAAAGCATGTGATAACGAATAAGTGCAAAATGTAGCGATAACATGGTGAGCGATTATTCGCCAATTCGAATTTCAATTGGGAAGTTAGAATGAAAGGAGTACAGCGACACAGCTTTTTTAAATTTTCGAACCCCACTATTAAGATAAGCAAACGACTAAAGATACTGTCAAGTTGGCAACGATTGTGTATGTGAAGTGAGAGCAAAGACGGCTCTCAAGTGGTGGATATAAATTTAGGAATTCCTCTAAATACCTTTAGATCTCCAAATTCGGTGGTAAAATGACTGGCCGGCATACCTGCATACGAAGATTTATGGGTATAAAAAGTGCCTATAGAGCGGCATAATTCAGGTGAAAATGCCCACAATCCTTGCTCCTTAGATAGAAATGGTGGAAATACGGTGCCATCAGTGCCAATAATTTCGTTACAATTATCGCCAGGCCAAACGTCCAATTCAGGCTCATCTTCAAAACGTATCACTTTACCCATTTTATGGATATTTTTAACTCCACGACAAGCCTTAAAATGACCCGCATCCGAATGATTGGCCTCGAGTAAAATAAATGAATTTAAATATCAAGCATTTTAGATCATCAATTATTTTTGTGCTTACCTTGCCCATGAATGAGAAGCCAAAATGAGTTTTATTTAATTGGATTGCTGCCTTAACCTCACCCGTGTAAAATGCCGAACAGACAGCCTTCGCTTCGAATTCGTCTGACGAACAGTCAATTGGAAAGCCGCGAAAGAATATGTCCATAAATGGTAATACCAAAAAAGGCTTCATATCACCAAAGATATGTGTGAGACCTTTAACAACTATATCCATCATAGGTGCACGTTCACGTTGCACCACAATTGTTGCGCCCTAAAAGAATGTCAATCATTAAAATAATAACTTAATAAAACAAATTATTTTTAATGTGCCAGCACTGCCGATGAATTATTTATAAATTCAATTTTAATTTAATCTATAAAGTTGTTAAATTGCTTTAGAATTCACGAAACGTTTAAAAGGCATTCAAGGGATCGCTTATACGCTTGCCTTAGTTGACACTTTCAATGAATTTTACTTAAAACTTAAGCAAAAGTTGAAACTGCTTTGAAAACTTATGCTAAGAACAGGACGGCAGATTGATATGTTTGTACGCTTGAGTTAAACAAATCATACGCTACGTTTGGTAAAAGGGTTTATTAAGTTTGTGCAGTACCCGCAAAGACCTAAAATAAACTCATCTTTTATTATACGAAATCTGCCCGTCCGCCTGCTTTCTTTCTTTGTGTTCAAAGTTAGATCGCGAAGTGTGTCCGTCCGTCTGTCTTCTTTCTTTGTGTTCAACGTTTAGGTCAGAAATTCTGAGATATATTAATGCAATTTGGTACAAGGGCAGCTTTTAACCCAAGGACGAATACTGTTGAAAATGGTTCGAATCGGACCGCCTTTCCGAACGCTGCCCATGTGAAGCTTCAATTTGAAAACTCACTATTTTAATTAATATTAGTGTAATTAGTAGAAACGATCTTTTTATAAAAAGATCGTTCGACTAAATTTTTTTATTAGTTCGGCGCGGCTCTTACTGACATCTGTATCCAATTTTATGCTATTATATTCCGTAGCCAGTTTCGGACTTTTTGAATTTCGCGAATAGCTGTGAGTCCAACGGAGTTAAATTAGATGAATAGGGCCTTCGACAAAAGATATGACTATTGATTCACTTTAGATACAAATATTTAGTGATGACCTTATTAACGTCCGTTTAAAAGATCTGCAAGGACCAATGTGATGTAAGAAAAAACATTACCATGATGCAAAATTCAAGAGTTGTCTGTCCATAGTTCTAGCGGAACTCTTAATTATTACTTTTATCTGGCCGAAGGGATAAAGGTTCCTTACGCCTCTAGGTGCCTCAGGTGATCTAAATACCCTATATGTTCTAGATTATCTAGGAGAACTAGCTGTTATAGGCGTCCTTGTTACCATAAATGGCCTAGATAGCCTAGATGCCCTAGAGGACTTATGGCTAGATGCCGTAGGTAGCCTAGATGTCCTAATCGACTTAAATAATCTTGGTTCGTAGATGCATTGGTGCCGCCAGATGCCCTAGGTGGATTAGCCGTCATAGGTGACCAAGACAGCGTAGGTAACCTACATGACCTAGGTTTAGATGCCGTAAGGCATATTGGTGCCATAGATGCTCTACATGCCATAGTGGGTCTGAGCGACTTATCTGCCGCAGGTGCCCTAGATGCCGTAGGTGTATGCTTTAAATGGCCATTTCCTCCACCTTATTCAACCGATTCCTTTTTCCGTGTAATCATTTTGTAAGTTTCTTTATCATCATTCTTACCTACGATCAGATAAGAATAGAATGCTAGATTCGTGGTTCCGTACACCACCGGAAATCTGCAACATATATTTTGAACTACCTAACAATGCTTTGCCTGATCCAATTGAAGACACAAACAAATTTCATTATTGTTTCTATGTATTGCGTCGGGTATAAATCGAAACTTATATGATATAAGAAAAAATCTTACGACTATTAAGGGATGCAAAACAGTTATGACTTCTTCGCCGGTTAAAGGAGCAGATTTTTCTTTGTTAAATATATACGTATTGCGCATATGATAATCAACGGTGTCTTCAACAGGATCATCGACTAAGTCATATTTTGATTTCCATTCACTGAAAACATAAAGAAAAAAAATATTTTGTATATTTTCTTAATTTCTTTCCTCTAAGAGGAAAGCGAAAAAGAGAGAAAGAAACAGAAAGCAAAGAGAAAACCTACTCAAAAACAAACGGTCCGACTTCTTTTAGAATTGCTTTTCCACCAGCGGCCAACTCATCCGGATTGGTTATGTTAAACATGTAAATATAGAAATGCAGGGGGAACGGAGTATTAGACCATAACTCACGCACATCAGTGCCCGGACTTAAGTTAATCATTTTTTTCATCGCGAATTTCATCACTTTCGGTATTACTAAGAAACCGACAGTAATAGCAACAGACAGTGCAGCGGCGGCTTTCTTTAATAAGCCCTCACGATTAACATGCATTTTCTTTACTCTCGATGGTTTAAGAATATATATATCTTGAAAATATGCAAAAAATGTGCGAATTTTTAATAAATTCGAAAATGGAAAGAAATCACTTTTTTAAAATCTTCCTTTTAGTGAATTAATTTTTTATTTTTTTTTTTAATTTTTTGCTTAATAAATGTTGCGCGTTTCTGTTAAGATTTATTTTCACTTTTCTAAGACGTTTGCGTTTGACGGTTGCTAACTAACTAACTGTCCACGCCAGTGTATGCGATTTTCAAACGTGCGAATAAAATAATTTCATGCAAAATGCTTAAAAAAAAAAAAAAAAAAAAAAAAAAATTTAACTTACGTTTATTATCTGAGAACCGAATGATTATTAACATTACTCCCTCATATATGAATTTTGTCAAAAAAGTATAGGGAATTGTAATCACCTAATAATACAGTGATGCATTTTATAGTTAATCTTACTGCAGACTAAATCATTCTGTGGCGTACCAAGAAGCCCTATTACAAGCTTAACGTCGCAATCGGCACAGAAGAAATTGGATTGCCATTGGAAGCAATGTGCAAGACAACGGTAGGCAAAAAGAATCCGGCATGGCACGTAAACTACGTTTAGTCACGCGCTTGTACACGGGACATAATTCCCTCGGGTTCCATCTAAAAAACATGGGTATGTCTGACATCGATTCATGCAGATTCTGTCAAGGGACGAATGAGACGTCCTATTATACTCTACGTGAATGTGAGACCATCTGTAGAATCAAACACCATGTATTCGGCGAGCATTTTGCAACACAGGACACATTTGCTCCGATCCAAAAAAAGTGGCGACATTCATAAGAATCGTAAAACTGGAGGGCTATGGACACGGGCGATTACAATAGACCTTCTAGGTAGCGGTACGGTTTGTCCACATAATTAATAATGTAATATTGCAGGCTAAGAGCCCGTCTGTGCTCGATTTTTTTTTGAAATTTTCGCTACGAACCAAACGTCGAATAAAAAGTTTCGAGTATGAAATCACTAGAAAAATAGAAAAAGTTCTAGTAAGTTCTACAGAAGAAATGACGGATATTATTATGAACTATATACA
This sequence comes from Glossina fuscipes, assembly GCF_014805625.2. NCBI lineage: Eukaryota > Metazoa > Arthropoda > Insecta > Diptera > Glossinidae > Glossina > Glossina fuscipes. Next base: position 1,769,052 of record NW_023998455.1, on the reverse strand, counting down.
CATACGTATATCAAAACAGAAGTACGCGTACACAAGTTCGCGTAATATAGATATTTGGTTCGATCAGAATCATTTTCAATAGTTTTCGTCCTTGGGACACAACAGCCCGATGTATCAATTTTGTTTGAACACAAGAAAAAACGACGGACAGATGGACAGACAAACTTAGAATCACTTTCTGCAATGAGCGACTTAGTAAAAGGTGGATTTATCTCAAATCCTTCTTAATATACCATTCTATCCTTGTTGTGTAGGGTGTAATAAAACAAGTAAGAACATTAAAGTCAATGCAGACTAACTATTAGACACTTTACATGATTTCGTCGTATACAGTTCTTCGCCCGGTGTAAGTTATTTCCATGCAAAGGCCAACTTTTCGCGAAGGTCCGCATATTGGAAGAATGCTTACTTCCTGCGGTATTCAAAAAATAGGCCAACGTGGTCCATATTCAGTAAGGTTGATTTCTATGTCAATTTACTGTTATGAACTAGTTTTCATGATTAAATGTTAAGATTATACTCCTTTACTGTATAAAGATTAAAGATTCGTAAGAACGGTTATATGAGGAAGGGTTACAAAAATTGCCCCAGCCCAACAATACTTTTCTGACTAATCTAGAATGCCCCAATAATATTACATAACGAATTTTGTCGAGATGGGGAGTTATATGGGGAGTGGTGGTTGAAACAGTAGGGACTGATCCAAACGATTTCCAATAGCACGTTCGATATACGTCCACACCAACTTAATACACACTTATATGTATATAGAAGGAATGCATAAAGTATGCAAGGAGTCGCCCTTCTTATCGATCACATCTCATTTGACGATGATGATGAATATGCTGTCTTTTAAGCTTGAGAAAGCTAAGTCATGGTCTTCAAGTGTGGTTTGGATGGTTTCGACCTAACATCGTTGCTTTCTTCCGAAAGAGATTGGAGATTTTAATTTTTTTTCATACTTAAATTTTCACTTGTTGATGATTATCACAACTGAATGAAACGATTGGAGAAAACTCGCAAGAAAGTACGCAAAAAAAAAATATTGTACCATAACTTCCTTAAACGGGAAGTTCGTCATATTAGTTATGACAAATGTTGATTGATGCCCGTCACTATTTTGACAGGGAAACTATGTAGGCGTTTGCATACACACACGCATTTATGCATACATTCGTCAAAAGTTTTTCCACTTTACGATGCCTTGAAATGTCTTTCAATATCTTTGCATATAATATACGTGCAGGGCAATTATATAACTAACGTCTGCCCATTCAAACTTCTCCCCGATTCGTTGCACTATCTTAACAATCATAGCCCGCCCTTTCAATCAATGCTATTTTTTTTTTTTCTTGTCCTCCAATAGTAATAACTGTTATGCTTCATTGGCGTACGCGTCATTTCTATAATTTTCTTTGGAAATTGTTTTAGTCGTTGTTGTTGTGCATTTTCTCTATAATTATTTTCAAAACTTTTTCGCAAGTGTTTCCGTTTTTGGTTAAGGAAAAAACAAAATCTTACATAAAATACGTTAAAGAATTAACACCAATTAAGGAGGAAATTATTGTTATTATTGTTATTATTATTTTAAATGATTTGGCGAAAAAATTTATTTTTTTTTTTCACCTAAGGACAAAATGTTCACTACGATGTGTTTTATTAGCACTTGTAGTATCGATCTAGACATTTGTTAGACGCTAAAATTGAAATCCAGTCATACTTTCTGGGTTTACAAGTAAAAAGATTGTAGGCCGCCGCGGGCCCCCAATGCGGCCATGGCGGCCATGGACACACAAAACACACTAGTATAACAAATTTGATCAAAATTGCGATCTGTAGGTTGAACACAACAAAATAAAACGGACGGATGGATAGACACATTTATATCGATTCATAAAATGCCTGTGAATCGATCAATATAATAAAGGTTGAGTCTATTCCTTCCTTCCTACTGGGTGCTGTATACATCCGCACTGTGCCAAGAGTGATGCATGATGATAAAGACTTTAAAGACGCAATTTCTTACATATTGCATACGTAGTTAGGTTTTGAAGTATTTTCCAATAACATCGAATCAAGAAATCGAATCATCCCACGTCATTGTAAGAAATTTGATCAAAATTACGCAAAAATTGCGACCTGCAGGTTGAGCGCAAGAAAAGCGAAGGACAGACGAAGAGACAAACTTGAATTTCGAAAGATTCAAAAAGTGCCTGTGAATCGATCAATATAATAAAGAGTCCATCTATCTCATGTCCTTTTAGGCGTTATACACATCCACACAAACTTACTATGCCCTAGTGCGATAAGTGATATAGGGTGTCATTCAGAAGAAAACCTTAATAAGTCATATACAGCTTTTTACTAACAACGCGCTCCGGTGTAGTATAAGTCTTCACTTTTAGAAACAGCTTTCATAATCGCTTTGCGGTCGAGAGCAATTTTTCTCCCATCCTCTTCTTTATCAGAAGCCTGTTTTAGTTTGTAATGGAATGAGAGAATGAGAAAACCGAGGATTCGTACCACTTGAGTCGATAAATTTATCATCGGAGGAGGATAGTCTTTTTTATTCTTGTACATATCACCAATGAAATAGCAACGAATTTGTAGTTAACCCAGCAGTATTGCCGCTTATGCTTTTTCAATTTTAATAACCCACAGACAATATAAGTAAAAATTATTTTTCTAAGGATCGAATAAATTGAAGAAAAGTAATGGAAAGTTACGAAAGGAAACTTTTAATTCTCCCAATTATGGTTTGATTGAACTTGTACATCTATTAACACACATTACCACTTACTAATGGTAACGATAATTGCCATTGTTATTAACTTAGGCCGAAGGCGTTTGCAACATTTTGCATGTTTTGCAATTGTTTAAAGCAATTATATAAAATTTATTTGCTTAATAAATAAAATTTTAAGTTTTTGCACTCTACCCACCTATAGTGTAAGCGTATGTAAACTTTGTTGATGTATGCAACACCCAAAAGGACTTGAGTCATACGTATCGATCGATTTACACTTATTTTCTGAATTGATATAAATTTGTCGGTCCATCTATCCAAGCATTCAACTTACATGTCGCAATTTTCAACATATTTTGATGACGCCCTTGGATCAGCAAAGAATATCAATGAAAATAGTCCGGATCGGGCCGTCCACCACAAAAAATAGTCCAATTTTCAGAATTTTGCGAAAAAAAATCGCTTAGCAACAATACTTCGGCATTTTAAATTATTGCAAAAACTTTAAACCTTTCTATGTAAGCACTCCTACGGAAATTGAATATTAATATGGTAAAAAGGCCTAATTTTCAATGAAAATTCACTTATAGTAATAATTTGACATAAAAACTAATCTTATTGAATTTGGACCCTGCTGAGTCCTAACCTCTGAAATGGTCCTTACGAAATATAAGTCTTTATATGCCAAGACTTTTTAGTTTCCAGTATTTTATGGTGGAAGTCGGTTCTTAGTAAATTAACCATCGCGAGTTTGGATTACATGAGTCTATTTATTAGACCGTATCACATAACATGGGTGGCACTCAATGAAAGCAAACCTTTCTATGGCGAAAAAATCTATGGAAAATGGAAAATTATAAAAAAATTACAAAGAAGCTGACTGTATAAGCGTTGTGGCGTGGCCTATCTAATGGTCGGTCTTGCCCAACTATAGCGTTCTCACTTATTTTTATGTAATATTTTCATACATTTGCTGTTTGTTTCTCGCCCCATACCAGGCCTGATATTGGGAAGTCCTTCTGGTCAAGTCTACTTCTGGTTTATTGCAATGGTAGCAACAGTAAAATAATGAAACAGTTTACAAGTAAATAAAGTTTCCTATCGATCATGTTACTTGACGTTTCGAGTATCCTCCAATATGATGACTTTCATAAAAGTTATGCATAAAAATTATATATAATTTTTGGTATATTATTAAAAACATGGATGAATGAATCACTGTGTTAGGCAAACAGGGGTAGGGTATTCACTTGTCGACCTTGTCCAGCTATTATGTTCTGAATTGTTTTATTATACCCTAAACAACACCGGTTCTAGCGTACATTAAGAAGGATCTGAGATGATCTCACTTTTTATTACTTCGGTCATTGCAGGAAGTGATTCCTTATTTGGCTGCCTATTTGTTCGTCATTTTTTTTTTTTTTGTGTTCAACCTACAGGTGAGACATGATGATAACCAACCAGTTTTGGCCCTAGGATGGACACTATTGAAAATAGTACGCATCGGACCATTTGTTCGATCACACTGCCCATATAAATTCTGAGTTTAAAAAGTGTCTCTATACAACTCTATATTATAGGAGGAGGTGTAGCGTATAAAAACCACTTTTTCTTCATAAAAACAAATTTAAAAGTTGGGTGTCCAATATGTGTTCCAATGACTTCTTAAATGCGTCCTGCTTACGCATATAAATTTTCTAAAATAGCAGAAAAAATAATTGTTTGGAATTTTCAACAGGTGTGGAATTATATTGTAACTGTTTATAGATTTGTAGAAGTTTTTCAACACTAATTACAAATTTAACCTTGAAATGTATTGACAATGGTCTCTATTTATATTATTTTTCGTTGCAAGAAAAAAAAAAACCGGAAGTTTTTATCATTGGAAACAGTTACACTCAATTATTGTTAGTAGCTCCTTCCAAACTATGCAATAGTAGAATTACATATATATATATATATATATATATATCCGCAAAGTTGTATAACCTTGCAAAGACTCGTAACTACTTACATATATTCCTGCACGGAAGTGAAGTTATATTTAAATATAATAGAGAAAGGACACGAACCAAGAATTGTAACAGAAAACCCTTAAGCAATTAACAGAGTTATGTTAAACGAAGTCTCGAAAGGATTTAAATCAAAATCATAGTAAAAATTGAACCATTGAAACCAGGTCTTTATGTATAAGTACACATTGGGTATCCAACCTTGCCTCCATTAATTTTCTTTTTCGATAGTCGAGGCTTTATTGTAAGCATCTTCCTATGCAATTAGTAGTCAAAATAGTATACTGTCTACCGGGCACCACTTCTGTCAATGCAAATAACGTGCGAAGAGAACAAGTTTGATCTTTTAAAGTTATCCACAAAATGTCCTAAATTTGGGCATTGTCATAAGTACAGAAGGATCGTTGAACTAAACAACAAGCTATCCTTTAAAACTAGTGTTAATCGGGAAAAATAATGTATGCGAGAACAGTAAAACATTCCACGTTAGAACTGTGAACATTTTCCTATTTGAGGACGAATTTCTTCGTGCTGCAAATCCACCTGATTCCATATAAATAATTTCCATATCATAGTCCTCATGGAATGCAACTCAAAGTTCAAACTCTGAAATTTATAACTCATTGTAGGTTTTTGCAAATGTCTAGGTGGACTGTTTTTACACTGAAACGTTTACTGTTTCATGAAATTTTTCAGTGCCTTCTTTCATTTACAGTGGCTCTGTTTCGCCACATTGGCGTAGAGTTCGTTTTATATGCAGGATTTAAAGAAAAAAACTCCAATAGGACTAAATTGAACAATTTTGACGTCGAGCTGAAGTGTCCACTTTGCGTTAATAGCCAAAACGAGTCAAATAATGTTTGGAATATGATGTCTACACCTGTCGAAGCTACTTAATCAAGCCCATTAGCTTACGAGCTATATGTAAGCGACCGCTTGCATCCTTTAGTTTGCAAGGCAGTCCTCGCGTCACTTATGAAAATTGGGCAGACTGATATAGGAATTGTCGTAACTGAATTTGTTTCAAACTCTTCCCTCTGGACAAGGCGAGATCCATCATATATCGTTAACTATTCAGTGTGGCCATACCCATCACGATACTCCCCGAAAAAACATACCCAGTAGTCAGTAAAGCCTTCGCTCCTTCGACAACTTTCCGTAGGCACTTTTAGTGCATGTGACTTTGTTGAGTTGGGTATACTGGTACCGATCGCTCGTATAATGCTTTTGGTTTGCCGGCAATGTCAGGCATTACTCCAATTTCTGTGGCCCTCTTATAGCCATGTGTGAACAGCCATAGCAGCTAAATACTAAGTAAATAAGTCTGCAAGCAGACGGCCGACGATACTTACGGTGACTTCTGCGTAATAGTTTCTCGTTGCCAGGAGCTAAAATGCATCAGTCAAAATCGTTGGGTAAACCAATCCCATCACAGACCCACATTTTCTAACAGCTATGACCCAATTATATCGTCAATTAGGAAATGACATCAGACAGTCGCTTGTTGTGGTTATAGGATTTATTCGACTCTCTGTCTTGCCTTGCCGGAGTCTCAAATTTGACATACAAGAAAAAAAGAGTAAATGATTTATGAAATTAAAATAAACTTTTGATCCCGAATTTTCATCAACATTTGATCCCCAACGCTTTTGTAAATACCGTTCAGCAGTGTTTCTGCTTACCCTCTTCTGGATTATTGATTGAACATTTTTTATAAAATCTCTCAACTCTGACCACTTTCCACCACTACTTACTGTCACTTAAACTTATCGATGAAGCAAAGATGTTAGGTAGAACGTTCTTACACTAATTTTTACCATTTGACTGAGCCAGCAGGAATGTGTTTTTTAATGCCAATAGAATTCCTTTGAATTAGTTGCTAATTTAGATTCTCAGATTTGCCGATATTTGAGTATCGATAGTTTACCTGTTTGGTCTCGTGCGTCTAGTTAATATCCATCATATTTACATATATGGCTTCAAATTCTATTTATATGTATATAGTTTCCATACTTCATTGCTGCCTAACGGTTTAAACAGCTGTGTTTATCTCGTGATGAACATAACGCTATCACCAAACGATATCGAATTTTATTAAGGCCGACATTGTTTTTAGTAAATTCTTATAAAACTGTGACTTTTCCCCGATCTCTAAAAAGGTATCAGTTACGCTTACGCTTTCTATTTTTACTTTCCTTGCCTTAAACAGTGTATTTATATTTATATACATTTCAGTGTATGTTTGTTTGTAAACATGATATGACTAATTGTTTAAATTTTTTTTTTTTTATTTTTATTTGTATTTTTTCTTGTTTGGTTTGAATTCATTTGTAAATACACGCAGAACAAAAATTTATATTAATTTTATTATTCCGTTTGTCGCGAGTAGGTACGAAATATTCATAAACTGTGTAAATTAGCTTGAATACGTCTGTCCGTCCGTTCGTTTATCAATCATTTGCCCCAAATTTAGTATAACTACTTTTTCATTTGATATGATGGACAAGCCACGTTAAGGAATGGATAAATACGGTAAATATGTCTGTCCGTCCGTTCGTATATCAATAATTTGCGCCAAATTTAGTATACCCACTCTTTGATTTGACTTGAGGGACAAACAAGCCAAGGAATGGACGGTACCTGACCAAAAAAACCACGCCCTCAATATCGAAAAATGTCTAAGGTTCTAAAGGAAAAAATTAAAATTTTGATTTACTTCCAAATTTAAGTGCAACCCCGTTGCAAAATCGTTTCGGTGTCGTAAGCACTATCACCGAAAAATTGAACGTTTCTTGTAAACAATATTTAGGTAAGAACAAGTGTCCAAAAGGCATTCAAAGGCAGGTACAAATTCTTCATTAGCTTTTTTTTTTCTTTTTTCGTAAATATGATGAAATGAATCTACAAAATCGCAAAATATTTAAAAAAGAATAATAAAGCCATGGCAGATTTTGACACGCATTAAAAAGCTTGATAACATCTACAGTCAATAAATGAACAAGGAAATCTGTTGTTAGGAAATTACTTAAACTAATCGCGATGTTATTGTGGCTCAGATAAAGTACTATGCGTTGATACTAAGCATTTTCCTTAACCACGCGGCGAATCATCCCTTCTTAATCGACTGAATGCCTGAGGAGAAGAAGAAGAACTTAAAGGGGTTGCCAGGAACAGCTACTTCATATGATTACCACAAAACTGTTTACTATATGAGTGATTTATTAAAAATTTTGGCGGTTCGGAAACGAAAAGTTTTGGCGAATACAAAAATCATAAACTTATTCATTATATTGATGATAGACCTAAGAGAAGTTCTGCTTTAGGCCTTTACATGATATATATTTGTATCAAAATCCTTCTATAGATTGCAAGTCGTTATCAGTAATTTGATTTCGCTGCTTCCTCTGAATCCCACAATTTCGCATACCCACCTCTATGCTTTTCGCATTGTATTCTCCAAGTTCTTTTATTTGATACCCATATCGCTGGTATATTATGAAAAAAAAAAACGAACTGACCCCCATCCATCATCCTTTAGCGGCGAGTACAAAGAAGATGCGAGCTAAGTTTTCTTTAAACTATAGAATTATAAGAATCTTGGCGTAGAAAGCTGGCATCATATAAACATTCTCCTAATAATCTTAACGAGCTATAAAACAATACAAAAACTTGTCGAAAGCAAGCCAAAGCGTGTAAAATCTGTCATAAAAAAAAAGATCTATGAACAAAATACGAAATTTCCATGTAAAGAACGTGAATCGTGAAAAACGGGACAAATGAATCCATTTGGCTCTTGTTTACTTATTCATGAATTGCATTTCGTTGTATTTTTTACAGTTAGTTCGAAGAGAGTAAGGATTAATGTTTTAGGTAAACTTGTTCCCCCTACTGCGATAATTACAGGAGTTTATTTGCTCTTCAATATACTCTTCACTGCTCTTCACTCTAGATAGATACAACTAAATCGATTTGGAAGTTAATGATCCAAGCAACTTTAGCAGTCCATGGTAGAAGAGAGAAATATATAAGGATAAGTCAATTCGCAGTCTTCGAACGGTAAACTTAAGAAAAGACAAAAGAAGAGAGTAAGAATTAGTGTTTTAGGTAAAGTCTTTTCACCGGGAATTGTATGTTTACTTGCTTTTTAATATTAGGTGTCCAGTTTTGCCCGCCATTGCAGATAGATATAACTCAATCGAATTGGAATCTTACAATAGTGCGAACTCTAGCAAGAGAGATATAGATATAAGTCGAATCGAATGAAAGTCTTACAATGGCAAAAGTTTAAGCAATGGGTAAAAATACGGACGGATAGGTATAATTGAATAGACTCAGATTCTCCTAATCGCCAAACCTTTAGTAACGCACAGAAAGAACGGCAGGCAGGTAAAGCTGGCTTCATTGATAATCTTGTGATTGCAGAAAGGTAATCCTACTCTCCTACTTCCTAAGAGGAACAGCCACAGAGGTAAATTAACTCCAATTCTTTGCGTCGCAGTAACTTGGACAGCGAGTCGAAGCAAAACGAGAAAACTAAACCATCCTATGAGAAGGAAGAGAGATCTACAAATACAGTTAAATCGGTTCGAAGCCTTATGGACGCAAGCAAAGGAGGAGAGGCAAACCGGCATAGGTAACGCGCAAACTAAAAATCGCTCGCAATTTTGCCGTCACAAAACAATTTTAAACATGAGCAGGAAGAAAGTCGAGCGGATATTTACAACGCACGTGAATAGCGTCAGACCAATACAGTTGAATCGAATCGGAAGGTAACGATCGTAAGATCTTTTGCAACTCGTAACCTAAATTCAATCTTACTATCTTAAAATGATTTTAACAATGAGCAGAAAGAGAGCCGGAGGGATATAATTAAACCGGTTTGAAGTCTTACGATCACAAGGGTCTTTACAATGCAAGAGATTCAAGACGCATAAATGTATAGCTAAATTGAACCAGGATGGAAGAGTCCTTGCAACGTGTATAAGGAGGCAGGTACAGACATAACTAATTCTCTAAAAATCTTGTGATAACAAAGCTTTTGCCGCGCATAGGGGAAGCGCAGACAGACCTGAGACTAAATCGAGGTGTCTGCAGCTCAATCGATTCGGTGTCACATGTGAATGGAAAATGTATAGAACGGCGACGAACTGTTTGAAAGGTCATTAAAAACTTTCCCTTCAGTGATGAGTGCAAAAAGATAGCGTACCTTGTAAAAAAGCAATTTTGTTTTATCTAATAATGTTTGAAGACAAAGGAGATTCTCAAAAAATTCCAAAAGTATATATAGTTATCGCATCTCTATCAAAATCGAAATCCACCCAAGTACTCCGACAAGGGCTTTTTAACGTGAACAACTTGTTTATAATTTTATACATTAAAACTTATCTAGTTACTCATTGTTTATTGTCATGTTTTGTTTTATTTTTTGCTCGACACTGAAGTGTGATTATAATTTTCATTTTTTTTTTTTTTTTAATTTTTATTTTTATTATTTTTTTTGTAATTATCAATTACTGGCTTCAGCCATGTAATGTTTTATTTTTTTGTTTTTTGCTTTGTTTTGTTTCGTTGGATTGTCATTTTCTTGGCATAATTTTGTCACGTGCTTAATATTTACTCTACGTATTGTAGAGTTCATTTATTATAGATCCGAAAATTAATTTGTATTTTATTTATGTAATAATGATAAGCATTTTCTTTTTTTTTTGCTTTTTTTTTTTTTTTTTGTTTATTAATTGAAAGTGGAATTTTTGAAAATAAGTTAAAGTATTTACAAATTTTTTTCTAAAAATTTGCTTTGTCAGCATAAATTACATGCCATTGAACGTTGAAACTTATTTAAATAAATAAATGATTAAAAAGAGGAGTCGATAGTAAACACAGAAAGTAGACAAGCAAAAACATTACAGTGGGCCATGACCCATCATCCTGCTGGTATTTATGAAATAACTTTTGAAAATGGCGCGTTATATAAGAAGTGATCCAATCCGAACTAATTTCAATAGCGTTAGTACTTGAGACAAGTTTCCACAAAATATCTCTAAAATTGCGTACTGTAAGTTGAAAAAAATTGAGTGGACAAAGGGACAGACAAGAAAGTTGTCCAAAATAGATTCAAACGTGCCGGTATACCAAACTTTATCAAAATATCTCAAAAATTGCAATCTGCAGATTGAACACAAGGCAGGCGGATGGACAGACAAGTTTATACCGATCCAGAAAGTGATTCTAAATCGATCGGTATAATAGAAGGTGGTTCTATCTCAAGTTCTTCTTGCTGTCGCATGCATCCACGCCAACCACAAGTGTAGGTGTAGGTGTAGGGTGTAAAAAATGATCGTTCACTCAAACGAAGAAAGGAAAACGAGTAGGAAGGGAATCTCAGGAAATCTGAGAAAGATGGGGAATAAAAAAGGGCATAGGGTTTGTGTGCGGGATCCATACTCTTCTCGAGAGATGGATAAACATGGTAAAGAAGGACTTAAGGTGGACTTTATAAGAGATTCATATTTTTCTAGAAAGCTGAACTAATATAGTAAGGAAAGGTTTAAGGGGAAAGTTGAAAATATATAGTAGACAGAGCCTCAAGAAGCGCTTAAGGTCTATGTGTGGGATTCATATTCCACATCATATTCCACGGATGAGAATATATAATAAAAAGGGGCTTAAGGTCTTTATGTGAAGTTTACATCTTTCTAGAAAAAGAACAAATAGAGTAGAGAAGGACTTAAGGTCTGAGTGTGAGATACATATCCTCATAGAAACATAAAAAGACATAGTAAAGAGAGGCTCAAAATTCAAGTTTGTTGTATTCTTCTAGAAACCTAGTAGAGAGGGTCTCCAGGTCTTTGCGTGTAAGTCTCATATCCGAGATAAACAAATCTCGCAGATAGGAGCTCCAGATCTGAGTATGTGATTTTCATTTCATTTTCTTCTAGAAAGAGATAAAAAAGGCTAATAAAAAGTGGCTGAGGAATTCTTTACGAAATTCGTACATTTTAAGAAAGACGAGAAGAATTTATAAAAAGAATGACCTAAGGCATTTTGCGGATTTCATAATCTTCCGGAAATATGGCAGAATGTAGTAAATAGCGACTCAAGGCCTGCTAAGCAAATTTAGTCTTGGATAAATTTATACATCCAGAATGTAAAAATGTTTGAAAGCCTGCATATTATGTTTGTGTAATGACGCCATCGACCTGCATTTTTCTCTTATCGAACGCTGTTCACTTATATTTGTTCATAGAAAAATTAAGTCATGACAACACGAGCACTTTAATTTATTAATAGAGACACACAATATATACACAACAGTATATCCATTCATATGCAAAATTATAGTATTTAAAAAATGTTTTTTATTCTTAAAGGGTGTGTTTTTTTCACCGGGCTCACATGCACACATACTTATTCGATTTAATACTTTAACGTAATAAATTATTTTAAATGTGAAAAATGAAAATTATTCATCTTATGATATATACAATACGTATGTATATATAACAATAACACAAAGAAAAATGATTCATAATTTTCTTAAAAATTTTCAAATTCACAGAGCAAAGGTATATCAATTTTTTTTATACCATTTATTATTCGACGGGGTATGAAACTTTAAATTCTCAAAAACTTTTCAAAAATTTTTTAGCTCAACAGAAAAAATCGACCTGAGTGGCTGAGTAGGCAAAGAGACTCGTCTTAACAATTTAATGAACGCAGCTTCAAATCTCATGTGTGTTAGAGTTTTGAATAAAGCCGATAGCCTTTCGATGCTAGAGTTCTAAGACTTGAATGTATTCTCTGGCAAAGAAATTAATAATAAAACTTACAAAAAATTTTTTTTAATACTCAAGACTTTGCTTGGTGTAGATGTCCATTCCGCAGAAGGAAACTGTAGACGTCTGATCCTTTTTTGCTGCTCGTGAAAACAGGCATTAGAGACCTCACTTTTAAGACTAGTATGAGCGCTCGTGGCGTTACATTAAGCGTAAAGTGCCTTATAAGCGTAAGTTCGCCACAGATGGTACTCCGGCAAGACTCATTGGCATTGCTGCCATAGCGTCTTAAAAAGCCTTGTCCCTTTTAATGCTAAACCTGAAAGCAGAACCAAGAAGCAAACATTTTACTTTTTCTAAATTTTAACTAAAGGTCTACTTAACTTAAACTTAAGTCAGCAGCTAAATGTTCTAATGGTTCGAGTGAAAGAACAAATGAACAAATGTCTAGATTGTTGTCTTGTTTGCCAAATTTAATATATCTTCAATGATCGGAAACTTTTGCAAAGATAAAGCAATATCTACTTAAACATTAAATTTGATGAGATCACCTGTAAATTAAAGTTGGGTTGAAATAGTACGTTTCTGCGAAAGTCTAATGCAATCTCAGAAGCACTTACATATGCAGACTCCTTCTAAGAAACTTCCCTTAGGGTATTTTTGGATATTTTAATACGGCCTCCTATCAGCTTCTATAAGATGTGATGTCGTTTCAGGACAAGACTACTTTCGCGACCAAAATGCAGCGATCTGGTTCAGCAAGTTCTGTTCCTCTGTTTCTTCTCACTTCTGATTTTTCGAAATTTAATTTATTTTAATTTTCGCAACTTATCTATATTATATAGGGAGATAATGAATTTATATTCTATCCAAAAACTATTATAGTATATAGGTGTTATGGGATGATGACGTTCGTCCTCGTATTGCAAAATCTGTTTAGGCAACGAGAGCAGCACTAGATAGGAATGCGTTAAGCTTCTTGCGACATTCATAGGAATTCATCTGTCTTCTAATTCATATCCGTTTCAATCGATGACTTATTGTCTGTGTGAGGAAGACTAAGTTGAAGTAATAGCGGTCCGGGTACCTCGCTGAAAACAGCGGTCTACCTGATATATTTCTTGACTGGAATGATGCTTGGACCTTCATCTGAGCTAAGACAAGGCGATTGCAAGAGTGTGAAGTTATATTTAAATATAACTAGCAAAGGAACAAACCAAAATTTTTTTGCAGAGCTCTGTAAAGCCGTTAACAGAATTCTGTTAAAGGAAGTCTTGCAGGGATTTAATTCAAAATTCAAAATACAAGTAAAATAGAACTTTTCCAGAATTTTTTTTGCAAAATAGTATCAACAAAACTTGATTTTACGTAAATTAATTAATATTCGAAAGGACAACATTTTTACACTGTCAAAAATGAGGTTGATAAAGCGAAATTTTGCGTAGTTACTGTGGGCAAACCATGTCCTGTGAAAAAATGAAACTAAAACAGACTGAATCCACTATTAATAGCCTTCCCAACAATGTGCAGGTTGTATTTAGTTTTGTTTGGAGAACGGGACTTTAAAAATTAACTTGATGTAGGCTAACATGTAGGCAAACTTTTAAAAGCCACTTTGGGCAAACCATGTCCTGTGAAAAAATGAAACTAAAACAGACTGAATCCTCTATTGATAGCCTTTGATAACAACTGACTCAAACCTGGACAAGCATATCACAAGCACTAATTTTACGCTCG
>NW_023998455.1:1606852-1754772 GCF_014805625.2 Glossina fuscipes | reverse complement strand
TTCTGTTTCGGAAGACGTTATTTGATAACAAGTGACTCAAACCTGGACAAGCATATCACAAGCACTAATTTTACGATCGCTGATCAATAAAAATGCCAAAATAACTAATTAATTCAGTGTTAAATAGTGTAACTAATATAAGTTTGGGAATTAGAAGTTAGAAGTAATTGCCCCCTCACAATTTCGCTATTGGTTGTTTAATATCTCTTCCTTATACCCTGCAAAACGTGCGGTATAAGAGTTTATTAGGTCCGGCGCAGTCGCTGGGTACAACGCTGCATCCATCTAAGTGCAGCGCTGCATTCATCTAAGTGCAGCATAGTCGCTAAGTGCAGCTATGCATCCATCTAAGTGCAGCGTATTTGCTAAGTGCAGCACTGCATTCAGCAAAAAAGGCATTTTATCTAAGTGCAGCGCTGCATCCAGCTATGTGCATCGCATTCATCTAAGTGCAGCGTATTCGCTAAGTGCAGCACTGCATTCAGCTAAAAAAGGCATTTTCAGTTAAGTGCAGCGCTGCATTCAGCAAAAAAGCTATGTGCAGCGCTGCGTACAGCTAAGTGCAGCATAGTCGCCAAGTGCAGCGCTGCATCCAGCTAAGTACAGCATAGACGCTAAAACGTTTTTCCAGCTGAGTGCAGCGCTCAGCAAAAAACGTTGTGTTCAGCTAAGTGCAGCGCTGCATTCAGCAAAAAAGGCATTTTCAGCTATGTGCAGCGCTACATTCAGCTAAGTGCAGCCCACACTGGTCTTTTAAAGTTTGCTTTTATGTTAGCCTATATTATGTTAATTTTCAAAGTTCTATAAAAAAATTCTTGAGGCAAAAATTAATACAACCTGCACACCGTTGGAAAGGCTATTAATAGAGGATTCACTCTGTACTAGTTTCATTTTCTCAAGGGACATGGTTTGGCCACAGTAGCTCCGCAAATTTTCGCTTTATCAACCTCATTTATGGCATAGTGTAAAAAAGTTTTGGTTTCGAATATTAGTTAATTTACATAAAGTCATGTTTTGTTTATAATAATTTGCAAAAAAATTCTCGAAAAGTTCTATTTTACTTGTATTTTGAGTTAAATCCTTCCGCGACTTCGTTTAACAGAATTCTGTTAACGGCTTTACAGAGCCCTGTAAAAAATTTTAGTTTGTGTCTTTGCTAGTTATGTGTCAATATAACTTCACACTCTTCGCCACACCCGCATTCAGTGAGTTGCTAGTCGAGACTCTCTGCCTACTCGGCCACTCAGGCGAATATACTTTACTCCTAGAAATATTATACATTGTTGCAATCAATTTTCTTATGTGATTCAAATTGGTATTTTTGCCATAATGCCATAGGTTGAACTTTTAATCTTAATAGCGTTGCTTATTTCGGCTTAATGTGTAATATGGCCAGCAATGAACCAATAAATATTGCACTCTGGGATACAATATGTGCCAGCGCGCATATATTCGCTGCTCTTGACATATCAATAGAAAAAGAAAAAAAAAAAAATTTTATTATTCCTGGCCTTCAACTTGCGTTCGTGTTAGGGTATAAACAAGTTGGCGAGAGAACAGGGTTTGTTACCAATGCTCAGCAGACACTGTTCTTTTTGATTACCACTTTTGTTTGAAAATTACTCGATAGATCTGTGAGAAGTTCCTTTGCTTTCAGGAACATCGGAAGAAAGATTCGCAATCTATTCTAAAGACTTGTCTTCGGAACTCCTGTGCTTCCAGATATGTGAGAAATAGTAGTGATTTCCAATGCCAGGTCACGAGACTTATATGCTTCTAAAAACATGAAAAGTCATAGTGAAAGGGGACTTAAGACCTGTGCGTGGAATTCAATAGAAGAAGAAAGAAAAAAGCTGTCAAAAGGTAGAGGTCGGCAACCATTTGTCGCAGAGGAGCAAAATCAGCCAAAATGTGAGCATTAAACAAATGTTTGGATTAGAGGTATTTTCTTTTTTTATGAACCCTTTTTTTGATATCAATGGCTTCCCTGATGTTGAACTTATGACATGAATTTAGTCAAGTCGAGTTTAAAGTCAGTGTTTTCGCTACTGAAGTGTATCAAATGGATCCCTCAATGACCCGCGGGCCGTGGGTTGCAAACCACTGGTATAGGGTACAAACTGATATTATTTTCGTTTCTTCTTTTTTTTTTCTAATTTTCAAATATTTTTCAACACTTTCATTTTCCTTTGCGGTTTCCTTAAATAAATAGAAAATAATTGAAATAAAATAGAAAAAAAAAAAAAAAAATTATTTTGTTTTACATCATAACATATGCACGCATTACATTGATGATCGTTGAATTTCTTCAACATATAGGCATAGACTTGAGGTTGAGTGTCGCTGCTGTTGTTGCTGTTACTGTTATGCGCTGCAGCCATTCAATTAAAATTGATATATAAATGTTTGTTGTGGTGCATTATTCGTCGCACACTGTGTGTTTATTAGATCGCTCGTATCTTGGATGTTTATAAAAATCTATACATTTCTAAAGGTTTCGTGAGTGTGTATGTTTGTGTATTTATTTGTTTGGTTGTTTGTTTGTTTGCTGCTATTTACATATTATTATTTATCATTTTTATGGATGTGTGTGTGTGTATGTATGTGTATTTATAGCAATGTGTTGGGTGTTGTTGCCAACAAAGCTGTTACTATTGGACATTTGCTAATTTTTTTTTGTATTGCATTGCGCTTGCTATTGTGCACACTAATTAAAGGCAATTAATTGTCAATTGAATACCAAATAATTTATGACTTTGAAATATCGGTTTGTAAGATGAACTCTGAACAAAACAAAGCATATCAAAGAAGATACTGCTAGTGAATGATTTTTAGTGAGAAATTTTAAATTGAAAGAGATAAGCAATTATATGATAAAATATCCACATGTAAGGTAGTGCAACTATGATAGGTCGATCTATTATCTACAAGTAGTCGCTAAATGAGTAAAAGTTCACTTCTTTGATTTTTCCTCCAAAGTCATAACGATCTTAATTGGCAAAATTTTCCTAGTAAAAGGAGTTACGAGGCCTTGATCGATATATAATGCAAATTGCTTAATCTCTCAGTCCCTAGAACAAATGTAAACAGATGTTGATGTGTAGCCTAAGACTTAGGCTTTACGTTCTCCAAAAATTGGCGAGAAGATCTACATATCATCCCTTCTGTGTGTGGTCGTACCTCCATACAGCTCAGCGAACTAGAAGTATAACTGTCAGCTGGATGTCGGAGTAAGCCAGCTTAGCATTTCTTGTGTCGACGTCATCGTGAAAAGAGTTTCATGGCCTTAATAGAAATGATATAAAGTGCTTGATCTCTCAGTCGCTGAAGCAAATGCATACAGACGTTGATATGTAGTCTAAAACTTGGGTTTCAAATTTTTCAAAAATTTTCCGAAGTCTAGTTCTGCAGTACCTGCTGTAATTATACCATTAAAGTGTTTCTTGCTGTTCTTGTTTTTTACGGCTCGGCGTCGCCATTAAATGGAGGAGAAGATCTGCATACTATCCCATTACTTTGTAGTCGTACCTCCGTACAATCCGACGAACTAGCGAAATAACTGTCACCTGGACATCAGACTAAGTCAGCTTGGAGTCTCTTCTATCAATATCATAATAAAACGAGTTACATGGCCTTGATAGAAATGATATAAAGCGCTTGATTTCTCAGCCACTAAACTAGTTTTGCCAGGTAGGGCAAAAGTTTTCAAAAGGGAGGATCCGCCGTAATTATACCATTAAAGAGTTTGTTGCTATTCCTGTTCCAACTTGCTTCGTCTAAAGTCGTACTTTCATGTAATCTTGCGAAGTAGAGAAGTAAGTGCAAGATGGACTTCAAGGTAAATAAATACATTGCTTTGATTGGTATCTCCTTAGTCATAGAAAAATCTACGGTCACTGTCTGTAAAGCATATTCCACTGGTCTATGTTCCAGTTTGGGAATTGAGAATGGTTCTTCAAAAATTTCATGCTGGTCATGAGTGATTGTGAGTGAGCTCCGAAAGTATCTGACTGTAGATTGAAGAGATGGGGGGCTCCTCTTAATCACAACGGCTGTTATGATACGACGACTGTTTGTCGTATTGTGCTACTAATCTCGTACTTGGTAATCACCACACAGGGATTCAGATATGTGACATATTCTGCCACTTTTTGTTTTATCACCGAACGTAGCCTACAGTCTTATCGGATATTAAATTATGAACTCATCCGTATTCTTGATTGCGGTCGCATTTATGGCAAGTATCGGCCGCAATGTTTCTTTTCACTTCTCGGAGTATTTTTATATTGTAGTCCTGATCTGTACAATCAATAAACCAATTTTTTCAGAATATTTATGATGGCCTTCCTTCGTAGTATGTACTCTATTTATTTTTTTTCTTTCTAACCTCAATTCTTTTAGACTCTGATCAATCGAGCAATATACGTCTTCAGGCGAATCTGTGATACCTACCTGGAACGCGTTGTGCAAAATTTCAGCAAGATTAAACATTCTCAAGCGCCCGAAGTATTGATTGATACTTGCCTTCTGGCATACCTTGTGTTGTTCGCCATTTGGTCTTGTCGTCAACAATTTTGAGCAAGATTCGATATACGAAACTGGTCGATATCGATTGGTTGGTTTCTTGTCAAAAAACTTTATAAGAACTGCCCAATTGGTCGATCGCGCGCGTAGTGTCTTACCTCAACCTTTTACGTAACTTTAGGAAATACTTGTAGTAACATCTTTTCAAAGCTCACGTCTTTAGCGACACAAGTCACTTTGCGTTAAAGGTTCAAACGATTTTGTTAAATCCATTCATACTAAGATTTATATCTCTATTTTCGGGTTAGGGTACAGTTCTTGCCAGATTTTGTCTACTTTCTAGTTTGATCTACTCACAGATGATGGACGGACGGATATAACTCAATGGATTCAGATTCTTACTCTGAACTTCACATGTGTACATTTTAGAATCTTTGATTTGTTTCTTTTACGTGAAACGGGCCACTTATTACGCGTTCGTTGAGCCTAGACATGGCGGTGCTCAAGAGAGCTTGTTGGTTAAGGGGGAAAGGGAAAATGTAGCAGCACCAATGTACGTTCGACCTGAAGGTGAACGAATGTAGAAAGGCGAGAAAGCATTTAGCTAAAATATTATCCGCACAAAGTATTAAATGCTTCCATCGCTTCCCTTCCACTGTGGCTTTTGTTTCAATTCCCTTATTTTCTTTTTACAACCTAGTGCACTCGTGGTAGAAGGGTGTATTAAGTTCTGTGCAGATTTATGCAACACCCAGAAGGGCTTGAGATAGATCCAACTCTTTTTATTGCCATCAATTTAGGTTTGTCTGTCCGCCTGTCCTTCTTATTTTTTTGCGCCCCAATTCTTAGGATCATTTTGATGAATGTTGACCGACGTCTTTTAACTCAAGGACGAACATGGCTCGGATTGGGCAACTTTTGGGACTACTTCTCGTGCAAACTTGAATACCTTTAGAGTGGAGTAAGAGTATCTGACGGTGAGCGGTTGCCCACTTCAGTCCTTCAGTGTGTACTCATACAGTGTTACTTTCCCAATGAATACGCCAAAGTTTTTCGGCCTATGCATGAAGAGAGTTACTAGCTCTTAATGCCATTATTTAGAATCATATCACCGAATGAACTTCAATATTATGATCCTTTGCCCAATTGCAGAAGCTATAAAAAAAATTTCTTAATTTATTACTTTATGCTTTTACAGATATTTTTATTTATGAAAAAAAGTGTAAATGCGTCACACTTAACAAAAAAAAAAGCAACAAAAAAAGAGCACAAACAAACCACGAGAATTCAAACATCGACAAGCGTAAATAATTTATTTTATATTTTACTATTTACAAATGAAACTTGTGCGTGATGCTCTGACTAAGCCGTAACAATATTAACTAATAATAAAAAAAGGACAAATATTTTTTTATATATATATATTTTTTTTTTAAACAATTGTTAAAAATAGAACAAATAACCAAATGTCGTTCAAAAGAAAAGATTAACGTGTTTAGTATCTGTTTCTTTTTAATACAAAACAACAAAACAAAAAAAAACAAACCTGAGAAAAAAAACAATTATTTTAAATAAAAATATTTTTATTCTAAAAAAAAAAAAAAAAAACAACAATGGCCACAAATTGTGAATTAATTGAGGAAAATCTGCCATCTGCAAATGGTAAATACCCGATATCCGCCTCGGCTTCCATGTCTTCGATGAGTCATGAAGAGAAACAGGACGGTACGGAGAAGTCATTGAGTAAAAGTTCTTTTTCGGATATGTCTTCGGAACCGGGCATTAATTCGATTGGCGGGTTAGGAGGAGATAATAGCGGTGAATTAAATTTGCCGAATAATCAACCGTTGCCGTTACCGGCCCCACAATTGCCTCATTTAATTGATGATGTATTTGAGAGTGCTTTCGAAGCTTCGATGGCCGATTTGGAACATGCGGAAATTGATGGTTACGAAACAGATACGGAAAGTTCACTTAGCGATGATAGCAGCGATACGAATCAGGCGGAAGGAAAGAAAATGAAATCGACAATTGCAAAAAGTTTTCCACGTTCTTCGTCTTTCCAATACGAGAGCAGTAGCGATAGTTCATCTAGTGATAGCGAGGATAACGACGATAACGGTATTAATAGGAATCGTGCAGTCGAATTGCTTGCAAATTCTAATCAAATGCCTAAGTATTTTTCCGCCGATATATTCCATATGAGACCGTATTTAATGCCATTCACGGAACGGCGTCGTTTATCGCAATGCAAAGAGGAAGAAGATGAAGATGACGCAGATAAATCACCTTTGCCCTCCGTTACTGATGCCGGTAATGCGGCCTTGATAGCTGCTATCAAACAAGATCGTAGTAGTAATAAACCTACACCACCTCCTTTACCACCGCCCGCTACAGATCAAGCTTCCGCGGAGAAGTTTAAAGAGTTGGAAAAATTACGTCAACAATTCATGCATAAAATCGATAGTATTAATACGAGTAATATAGAGGAAATCAAAACAGTTACAGTCGCTCCAGAGCATTCGTCACCTCCACCGCCGCCTCCTATACCACCTACGATATTACCACCGGCTTTAATTAACCTTCTGGAATCGGCTAAAGCTCCACCCACCAAGCTGCCATTGACTTTTATGGCAAATGCAAAAGTCACCAATTCCTCTGTAACAGTTACTAACCCTAACACGACGATTGTAAGAGGGAAATTTACCATAACTAGAGCTCAGGAAACGCCCGAAATACCGGCGACTTTGCGGGTAGAAGCTCAGAATTTGCAACATTTAAAAGCCGCTTCGAACGCACATACTATAAGTTTTCCTTGTAGCTCGGGCGATTATGCTTCGGTGCAAAATGTCTTCCCACAGCGCCAGGGTAGCAATAAATATCCTCTGGCAAAACCTCACTTTTCCAAGGAATTTTTTGATACTTCCCTTATAGAGATACGTACGCCCACTGATAGTTTAAATTCCATTAATAATATGGGATTAGAAACCTCTTCCTCACCCGTATTCGGTCAAAAGCAAATGCAGCATCAACAACAACAACAACAACTATCGAACTGTGATACTAATGTGCAGAAATTGAAACGTATGAGTGACTTTCCCGATTTAGATGAGGTATGGATTAAAAGAGGTGATATATCTTCGACAATTACAAAATTGGCACACATTCAACAACAGCAACAGCAACACCATCCAAAGAAATATTATTACACTGATGAAAGCGCAGCGGAAAGTGGTCGCACCACTGCCGTACAATCGGAAGACGTAAGTTTTCCATCCAACATTATTTTCTTTTTTCAGCAAGTTAAAGATATCTTTTATGCAGCGTTTCCATCTTCTTGAAAATTCGTATTTCTCGAATATTGGGTTTTTAAAAGCAAGACTTACCTATTGGCGGAAGTGCTCATAAATAATTTAGTCACTTTTACCAAAAAATGTTCATGTAACTTTTTAAAGCACTGTTGCCAAACTTCAAATCAATACTTTTTGCTTCTTTATAAAGAAAAGAGTGCAGAAGAGAAAGTACCTATAGAGAAATATCTCTTCACTGAGGTAATTTACACACACACACAGGAACTTCGGGCTTGACGAGTTTTCCCTTTGTCATACACTGTATCGATCGCATCATCAATAGAATCCATCCGGAATATTCTGTCGTTGTATCGGCAGCAAATTTTTATTTTGATATCTATACCAGTTTTGGTGCAAGGGTGTATTAAGTTCGTGCGGACGTATGCAACACCTAGGAGTACATAAGATAGACCCATCTTGCATTTTACCAAACAATTCACCATCACTTCCTGAAATCTATCTGCCCGACTTGTTTTCTGGTATTCAACCTACATGCTGCAAATGCTTCAGGTGGGACCACATTTTCGGCCACTTCCCATATAACACCTTAATTTGAAAAGCCGTTGTATAATTAACTGTAGGGTGGCGCGCGCAGGCTATTTAATAGCGGGCCTAGGCCTACTATAGTCTTTTTACTTGTTTACTTTATAAATAATGAGCGAGAAGCTCAATATTTTTTGCTTTCTAAAAGAGAGAAGTTTATTTTCTACTTTGTTTAACGTCCTTTAATCGATTTGGCCCGTTTTCTTTCAGTATTAACTTGCGTGCAAAAACTTTTATGACCAGAAAGATGTTACCATAAACTTGTCTGGACGGATGGGCAGACGTGGTTAAATCAAGTCAAAACTTGAATTATTTTGAAATAAGTAATTGTACATCCATCTCCCTATCTCCCTAGTTTTTTATCAACTAACTTACCGCGAGAAAAACTAATTTGAGAACGCAAACCCTTTCAGTGTTCAAGTTGTTAGGAACTATGTTACATACAATGCACTTAATGTAACAACTTTTCGAACACGGTAATCGAAATTATTTCTACTAGAGGGAAGCCCAATGAGTAGTCATCTTCAAAGACCAAATTTGAAGTTACTTTGGCAACGAAATGCACAAATGAATATTTTTTTGTTTTCACTCACTTATCATTATGTCCATCGCGATGAAAGAGAGAGAGAGGAGGATAATCTTTACACTAGCGAAGAAGTCCAATGAACAGGGAGTTTCCAAGGCCAAACATGATCTAAAAAATACTACCCTATTACTCTCTTTTTGTGATCAGCTGCTCTAACGATATCTATTGTATTTGGTTGGTGAGAGTAGGCAGTCAGTCTAGGAAAAGAAAAGACAACAACCGCGGAACATGGAAACGGTAGAGAAAGACCAGTTTATCTGTTAAAGGGCTCGATTTGTGGTTAGATTTATATTAACTCCAGAGAACACTGTATGAGTTGTAGATGCAAGGCAGGGTCTCTCGATTTAGGAGCCACGAGTATACTGAGTGCTTTAATATTTCAATTTTTTTTTTTCTTTTTTTTGCTGATACTTTTATACCGTTAGTAGTCTCTCTTGCCTATTTTGAAAGTAATTCTATTAAAAATTCTTTACCGCCGGGCCTTGCATTAATAGTAAATGTAAAAAATTAAATACCTTTTTTAACTGCTACACTACGCTTATCTGATTACAATTCCCAGCGTTCTCTTTAATACTAAGTTCAAGGCTCACTTAACGTTTCTTACTCTTTGTTAACCTTATGTTTAATTCATTACAATTTCAATTGCGATTATTATGTATTCCGGAATTTTTTCGTTCTATTTTATTTTCTTGTTGTTTGTTTCTGTTTTTCGATGAAAAAAAAAAATGTTTTTTTTTCTTTAAATTTTTTACGATAGCAAATGAGACTCTCTGAAGGCTACACGTGACAAGAAGTGAAATTTATGGATTCATATGAAATGCGCTGACACCGTTTTTGAATCTCTCCGATGTGTATGAATATTGTTTATATTCGAACTCATTCAGCCGCAAAATTTAAAACAAAGAAACAAAAAAAAAAACAAAACAGAAACAGAAAAAGTAAAAAAGTGAGATATGGCCTACGATTAAATACCCTACACCACTTCGCGTAATAAACTTGTTCATATAATGTGCATTTCAAAATAAAGTATCATATAGGAAGCGGTCGGAGGAGTGTGGCCCAATCTGTACAATTTTCAAAAGCGTTCATCTTTCTGGCAAAATATGTCAGTCTACAAAATTTCATCTAAATATCTAAAAAATTACGGCCTGTAGGCCGAGAAGAAGAAAACTAGACGTACAGATGGACAGACAAGCTTTAGACTGGTGTAACAAAAGTTCCTTTTGGATGTCGCATAAATCCTTTCAAACTTAATATGCTGTCTGTACAATGGGTACAAGAATATAAAAAATTGCTTTTGAAAATTTTTTTAAGATAATTTTTTAATTAAACAGATGACGTCATCTTTCAGTAATCATAAAAAAATTGTATAATTGATGATTTAATATTCTGTTGAATTTTCTTTAACACAACAAGGTTTCCATCTAATCAATTATATTTAGCTTCACCAACTAGACCATCAACTATTACTTCCTTTAAAAAATAAGTCAAAGAAAAACAACAAAAAAAAAACAAGCTCAGAACATTGCCTTTTAATTGAAAATTTATATAAATTAATTTCTTATTTTTATTCATGTCGAGTTAATAACATCTTTACATTTAGGAACAAGATGCTAAATTACCCACATCCAGGCCGTCTAGTGCTCCCGCAGAGCCCAATGCCAAAGCAGCCCGCAAAGCAAATAAAAAGATGAAAGAGGAAGCGAGGTAAAATTTATTTATAAATATATTTAGAAACATATTTCAAAACTCTTTCAACTAACACAAACATCGTGTAATAAATTATTCCAATAGACGCCAAGAGAAAGAGCAAAGTCGGCGAGAGAAGGAGGCGCGTAAGATTGAACGTGAAACGGCGCGTCGTTTAGAACGCGAAGCTGCGAAATTGGAAAAATTAAATCGCAATGCAGAAAAGATCTCACGCAGTACAGAACGTGTAGCGGCCTCATCGCGTTCCGGCTCACTCGAGCGACGACGCAGTGGTGAAGATTCCCCAGTACTTAATCAATCCACAGTGCATGGCATTGCTAGTCCAAATCGTCGGCCTACCATTTTTGATGTGTTTCGACCGTCCAAACGGCAAAAAGAGAAAATCCTACTCGATCCTTTGTCGGCGGCTGCAGCAGCGGCGGGGACGGGTAATGAAACTGGTAGTGCCAGTAGTACACATTCGGCTACGGGCGGCGGCGGCGGCGTTGGCGGCGGCGGTACGGGTGGTGGCGTTATGAATTCCATGAAAGTAGCTTTACAAAATTCCGGCCTTATTGGTGGAGGTCATCATCATCATCATCATCATAAACAGCATCCTGCCGTTACGATAACCACAGCGGAAGGCACTTCTGTGAAAAGCAAGTACAAAGATGGTTCAGCCCATCCCCATCAAGGCAGTGATGCTCAAGTAAATTAATGTTTTTTTCTCCTTTTTTACTTATAAGCATAGAAATTTTAATATTTATTCTTCTTGCTTACTTTAGTATTATCACACGGTTACCGCTGTGCGACGTGCCGATGCAACACGCTCACCTATGACCAAAGTAATGGATTTATTTCGAAATCGTTCAAATTCTGCCGCATCTGAAGCAGATAAACGTAAAGCGGTATGTATGTAGTATTTTTTTTTCAATTTTTCTTTTTTCAAATGGTTTGTGCATTTGCTAAATAAATGGCAACGCTTTGATAGTGGCAATATAAACTAGTGAAACTATTGCCTACTAGATGAATTTGTTTACTTAGGCAGAATTTCTCAAACTTTTGTTTTTTTTTTTTTTTGAAAAGAAAAAATTCAGTTTTAAAATGACTTGCTAGTTGTTGTTAGTGCTTTAGTGTAGTTATTCCCTTTTTTTCGATGACGATGTGTAGTCATTAGTTTAATCCAATACGTTCGCTATCAAGGTCTCTTAGGAAAAAACATTCATCAAAGGACAAGGTGTTCCTTATTGTTATATGACATTAACGGGAACAGATTTAAGGTATTTGTTTGAATGTGCATTTAGAACATGTAAAATGTTCAGTAAGCTTTCTTATAACCAGTTAAGTACGTACGGCAATTGTATCTGTCCGTCCCTGTTTTCGAAAATATTTTTGTCATTTTGTGAAGTCGTTTCATTACAACCTAATTACATAGTAAGTATATTCTGTGTTTGACAAGTATAGGAAGTCGACACCGTGAGATACAATTGCCATATAAATCTGTTTCCCTATGCTAATAATATTTACACTTTAGGGAATTCGTTAATTTGGTAATTAGTAATCCTGGCTTCTGCTCTGAATCTAAGATAGTCTCCTGCGTTAGCGATCTCTGCCCTTGCAATCAAGACTTCTGCCTCCTAGGTGGAATTATTGTTGAAAGTCTTAACTTATTTTACATTGGGGAAATATAAAGCAATTCGGGAAGTGGCCATATTGACGTGACAAGTACCATTTCCACACTACACATTTCCAAATTTTTCAGCAATGTAAGGAGAGAACACAGGGCATATGAAATCTCAGTGAACTCTGCTGTTGAGTTGTTAACCTAAGATAAGCTTATCAAACTCGTCTGTGGACATATCTAAACTTCCCAGTGTTCATGTGGCAACCGTCACTAACCCATGCTTTTAGGCAATGCCATCAAAGAAAACATGCTATTCGAAGTTTGAGTGAGCTTTGCCATTAGGCTGACATGGTGGCACCTTAACCTAACGTGCCGATATCTAACCTCTTTGCCTAACCGTCCGTACCTTCAGATGTTGATGTGACGACCACCATTTGCACATTAGTAATCTATGGTTTTAAGGAAAAGCAGATTGTATGAGATCTTAGTGAACTCTACTATTAGGTTGTTCACTTCAGGTAAACCGATCAAATTCGTCTATCTAAATTTGTATAATTCCGCATGTTGATGTGACAACCACCATTTTTAGGCCCACTAAGCTATGCAATAAGGCAATATTACGGGAGAAGATAGACTGTTTTTGACTTTAATAAACTTTACCGCTAGTAAGAGATGATGACAACTTAACCTAATCAAACCCGTTTGCCTTTACCTCTATTTTCCTCCTTAAAAGGTCTGTATGTGAAAATTCTTCTGATCTGCTGGTCGGCATGATACTATCAGGCACTCTTAACAAGAAAGCTCTGTGCGTCGGTCTAGTGTTACTTACCTCTTTCCCTTATCCAAAATATTTTAAGAAATCTATTATCGAGATATTTGTAGAAAGCCCATCACCGATTCTACTTTACTGTAATTGGCTTCCAGAAATTATCATTAATTCCAGACTATCATGTAATACAATGGCAATAAAATCGTATTAATTACGGAAAGCATTAGAAACTTTTCATTCCACAAAACTGGTTATGACCAAAACCTCACAAATAAAACAACGTTGAATACAATAAAAAATAAAAAAAAAAATAGGTGCTAAAGATAAGAAATGTAGCAGCAACAACAAAGTAGGTAATAATTAAAAACAGTAATAATCTAGAAATAATATGCAAGCATGTGTGCGATCGCATTTCTAAACGTGCATTATTAGCTCTTATCAAGAAGCAATATTGGCGAGTTGTTTGGTTAAAAAAAAATTAAATTTTTCTACGTTGTATTGATTTTCGTATTGTCTGTTATCAATATTTTTAAAATTGTCCGAAATATGTTTATCAAGTAAGCTCTACGCTTTACGCGCTTGCTTTGAACAAATTTCTAGTAAAGATTATCAGAGATAGAATGTAAATTCTCTCTGAGAGTAAAAAAAAAGAAAAGAGAAAGAAAAAATGATTTCATCGATCCCCGCTATCGTTTGTATGGGAAAGCTTTTTATTTATTTATTTTTTTTTTTTTTTTGCTCTTTGATGTTTTCTCTCTCTGTTACACGCTGTTATTGCTGTTGCGCACTATGACGTATAAGTAATATTTACATTTTAATAGAATAATACTTAAGAAAATCTGTTCTTTGCTTTGGCGAACACAAAAAGTAAATCAATCTGAGTGAAAGGGCCAAAAATGTTTATTACATCCTTCTCTCGCTCGCTCTCTCTCTCTCTTTCTCTCTCTCTCTCTCTCTGTATGGGTCCCGCTCTCTTCCTTTTCCCTGATAAGTGCTTATATATGCCAACCAATAAATTTAAGCAGACAACTTGCCTGTATGTCTGAATTGTTTGTTTGCCTAACTGTCCAGTTTGTTGTTGTAGCAATTGTTGTTATTCTTGTTGTTGTTGTTATAATTATTATTGTTATTTTTCATTTAGCTAATTCCAGCTGTTGCTCTATTTTGGTTAGCATATAACTAACAACTTTAGTCCAATTGTATTCATATGTTGACTGAGATGGTTCGCGTTTTTTTTTTTTTTTTGGTTTTTTTTCCCATTTCATTATTAATTATTTGCTCCGATTTGTGCTTATGAGTGTTTATCGTAAAGCGATTTTCGTTTATTTGTGCTATAAAATTTCTTTAAGACGTGTTTTGTGATTCCTTTCTTTTCTTATTTATTGTACGGAAGAAAGAAAAATTGTCATTAAAAATCTTAAACAAACCATTAATGAATTTAAAAAAATTAATGTAAAAAAACAAAAAAAAGAAAAAATTGCATTTTAAAAAACGTGTCTTTAAAATTCCCGTTATCAATAAATAAAGCTACAGCTTTTGTGTATTTAAGCTGAAGAGAACGAAAAACGTTACCGGGCAGTGAAGCAACGTAAAGTTCATATTTTCTCGCGCAATTACGTTGTACGTGACTGATCAAAAAGGATTAACTTGAACGATCACGTCTCGTCAATTCCTTAACAGTATACAAAATTCATCATATCATAATTAGTCTCCAGTGAGGTATTGCTGGCCGATTAATAGTAAAGCAGGCAGATAGGAAGGATATATGTGTGCAGCATCTTTACATAAATATATCAAAATTGTTTGTAATGCATTCAGAAATACATCGAATTTTAGAATTAGATAACCTATCGGTTTTTAGCTTCTTTTATCGAATAAAATTACTTAATAATAATTTTGATAGAGATAGGCAGCAAATAAATTGCAAGAGATTTCTTCATCTCTCTTATGATTGAGAGAGAGAGAGAGAGAGAGAGAGAGAGAGAGAGAGATAGATAGATAGGCAGATGGAAGGTCGAAACTTCTTTTCTAAAGTTTAACAAGTCTGTCGGTGGATTTTTTCTTTTGCATCACCGACCGGTGTGGGATGTATTCATTTTATCAAAACATTTGCAGCAGCCAGACAGTCAGAAGGAAGCTCCAGAGATTCCGTGAAAATATATTTTTGATCAGTATCAAACCGACATAAAAAAGCATGTCCTTCAGTCCATCTGTGTGCTTGTGTAATGTCTACGATAAACACTCTCAAAATGAGCCTATCGGCTTCAAGTTCCCATTCCCAAACGTCCTACAGCTTCCATTGCCCACTGCAGGCCAAAATTATGAATTTTCACGAAAGTTTTGTCGATAAATATTCAAAGCAGTGGATTTTTGTACCAGTTACTTAAGGGCGAGCTGTATATTCATTTTGCCAAAACGTTTGTAAAAGCCAGAAGGTCAGAAGGGAGCTCCAGAAATCTCCTGGAAATATATTTTTGATTAGCATCAAATTCTAAATCAATATAAGCATATCCGGCTGTCCGTCTTTCTGTGTAATATCGTAATCTCGTAAACCTTCTTCCGATCGCAGAAATGCAGCAACGCATCTAAATTCAATGAACAAAATCCAGTTGCGATAATAATCGTAGCATAAGGCTCCAATTCAATTTTTTTATCAAAACCGCAAGATGGCCTTACATCTACATTTGCAACGAAAGATATTTACTTACTTCTGAGATTCTATAAAAAATGTATATTCCTAATCAGTATCAAATTTTCAATCGATCCTAGGTATCTGCGTCCTTCTGCTGTGTATACTGTGTGTGGTAAATATTTTCGTGGTCGCATAATCAAAGATGTATGCTTCAAATCTGACACAAAGATTGGAAGTTCTTCCGCATAGATTGGTCTTGAAATTGGGCAAAATCGATCAAAGTACACGACTACACAGTACAAAGCAAGCGGAGAGCACCTCTGTTTTAAAAAATGGAAACAATTTCGTTTTTTCATCATTACTCATAAACCACAGGAGAGTAGAGAGTAGAGTGCAACAAGCTGAGTGAATTAATTCTAAATTAAATATTGCGGACGTTGTAATGAAATTTGGTACATTGACGTGTTTTAAACCAGGACCAACCAACATTATTCAAAGTGGTGCACAGCGAACCACTCTATCAATCCCTTCCCAAGTAGAAAAAGTCGTTATATGGGCCGTGGCCTACTATGACGCTTTTATTTCTTTATTTTTACCGTCTGGCATTATCCCCTACTAGGTAAGACAACTATTACCAATGGTTTTATTTCCACTCGCTCGACAATCATTGTCTATCGTCCTGGCTATCTTTCATTTTCAACACCTTCTGAGTTTATTGCCTGAAATTGTTGCTTACTACTCGGGTTCATGATGATCAACAATTTGTTTTTCAAATTTCACTTCTAAAGTTGTTACCTATTGTTCTGTTAATTTTTTACTTTCAAAAGCTTCTGAAGTTATTGCCTACCATTTAGGTTAGATTTATCGCCAATGATGTCATTTTAGATTGTTTCTACAATTGTTGACTATTGCTTGGCCTATGTTAATACTTTACACCTTACACTATTTATGGTATAAACAATATATTAAGTTTATCCGAAATTGTTGCGTAGTGTTCTGCTGTTTTCTATTTTCAACAACAGCTAAAATTGTTGCTTGCCACTTAGGTCCGTTACTCCCAATGATTTCGTTTTCAAAAGCTTCTACTGTTTTGGTTATCTTTCTTCATCAGCAGTTTCTGAAATTGTTGCCTATTGCTCAGTTTCGTTACCAATGATTTGATGAGACATTTTTATACAATTGTGGAAACAACGAGTCCATCTAGTAGTTTACTAATGACCTCACTATCCTGTACCTGTTTTATTCTCCCACTTACTCTTATCTAGATGATATCGTCTCGAATTTAAATCTTTAGTATAAAGTGAAGCATTTAACTAACTGTGTTTGGGTAAAAGTTTAAACACTTTCCTAGGCATACATTACTCATCTTTCGTTATATTTGCATATTTGCAGTATATGCTCGCGTATTTGAGTAGCAGGTAGTTGTTGACAGGCGTGCATAGACTAATCGACTTTTTTATGTTTTTGTAGTCAGTCTCGTGATTCGCATTAAGAACCATGACATAGTATAAATCGTAGAGAGAGAGAGAGGTCAAAGAATGGTTACCTTTAAACTCTTTAACCATTTTTATTTTCATATTTCATTTACCTTTGTAGGTTAAGTCGAATAAACGATTGCATTTGCCAAGTACTTCTCAAGTAGTGTGAAAGTAAAAAAGAATGAATAAAGAAAACTATTATACGTTCATTCTAAATAGAACTAAAATATTTTGACAGCTACTTGATAATTTATATTTCTGCTTTTTAGATACATGCGCGTTCACTCATTAGTTTTTCACGAATACACTGCTTACGATAATCCAATTAAAGTCAAGCAGAGTCTTTATATGTAAATAAAATTCGCACATTAATTAGGAAATGAAAGAGAAAATAATTTTGAAATTCTGTATAAGTTATGTACGCATTAAAGCGATTTTTAGGTAAACACAGTTCCGCAAACTTGCTTTGCATACCACAAATTTAGATCGATAGCCTGCCATTAATGAAAACACATTTGATTTCATTTATCTTTTCAAATTCACCAGCTATTGCAGCGACAGCGTCAATAGGTATATCAACTCCGTTTTCATTCCCCATACCTCTTATGGGAAGGGTAAAGGTGAGGTAGGTAAGCTAATTTGGTGAGACTTGAGGGGATTGTTTTAGGACTTGGAAAAAAGCAGGTGGTGTAGCGACGGCCCCAATAGGTATATGAACTCCGTTTTCATGCCCCATACCTCTTATGGTAAGGGCGAGGTAGGTAAGATAACTCGGTGAGACTTGAGGGGATTGTTTTAGGACTTAAAAAAAAGCAGGTAGTGCAGCGACGGCCTCAATAGGTATATGAACTCCGTTTTTATGCCCCATACCTCTTATGGTAAGGGTGAGGTAGGTAAGATAACTTGGTGGGACTTGAGGAGATTGTTTTAGGACTTAGGTGCACTTTTTTAGCATCTAGGATACAGGGATACTTTTATTTGGTTTAAGGGTACTTTTTTTGGACTTAGTTGGGCTTTTATGTGAGTTAAGGGTACTTTTTTGGAAGTTACGGGTACTTTTATTTGACTTAGGCATATTTGTTTAGGACTTGGGTATACTTTTTAAGCTTTAGGGGTACACTTTGGAACTTAAGATACTTTTATTTTACCTAAGGGCGCCTTTTTAGAACTTCAGGGTACTTTTATTCGACCTACCGGTACTTCTATTTCACCTGATGGTTCTTTTCTTGGGCTTACGGGTACTTTTATTGAACATAAAAGCACATGTTTAGGAGTCAGGAGTAATATTTTTGATTTTGGGGATATTTATACCTAGTTTACGGGTACATTTTAGGACTTGGGGTATTTTTGTTTGACCTAAGGACACTTTTTTAGAAGTAAGGGTACTTTTATTTAACCTATTCGTATTTTTTTAGGCCTTAGGTGCACTATTTAAGATTTAGAGTCTGGGGTATTTCCATTTGACCTAAGGATACTTTTATTATTTTTAGGACCTAAAGATACTTGTTTAACTTATAGATGCTTTTTAAGGACTTAGGAGTAGTTTTTTCGGCTCAGGGGTACTTTTTTAGGACTTGAAGATAATTGTTTAACTTATGCATACATTTTTAGGATATGCCAGTTCTTTTTTGGATTTAGGAGTACTTGTATTTAATTTAGGTATTGTTTTATACGGCTTTTTGGTACTTCTATTTAGGTTAGGGGTAAACTTTTAGGACTTATGGGTATTATGTTTGGACATAGGAGTATTTTTGCGTATCTATCAATATTTAAATTTATTCATTCAATCAATATTTTCAAATCAATGAATGCCTTTTTTTTTTTTTTGATCAGTCTCTGAGAATTTGTCGATATTACTGTTGGACAGACGGGCCTGTGTAGGTAAATTAACATCAAAGTACGCACTGAAATTAGTACCTTTTTCTCTAAATGTTACATATGGAATAACAAGCTCAGCATACAATTTCGCCGTAATCATGACGAGTATAAAAAATGTTTCTAGGGCTTTGAGGTCTATTTTTATAAATTTGTAGGTCTTTTTTATTGTTTTTCTTTTTTACTTTTCGTAAAAACGCAATTGTTGCAAATTAAAAAAAAAAATCTGTTATCGTTAAAAAGCATCTCTGACACGTGTAGGGCCCGGCATCGGGGAAGACAGAGAGAAAGAGAGAGAGAGCGAGAGAATTGAAGACAGAAATGATCTCAAATTTTTTTTTTTTTTTCTTTTCCTAAATATCAAGAGATTAATTGAAACATTTATTGAACTTTACACGAATGTGTAAAATCGAAATCAATTGCTAAGAAAATGATTGTTGATAGCGCACTTCTCGCATATAAACAATTCTACCGCCTAAAAAAAATGTCAAGAAATGGTATGAAATTCATTAATTTCGAACAAAAAAAATAAAAAAATAAAAAAATTTATTAAAAACAAAAAAAAAATTATGAAATCGCAACAAAATTGTATGAGAATTTAAACCGGTATGAAAAACAAAACAACAACAACAGCAATAATCATAATAATAATAAAAAAGAAATAAACATAAACTAATCTGGTAAGCAGTTGACCTTACGTCAATCCGCGGGAGACATTTTAATGCATAGAATGTGCTACTAAATAAAATATCATAACACACGAGACATAAACAAATACAGTGCAACGCGCACTAAAGTGACACAAACGCAAAATGGGGAAAAAAACCCAAAAGCCAAGTAACAATTTAGGAAACTGGAGAAGTTTTAAGTTTTATCGCTAACACTCAATGCTTTGATTAATAGGCAGGCATATAAGCAAACACTTGCCGGCAGGAAAAATGCACATGAACAGAGAGGCATAATGAGCGACATAACGACCAACGCTGAATGAAAAAATATATGAAGCTATAGCGACTCAGATGTGTTTTGTAAATATAGTAAAGCCTATCCTTCATTGAAGAGACTCTTGTTATCTGCACTGTATGTGCACTCCCTGTAGGTCTTTGCATCTAAACAATCATTTTCTTATTAACAGTTGGCGTAGCTGGATGTCTTGACATAATTTCCTGTCTGCGAACGGCTTTCGACGTCACCGTAATAAGTAGAGGATACCTCTAGACTTGATTACATAAACAATCGTTTTCTTATCAGCAGTTACCAATCATGGTTAATAGGGACAATTCCAAGAGTGTCATCAAGAGTGTATTCCTTCCTTCGATCATATGAATTTTTTATTCCCATTACAACAAGATGGCGGTCTACTGAACTTTTTCTGGCAATTTTAATCCCGAGAAGTACACACTAGCGATATTACAAAAGAATATATACTGTGATGTGTTTAATCATCAAGTGTCCATCCGTCACCTATTTGTCCTCGATAAAAATAAATGAAGAAAATTGTCGATTTTTATACCCATCGCCGAAAAATGGGAGGGTATATTAATTTTGTCAGAAAGCAACCCTCAGAGACCCCATACAAACTACATATATTCTCGATCAGTATTAAATTCTAAACCGATGTAAGCTTGTCCGTCTATCTGTCTTACTTCTCTTCGCCACAAACTTGCAGCAATGGCCGTAAATTCAACATCCAAAGTCCACTCACGATCAAAATCATAGTATAAGACTCTATTACAATTTTTTTCTTCCTATACCTAACTTCATCCGTCCGCCCGTCTGCCCATTTATATAGAGTCTGTGGTAAACATTCTCAGGGTAATGGCAAAATTAAAAATACATGCTTCAAGTTGGCGCAAAGAATGGAAGTTGCCTGTCTTGCAGGCAGGTTGACATCGATAATGAGCCCAATCGCTCAAACAACCCGGCACACACCTCTACTTTCAGAAATAAAATACTCTTTTTTTCTCTTTCGTTACCTATAAATCTCAACAAATGCGATTATAAAAATTTGCATTTGTGTTTTCTGAGTGGTCCTGTACCTGTACAAAAGTAGAAAATGTCGGCCACAGCTACTCAATATTATAGGAGGAGTCATTCCTTTATCAAAGCGCTCGTTTGCAGCAAGAAACTTCTGTAAAACCTACCTACTATTGATTAGCACAAAGCTGTGATGGGTATAAAATATTCTTTCGCTTCCGATCGTAATTTCCTTACTTCTTACTTCGTACAACAGATCTATGGGTTCTTAAGTCAAGCCAAAGCATGTTAGCATCAAATTTATTAAAATATTTCTAAAATTGTGATCAGTAATCTGTGACAAACATCGAAGGAACAGGCGGCAGGCTTAAATCGATTCAAAAAAAAACTATTCGGAAAAGATTCAAGGAAGCCATAAATACAACAAAACTGAAGCTCATTGGCGTTTTGCTCGCATCTGCTCAGACCTAACTAAAGTTTACTTTCAGCTGCATCCGCCACGATTTGGTAACCGGCGGAGCTCGATACAAAGAATAAAAAATCGATAAAGATCTTCACTTTGCGATCAGCGAACAGGTTTATTTCGTAGACTTTACGGTGGACCTATATAAGCCAAAGTTAGATCTCCACCTCTTCTTCCTTCTTTTTACACTTTGGAATATATAGAACGGCAGTTTGAAAACAATTGAAACTTATGCCGTGCAAGCAGTAATATCTAAGCTATATATGCCCAAATCGATCGGTCAATTGGATGGGTTCCACTATGTTTTTGTTAGCAGACAACTTCATTGTTTACTTTCAACTTAAGAGATTTATTTAGGTTATCGGAAGACTAAAACGAAGCTTTTATATCGGGTATTAGCGGCGAAACTCTAATTCTCTTGAGATCACTCCTCTTGAAAAACCTATTAATAATTTTTATTTGCTTAATACTTTAGAAAAAGGAAAAAAAGAGAATTTTTTTTTTTTTTACAATAGAAATACAACCGATAATAAATACAATCTTATCTTGTAGTGAGAATAAACATTTTCTTATGTAATTGTTTTTTTTTTTTTTTATTCATATATACATATATATATTTAATATTATCTTTGATTTGGCGTTATTACCTCTGTTTATTGACTTGTGCTATCGATTTGGAAAGAAAAAAAAAATATTACTTCAATTTTCAATTAATTTAACCCAAAATTTAATAATTGCCGTATGCGGTACATTAAGTTTATGTCATTTTGCGTGGACTTGAGCTGGATTCTTATCTTCTTAGGCAAATCGATTCAGAATGATTTTGCGAATCTATTTAATACTGTCTGTCCATGTGTCTTTTTTTTTACTTATCTCAGATATTTCAATGAAATGCCGTACATTGCCTTCGACATACTTTCCTTAAAGGAGGACCTCGTTTAGAAATGGAGTAGAGCGAATCATGTTCGCGTTTCTTCCCAAGATAATGGCTTTCTATGCAAACCGGTATACGGTATTTAATAATCGATTATTTTCGAATATAATGTGTGAGTGGACACGCTACATACTTATAAAAGAGAAA
Organism: Glossina fuscipes; assembly: GCF_014805625.2. Lineage (NCBI taxonomy): Eukaryota > Metazoa > Arthropoda > Insecta > Diptera > Glossinidae > Glossina > Glossina fuscipes. Next base: position 1,732,181 of record NW_023998455.1, on the reverse strand, counting down.
GGGAGTATTGCCATTTTGTTGAAACGTTCACAAGATCCCGAAGAAGGACACTATAAAGCATTTGTTCAATTTTGCATCCGTCTGGATATGTAATGTTTGTGTGACAAACATTAAGCCGCAGATGCACTTTACAAAGTTTTCGTAAAATTTTGAATTGATCTTAATAGGTCCATTCGTCCGTCATATGCGTAATGTTATTCTTTAGGTCGTAAAAATTCAAATCGTATAAAAAGTTCGGAAGTCATTGCAAGAAGATTGATTTTGAAAATGATCCAATTAGGTTGAAGGACAAACCTACAATAAAGCCTAGACTGAAATCATTTCAATTTTCTGATTTCTCAATTTCGATAGCGAAAAGCAATTGATACGCATAACGAAGAATCCGCAATAGATGCAACGATGAAAATTTTCTCCTATGTTCTACGAATGATCTTCTGGATCTCATCGAATATAATTTTATTTTTTTCGCTTTTTTTTGAATTTTTTTTTTTTTAAGTTTCGCTACACACGATACTCAGAGTAACTTTGTTGCTCTGCAAAAACAAAAATGGCAACACTGAAATAACCGTAGACTGTAAATCAATATCCGGAATGTCATAACATTTTGACACGATTCGTTTGAAGGCGGGCACTATTTAAAAATGCTATGGTTCGTCAATAGTCATTCCACTCTTGTATATTATCCTAAGAACTTATTGAGTGATGTATTAGTTTTTTGGTTTATTGTACGAGAGCATATTAAATTTGTTCTGATGTATATAACACCGAAAGGCACTTGAGATAGTTGCAGCTTTTCCGTATTGTGCTTTTATTTTTAACTTATACGTCGCAAATTTCCCGATATTTTGAGAAAATTTGGTAAAACGATGGGTTTTAGCTCAAGGAAGACCTCTACCGATAATGTTTCGGGTCGGATCTATTTCTAAACTTGCGACACACGCACATATTTAATTTGTTCGCATGTTTACAATAGCGAAAAGGACTTGAGATAGATACAGCTTTGACCTTATTTTTAGCTTGTCTGTCAATCGGTCCGTGTTCTGTTCTTATACTTAATCTACATGTCACATATTTTGAGAAAATTCGGTAGAAAGATGCGTTTTAGCTCAAGGAGGAACTCTATCGATAATGTTTCGGGTCGGATCACTTATTAAACCTAACGAATTTTGACCAAATCGGTCCGTCTTCGGACCGTAACTTAAGGGTTCTAATGTATGCCAATGATTTGTGTGCCAAATAAAAATTTATGCTTTGTAAATCAAACATAGGGTTCTTGAGTCACATAGATCTATTCCTTAAACTTCCTAATGTACAAGGATTCTTATGAAAAGTAAGCTTTTTTTGAAAGAGTTTATTGCATACCGCCATCTTTTGGCCTAAGGATAAACAATTTTGACTCTTTCGATCACCTCCTTCCTTTGTAACCCGTTAATTTGAAAAATCTGTATAAGAATGAATGACTGCAGAGTAGTGTAGGGTATTTAATGATTGACTGCGACCCACTATAGCGTGTTTCTGCTTGATCTACTATTATCGCATTGTAAGCAATTAAAATTTGTAAATAAAATTGAATTATTTTCTCATTTATTCCTTTAAAAAAAACACACACACACACACACACACACATATTTGATGAAATTGCTATATAACCAGGTTCTCATAGTGCTATCGTACGTACTTATGAAATCTGTTTAAATCTCTTGTGCAAAGATTTTATTTATTTCTCATAAACTTGACCTTTTATTGCTGATGGGTAATAATTTCTTATGATTATTTAATGTAATCTCAATTGATTTTCCCCTGTCTGCTCATAGGTAGTGGGCAGTGTATATAAATTGCAATCATTGCCGCTAATTATACACTTTAAGCTCGTCGTTTGTAAATTATATTATTTGTCTAGCGCAGTTTACATTAAAATTACTATTGCGATAAGTTCATAATCGCGACACAATTTTATTGTTGAGCTTTTTCTAATAAATTTTTTTTTTTTTTTTGTTGTTAAACCAAATTTACTTTTGCGTTTTCGTCTAAGAATCGTGTGAGGGCAGATCTTTAAATTTGTTTTAATTTTTTCATGTCTGGCAAGAACACTTTAGCAAATATATTTGATGGCTGAGAGCGAGAGAGAGAGAGAAGAAACGATTATACCGAGAAAGCGAAAAGAGGTTCTTAGTCATCACGTCGAGTTGCCTTACTTGTCCTAATTGATTGAAAAACATTAGTCTGATGTCTTTCAAGTTTGCCTTTTGTTAGGGCCTTGCTGTGTCAGCCAGTTTCCACTTACTTGATGCAGTGACCTCAGCTTATTATTGTCTTAAGCCTGACAAGACTGTCAGAGCACTTCTTTAATTGCTAATTAGTTGAGGCTTAAAGTCCTTAAATAGCACATTACTCAATAAGTTCGTAGGATAGATATATAGATGTCGCCACTGGTGCAATATTCATAGAATTTTTAGATAGTATCAATCTTCAAACGGGATGTATCGATATTTCATTATATTCGGATGAATAGCTTACAAGTTACATTTATTTAGTAGATCTCGGTGATGTATTGTAAGGTCCTTGTAAGGCGCCGTTCTTGAGAATAAGCCCAGAATCCACTGCTGTTCAACGCCTTAATTCCCGTTAATCCAAATATCTATTCTTTGGAGAATACAAGAGAACCAAGAGTATACGCAATGAGTGGTAGTGCACTTACTCCATCAATAAATAAGCGAAGAGTATTTTAAATACCTGTCCCCTCTGTATCATAATAACGAGCCAAATGACGATGACTTTCATTAGTGACTATATCCGCTATTGGTCTTGACATATATCGTTTAGTGTTAAGAACTTTTCTAATACACAGTTGCGATATGATCATGTGACCATAAGAGGGAAAAGGGAAGACGGTAAATTCCACCTGCACAGCGCATTATAGTGTTTTTTATGGTATTTGTTAGGACAGAACTATTCGAATCTCCTAAGTTTGCTTGAGATTTGCTTGAAGCACCTTCACATCGCGGGATATTGGTATTTTCAATCAATGTATGATTCTGAGTTATTTCAATTATGTTCTCCCATTTTCCTGAGCTATAGTCAGAAGGTTGTAGATGGAGGACGTAAATAGAATTCTACAGTAAATCATTTTGGTTACTTGGCATAGACATGAGAACGAAAAATCAAAACAAAAAACTGAAAAATGTTGAGTATTTTTGTTAATAGCACCTGATTTATTAACAGAATACGATCGAAAAGTGTACACAGAAAATAAAATGGCTTTGGGTCCCACTCAACGAAGGTTTGATTACTTTCTGCATATTTATTGTATGTGCCCGCGTGAGTAGCCGAAATAAGAGTAACGACTACCAAGTGCGTGTTTGCCGGGTCAAAACTCAAGCGCGGCACAGTTCACTTTGGTCGCAGCAATATAGCCAGCTAATGTTGAATATTTCTCATTCGGGCGATATAACTGATAACCCATAACTGATCGTCGAGTATATATAGAGAAAATAAAGCATTACGGGGACCAGTTTCTAGTTGAAAAAGTTATTACTTTTTATATAGTTATGATATATTTACCGCCTTAGGCCTAACCACACTAATCTTTTCCTCGTCAGTTTGATTTTCTTCAGGTCAATGTAGTCCTTGTCCAGTTGGTGTGAAATTATAAAAACATGATAGACTAATCTCTGCTTTGGAATTTGAAATCTTAGTTCACAAAAACTCCATATTCCTCTCTTTCACTAAGCTGACAGACTTTAAGGACAACGACTTCTTTCATTTACTTTGTATAAGAAAATTTAATATCAGAAAATTAGTAAGAAAATTGAATTCGGCCGCGACCAAACCTTTTATCTCTTATCTTACCCATCCTCCTTATCCTGAAAAAGACTAAAAAAAAAGCGAAAACTATTATTATTATTATCATTATTAATTTCGCCAGAGAAATAAATTCTAAGACTAAACTCTTACAGCACTACGACTATCGGCTTTTATTAAAAACTCTACCGCACTTGAGATTCGAACCCACGACCTTTGAGTTGCTAGTCGAGATTCCTCGCCTTCGGCCACTCAGGCGGATTAAGACGAAAACTAAATCTCTCTAATCTGTATACTCTATAACATTGCGTAGAATACGTGCTGTAATTTATGGACTAAAAGCCATCCATCCATCTATATCTGCTTTCCAAATGCTTTCATTTGTTGCCTATATCGACATATCGAATTGAGAAGAAATTGTTCATCTATTATTACCTGACGTCCATGATATTTCATCGTCGCATTCTAATCTTCAACTGTTTTAATTTGATACACGGCTAAGAAAACACGAATCCTCATCCACGTTGTGGGATCCATTGTATTTACTTTAATACGAACACATTTCTAGGCAGATAATAAATCTGTCTCGTTTAGCTTTCCTTTCCGAACATTAGCAATAGCAGGGTCCTTCATAAAGTATATAATGAAAATTTCAGCCTTCTGTCTTTGAGTAAAAAGCAAAAAACCATAAATTGTTGCTTGGTAAAATAAATGTGTGTCCACTTTACACTTTACGGCGGGTACAATTTCAATACGGACCTGTGTGCAATAGCTTCCAATGCTTCCGCCGAATTCGGAGTCGATAGCCTTAATTTTGCGGCCAAGAGAATGTTTTTTACAGTGAGACAGATGGACATACTTGATGCTTGATCCAGAGAATATATTAATTTTATTTATTTATTTAGTCATTCATTCAAATACGCGGTAAAATGATATGCACGTACGGCTTAGCATACACATGCCGAACCATACAATCCCGGTATAAAAAGATAAAATTGTTCACTATAAACAGATCGTTGCAATAAAGAGCAAACAGATGTATACAGATCTTAAACTTTGGTATAGATGTATACAGATGGCCCCCGGATAATTATAATAATTCCTATTTTTATATACCTTAGGGGTTCTCTGAACTTTCTCTTTGGTTGCTGCAAACGTTTCGATAAAGTGAGCATACCTCTCATCTCTTTACGATGGGTACCAAAAAAAACCAAAATTGAAAAAGATCTTAGTTAACTTTATTTCATGCGGCAACATGCGGAAAAACGCATTGAATTGAAGCACTTTGGTCACCTTAATTAAAAGCTTTCATGTTTTATTTTCTCATATTTAGCCGGTTTAAAGCTTTCGTCATAAATGCGTATATATATATATATATGTACATATATGTAAATATATGCAAATAAAGAAGAAAACAGTGTGCGTATAATATTGATGGACATATAAAATGTAAAAAATAATTAATAATCTGTGCGAAAAAGAAATTAAAAATAAAAAAAATAAGGAAAAATTTTCATTATATTTTTGTGAAATTGTTTTTGAAAGAAGAGAAGAAAAAAAATGTCTGCCGTTAAACGCTGGATATCACGGCATTCGGAAAGTAAAAATTCACCACCTACTGTAACGCCGACCCTAGCTATACCCATACCGCCGGCCGTTGTTGTTAGCGCGAATAAATACAATTCACGTGGTCGGAGTCATTCGCTAGACGTACAAGCTTTGGAAAATAGCGGTGTACGAATTTTATTACAAAATGTAAAGAATATGAACAATAATTATTATTATTATTATTATTTATTTATTTAATTTGTTGTTTAGTTTTCATTTCAATTCCTTATTATTATCATCATCATAGGAAAATGCAAATAAGAATAATTTTTATTAATTTATTATTTATTTATATTCTTTTCTTTGACAGCGTGCAGCCGCCCATCAACAACAATTGGCTGTGCAAAGTAAGTAAAAATTTTTAATTTATTTATTCATTTGTTTAGAAAAACACAAACACAGCAAGTATTAAAATTTTTAATAATTTTATTTAATGATCAAATTTTGTATAAAAAAAAAATTCCTTTTTTTTTTGAAAATTCTGCTTTCTTTAAGAAAAGTCTATTAATTTTCATGTCGTAGCAATAAATAAAATATTTTATTATATCACTTTTTTGGATAATATTTATCTCTTGAGCTTGGAAATATCTGTAACACAGTGCGACTATTTCCTGAAGTAAACAAAACTATAAAAATATTACGACTTTTTTTTTTGTTTTTTAACATTCACTTACGCTCTGCTTCTTTTCAATAAATTCTTGTTGTACTTAAATGTTTGATATAAGCTGCGGTTTTTTATACCCATAACCGAACGAGGTGGAACATATTCATTTTATCACGACTTTTGCAACACCGAAAAGAAAGTTTCAGAGACGCTATAAATTAGATGTATATTCTCGATCAGCATCAAATTCTAAACCTGTTTTAACATGTCCGTCTGTCTGTGCAATATCGGTGGACAACATTCTCGTGGTCGCAAAAATGCGGGAATTAGCCTCAAATTTGCCACAAGGACAAGAATTTGAAGTTCTCGCACGTGGATTGATTTTGAAACTGAGCCAAAACGTCCGAAAGGCACAACAACAGTGCACCCGAGACCATCTCAATTTATCAATTTCATTTTTCCAAAAGGTTTGCAGCCACAAGGGGAAAGCTTCAGAAACTTCATCAATAATAAACTTCTAGATCTAAATGGATTTAGGTATGTCAGTAGGTCTGTCTGTCTCTCTGTGCAATGTCTGTGGTCGAAAAATTTCAGCGATTGGCTTGAAACTTGGCAAAAGGCTTAGAAGTTCTTGCTTGGTATAGAAATTGAGCCAAATCGGTCGGAAGACGGTTTATCAGTTATTACCGAAAGATGAGAAATATATTTGCTTTATCGAAACGTTTGCATTAGCCAGAAAGAACGTTAAGAGACCCCATTAGTTTTTATCAACATGGAATTCCGTCTGTCTGTCTGCATGAGGCTACGACCACCCCCTGCTTTTTTCCTTCTCTTTCTTGACTTCTGTCACTGTGTCACCAGGGAAATTTCCTAAGTGATTGTTTAGGTTACAAAGAAAAAAAATGTGCGTCCGTGCAATGTTCCGTGGTGAAGATTCTCCTAGGAAGCGCAAGCTATTTAAAATTTAGCACAAGGATTGAAAGTTCTTAGACGTATGTTGCTATTGAAAGTAAGCCAAATCTATTAAAGGACACGACTACCACAGTACATCATAACCTAAGGCCACCATTAGTTCTAAAAGCAACAAAAACTTGGTTTTTTGTTCATTACTTATAAACCACAACAAGTATAACCGTAAAAATCTGCTTTTTCTATTCTGTGGGTGGGTATGTAGCACATGTAAAAGAAATTTGACCACGCCTACTCAATATTGTAGAATATTAAAATCTCCTTCTTTTATCCAAACAGCTGCAGCATCCAGAAAGAAATCTCGGAGACTATATAAAGACTACATATTGTTGGTTTGCATCAAATGCTGATCGTCATAAAGGACTCGATCGCGTCCTAACATTTTCTTACTTTTGTTTTGTTTTTCTATAGAAAAAATTTGCTAAAATAAAAAAGAGAGGGGGAATTTTTAAATACTCCACGCGTATAGAGGAAACTTTTCTCTTCAATGCCCTTGATTCCTCATCATAATATATTATCAGCTCTCTTAGTATTTCTAAAATTGGATTCTAGATCGGGCAGCAATTGTAGGTAGAGTTTAAAAGAACTTCTTCACAACGAGTTATAGGAACTTATTTTTAACAACAATTTCGTCCACATGTCACGAACTCTTCAATTTGAATTAAAGACTATATATGTATGTAGCACTTCATTCAATAAGTTCGTAGGATGAATTTCAAATGTGGTTACATCCCTCACTTTCATCCCAAAAGAAAAAAAACACATTGTTTAGGTTACTATAGGAACACTACTCCCCCTTACCCTCATAAAATTAATGTAATAGTAAAATCTGAATTTTAAGCACCTACAATTCATCTACTATTGTGATCAAAAAGTAAGGTGAATTTGTTTATACAATTAAAAAATTTTTTTTTATTCTACCAAATTAATTTCATCACCTTCTGAACACTCACACAGTGATCCCTATTAGCAATTCGACTTGACGGAAGAAATTCATAATGCGCAACGACGCGATGATTTTCAGTCTTGGTGGACCTTTGGTCTCGATGCTCGCTCGATTGTACGATTGTTTCCGCATCGTATCTTCAGATCCAAGTCCCATCCACCATTATGATGTATTTCACGACATCCTGGTAATCAGACGTATTAAAACCGAATTGGGACAGTTAGAGAATTGACTTTTGTAGGTTTACAAAAACCACTTTACAACTCCAACTTTACAACAAATGAGGAATATCAACAAAGAAAAAATGTATGTAGTAAGAACACTAAGAAAGGAACGACCCACGCTTGGTCACAGGGTCATAGTTCCCTCAAACACCACCTGAGAAACATGATTATCTTATATATCGATTCATGCAGATTCTGCCAAAGAACAATTGAGAGTTTCCATTACATGAATATGAGACCGCATGCAGAATCAGACACCAAGCTTGGCGAACATTTTACAACGCCGTACACGGTATGAGACTTCGAACTTAATAACGAGTCGAAATTCATCGCCATCCCAAAACATGGTACGGTGCTCCGATCCAAAGAAGATGACTGGAGGACTAAGGGCACGTGCGAGTGCAGTTGATCTTTCAGGTCGCTGTACGGATTTCCCACGCAATTAATAATAATAATAGTTAACCCGTCTAGACTTATTGTGAAAATGGACCTAACCTGCCCATGATGACTATATAAATGAAATAACTGGAGAAACAAGAAGTCATTTGCGAAAGGCCATAAGAATACCATGAACATACCGTAAGAATGGGAACATGATTAGCTTTGAAGGCATCAGACTTACCTTAGAAACATCTCTGGCATTAAATGAAATTTTCATTTATTCATCTTGGATTAAAGTGCATCTAAAATTCATCATAGACTCCACTATGACTATTTCTTACTAATTTGTACTTGCATTACTAAGCTGATATAAAGAATTGTCTCGTTGCTCTTTCCTTATGCAAATGCAATTACGTATAAAGTGTTCGCGATTTTTGTTATATCTCTTTGCAAAACAACGTTTAATGGAACTGTTATTATAAACCAGTCAATCTTTACGCAGCCATGAAATGTCTGCCAATAAAACTGATATTTTTACGATCGATTACATGGAAAACACATTAATACATAATTCATTTATAATTTAGAGAAAACAAGTAAGAATGATATAGTCACGAACGCCCGACCATTAGATACCCTACATTCAGTAAGTTTTTTAATAATACGTCAGTTTTTATGTAATTGCATAATTTTTATGAAAGCCTTATATTGAGGGATAAATTGGGGAATGACATGGTCCAAATTAAGCAGGCTTAACCTACCTATTCAAGATTTTATTATTTTCCACTTGCTTCCGTCATAACAAAGAAAAAATTTGACTTGTCGCCATAGCAAGCTTTATAGAGCTCGTAAGAATCTTTGGGTATGAGGGCATTTTAAAAATAGATCTATATGATCCAAATTCCCTATGGTTAATATACTAATCATCATTCATACATCATAAAATATTAAAAATTACACGTTTTTTGGCAGACGAAGCTTTATCTCTCATTAGAACCCTTATATGGATTAGGCTCCAAAAAATAGACGTTCCCAGGCACAGCAAAACAAATGGCTGCACATGTGGAACTAAAGCGTGATGTCCTTCGAGCTTCGTCTACAAAGGAATGATTCTATTTTCGATGAGCATCTTTTTAATGAAAGAACTTATCCCTTATTAGAATTGCAATAAATAAAAAGTAAATTCAAGAAAAATATACCGCTATTTGGAATTCTCGATTCCATATCCATAGGTTGCATTATTTTGACATAATTTGCCTCGTTTTTTTTTTTACTATACTATGAATAAGAAATTTTTCCAAGTGTCTTATACCGTTATTTTCTTTTACGTCTTAAAAATATCATTTGGTTACAGTTTCATTTCATTGTTTTTTATTTGTCTCTTCAAACAATCACAGATTTAAGGATTTTATTATCACTCATTTTGAAAACAAAATACATATATGTGTACGTACAACCTTGCAATGACCTTGAACATACTATATATATATATATGTATATATATAAGAGAATACATTACATTAACACCCACCCCCATTAAAAGACAAAATAACAAAAACAAATTGCAAAAAATGCAAAAATTATTTTGCGGTATATTGCGCATATTGTTCATGCGAACTCTCTCATATATATATATATATATATATACATGTACGTGATGCACTCATTCATTTATTCATTCATATTCCCCGTGTAATACGATTGTAATGAATGGCACGGGGTACGTTGCTAATGTTATTTTGTTGGTTTTTTTGTAAGTTAACGTAAAGCAATTTTATTTATATATCGTCGTTCGTTTCTTAATTCTCTTCTAAGCTCTTTTGTTCTGTTTATGATTTTCGTGCAATTTTTTGCACTTCATTTTATTCAACATTCTTCGCATCGTCTCGCTATTGTTTTCGTTGTTGCTTTGTTTTCATTAAAGCAAACAAAGCGAGTGAGTACAACACTGACTTGAAAAAAAAAGCCTCAACTTTTTTTTTTTTTTTTTTGAAGTGCTTTCATTAGAAGAACTTTTGCCGATTGCACGAGGAATGGCCGATTACTCGGCAATGGTAGATTGGGGGGAAACTGGTTATTTGTGAACGTTAACGGTTGAGGTTAAGGCGTGAAAAAACAATCATCCGCTGGTCTACTGTTTCAGAATGTCAAAGACATGAGTAGTCGTTCTAAGCAATTTATTGAAGGTCTCTTGGCTGATTGGCATTGTCAAACGGTCTGCTTTTTCTTCGATTCCCCGCTTAAAATCTGATCGGCGTCCCTCTTAATGCTTAGTACAATCTTATGACAAGGTATAGAATATGGTAACAAAATGTGGGATGATTTTGATTTGTTTTACTTTTTTCTTTTACACCCTGCACCACATGTTGGTGCAAGGACAAATTAAGTTTGTGGGGATGCCGAGAACCCCTAAAAGGGTTTAAGGGGGACCCTAGCTTTATTGTACCTATCCATTTGGAAACACTTTCGATCTACATTTCTCTGTCCATCTGTCCGTCTCATAATCTTGATTATTATTTATAGATCTATTTCAGATTTATTTCATTCACTTAGTTTGGGCAGACAAGCAAGCACTATTGAAAATGGTTCGAACCGCATCAGTTTTTCGTTCACTTCTCATAAAAGCCCATATCTTAAAAAGTCGTCACATAAATAACTGTATTAAGCGAAGTGGTGGCGACCGGCTATGGCTCACTGCAATGCTTTCACTTGTCTTTCAATTGCAAGTAGGATTTACTTTACTGGAGAGACCGGATTTTGCAATTTTTCTGAAATGCCTGAGCGGAGGCCGTCCTCTACAGTCATAAATAAATGCAAGCAACTTTTCAGCTGGGTTGGTTTCTCCATGCAACACATTTTGTGGGTCATACCATCGAAATTTTTGTAGAAAGTTTCATTGGATAATCTGGGGAGTCCATCTTTTTTTCCATGGGTTCTACCGTAGAAATTTTTGGCGAAAGTATTACAAATAATAATCGAAGGACTCCGTCCTTTACTTCCATTATTTCGCAACGCAAATAAATCTGTGGTTCACTAGCAAATCTACTGACTACTTAAGTGGGCTTGCCTAATTTATGGTCCATGTTCATCTAAACTTAATAAAAAGAGCAAAGGCATCTTAAAGTAACTTTCGATTCACAATTCTAAAGGCTCTTTAAATATCATATGGCACCAAACCTTTTCATCCAACACTGTCGAATGCAAGGATCGTACAGCACACGTATGCAGCGACATATACGAAAAACTCTTTTTGTCGTACGCCTACATGTGTGTTCATTGCTTTGGTTTTTCGTTTTTAACATGAATTTCTCTTAATCGTCTCTAATAGTTATAGGTATGTGTATTTTGTTGTTGTTACATAAAATCTTTTACATGCATTTTAAATTAAATTTACTTAAATTAACTGTGAATTGTTCTTGGAAATCTTATTAAAAGTACTAAGCTATAGTTAGAGGCTTAGTAGTTGTTGTCTACGTGTCAAATGTAACGTAATAAACAATAAACACTCGCGCACACCATGCGTGCACGAACTTGGCGCCAATTGTGCATTGAACTGTTGAACTTTACCTCGTGTCTTCTCTTTCTCTGTCTGTTTCAATTCATTTCATATTCATCCTATGAGCAAAGTGTGCTCTCTGAAAACCTACAAGTGACGCTTAACAGCTTGTTATATTAATGCTTCTTCTTCTTGTTCTTTTGTTTTTACAATTTCACCCTTATTCTCTTTCATCTGGTTGTGTAAGTTAAGCGTTGATTTTCTTTTATCTTATTCTTAGGTACTCATCATTGAAGGTTAGTTTACCTGATAAATACATAGATAACACTGACAGAGATAATATTCAACTGACCATAAAACTTTAGTTAACGAAATTTTGCTGCAGGTTTGTGAATTTATTGCATTGCTACCTACTGTCGAAAGACACGATTTTTCAGGAAAATTATAATGATTGGGTAGAGTAGAGTACACGGTGTAGACTCAAGTTAAACGTTTACAATTTTTTCGAGTTTTATTTATTTATTGAGAATTAAGAAGTTGTGTCAGACACATTGCACCTAAATACAAAAAATTCAGGCGCGTTCAAAATCGTCATTCCTTTAGGTAGGATAAGACTCCTCTTTAAAAATTTTTTATTTATGCCCGCGGGCTTATATCCATTTATCGCGGAAGATACCTTGAGACTCTATGCATACTTTTAATTAGTATTAAATTCTTAATCGATCAAGGCATGTCCGTCCATCTGTCCGAACTACTATAAAGTGTCTGTAGTAAAAAATTGAAGATATCTACCTCAAATTTGGCAAAACTTTGGAAGTTCTTGCAGGCATACTAGAATGGAAAATGGGTCCAATTATTCGCAGGTCTTGAACAGCTTCGACTTGGAAAGCTGGAAAAATAAAATTTTTTTTTTCATTTAGCAAAAAAAAAATATAACAGAACTAGAAAAATTTCCATATATATTTTATACACTGCTTGTTGAAAAATAATAAAAAGGGTCGGGAACATACACGCAATATCATAATGTCAAAATTTAATTTTTTTTTCGAGTTTTTTTTTTTTTAAGATAAATATGGTGACTAAATAACATCTGACCGTAATGGGACAAACCTTTTTTAATTTTCCCATTTGACCAGCCAAGTAGGATTATAGATAAAGGAGACTGTCTTTGCCTTTACATCCCAAAGAAGAAAGTCGCGGCTAGTTAAAGGCGGGATTCCGCTATCCACCATCCTTTACTAAAATTCCAGATATGTGAAAAGTAAGGTTGAAACCGCTTTTATACTGGCATTTGTGACTTGTTTCAGCAAACATCTGCAGTCTCAGATCAATGCTCCTTACGGTAGGATATATATATATATAAACATACGTATACATCGTATGTCTTCTTTACTATGATTGTCGCCATGTTTGTAATTATTAATATATACTTTCTTAGAAGAATTAGGCCGTAACCGAGTGTTAGGACTTTAAAGTTACAGTTTTTTGACTAACGTGAACATGATCAACGGCAGATTGTAAGCATTGATGAATCTGATTTGTGCCAATTTGTAACTTTTTATCTCAGTTTTTGTAATCGTTAGTCTTGCAAGGCACAGACAGATGGACGGAGGCAACCAACAGACAGATGGCAGTAGGCATTGATCGATGTGGAATTTTATGCTGAGGTCATTGAACTACTTTATAGAAACTCTATTGTGTACATTTAAATACTGCAAAGACAAATTTGTCTGTGACGGGTAACCACAATTGGTTTACGAGACGTTAAAACAGTTGATTCTTTCTGATGAAATGGTAAAGTTTGTGAGAAGAAACTAGGGTAAATGTTTTTCCATAGCCTAAAAAAGAGGCAAGAAAAAATTACCTTCCCCATCAAAAAAAAAAAAAATCCTATAAAATCTTATCCTTACAACAAGTTTAAAACCGGGTAACATCACACATTGTGACCTTAAAAGAATTCAAGAACCAAGTAATCATCCCTACTATACAGTGTTCCTTTTTTTCTTCCAATGAGCCAAGGGCAGCTAGTTTAATTAATTATTTGATGCACCCTTTGCATAGCTTTTTTATGAGCTTTTTTGCTATTAGTATTTAATACGATAAGTTATTTTCAGTAAAACACTGCGTGCTTACTAAAGACTGCGTTAAGATTGATAACTTACTAAGTCACTTTGGCTTACTACTTAGTTAGCGATAGTATTTGTGGTGGGTGTGAAAAGTCTCGCATTTGCTTTCTTTACTTTAACTGTTGCTCTCTCCTCACACACACACACACACACATACACACACTCAAACCTCTCTCTCGCTTAATATATTTCTACGGCTTTTTCATTTATGCAGTTTTGTTTCCTTCTTCTCATTACGTGTCAATCATTCCTATACATGCACACACAATATAGCGCGTGAGTTGTGTGCACAAGTGTGTTTTTGTGTGTGCGTGCATGCGTGTGTGTGTGAGAGAATCAAAATAAAACATGTGCTTTACATTTACGATTGAAAGAAAACAAGAACAAAATAAACGAACAAACATTTTTTTCTCTCCTTTTCATTCCTTTTCAAAATCATTTCTTGTCTCCGTATGTTTATATCCGAGAATTGTTCAAGTTATTCAATTCAGTATCAGTCAAACAACCGGTTCGAAATGTTCGTAAAGAGAATGCGAATAAAAATTAAATAATTAAATGAAAAATTTAATTAAAAACAAAAACAAAACTGTCTATGTATATAAATAAATATTGTCTGTTCTTGTGAATGAAATAAATTGAAAAAAATCACTTTATTGCAATTGTTGTTGTATAAACAAGAACAATTTTGTTTTTCAATGCATAATTATGCATAAAAAAAATAATTGATATATGTGTATGTTTACTCACTATACCATAAACAGTAAATAAATTAAGTAAAGAATAAAATTAAAATAAATTGTGAATTAAACTATAAACTGATTTTAAAATTTAAAAACAAAAGCATAAAAATAATGATAAAAAATAGGTAAAAAAAAAAAAAAAAATTAAAAAATTTAGTAAAAGGTTTACATTTATACGAAGGTTGTTCACAAGGGCGCCTCTTGCATCAAAGATGGTTTTCGCAATTATACAGTTCTTGTCTTTGTGCTCGTGTTGCTCTGTGGCATCAAAAGGCACTTACTTGGTCTCAAAAATCGCGCCCTGAGCTAAACGATATCAATATTAAAAATAAAGTTCAAATAAAGTTATTTCGCTGATACCATCGAAGGTTGCTTTCTCATGTTAACCCGAAACTTTGAAGATATTTAACCAATTAACTGTGTCGAACTCTTGGTACACTCTTTGGATGCAGGTGTAATATGAAATTATACATAATTAACAAATATTTCTCGAAATCCGACAAGGAAAAATGGACGAATTACGACCTATATAATTTGTATACACAATCAAGTGTGCTTCCAGGCTAGATTGAGAAGGTAGCGATTTTAAAAATTTTATTTCAAATAGCATATAAACTAGAAATGCTCTGCGCCCAAGTTGATATCCCTTCCATTTTCGAGCGCCTATATTCGGTCTAGATCAGGCTATATTCGATAGATTGTAGGTTAAGGCGGGAGCTTAGGCAAGACTTGCCTCGGAGAACTCGACTGTATGAAATGTAATGCGTGCCAGGCAGTCGTGGATGACGAGAACGTATTCAACATTTTCGTAACAATTGACCATCGAAGTAATCTGAATAGGGCTATGTTTATTTAGATGATGTGTTTAGAAAACTTGGACTTTTCGTTACTCACTCAATCTGAAATTGCCGTCATACCTTGTCGTTCTTTAACTCTACCGCCTCTCTCTAGAGCAATTTACATGCAATTGTCTTTACCGCCGGCTCTCTTTTGTTTCACTTTCAAGTCGAATGTGGAAGAACACTGGTCCCTCTCTTCCCCTTCCTGACCATCACATTGCCTGCATATATAGAGGACACTCCCCGTAGTGATGTGGTTTTGGATGTTTCGTTAAGTACCATGGAAGCCTCTCCGTGGATCCATTTCTTTCAATTCGACCCAAAAATAGCTGACCATCATTCCGCATATCATTTCTTTCTTAAGCTTAGCAAGGTCAGAAACGAATTTTGATAGAAAAACATCTTTAAAAATCAGACGATGAGAAGAAATCGAAATTCCCTAGAAAAAGCAACACATGACGTATATCAAAAGAATCAAATGAAAATTGGGAACTTGTATGAGTCTTTCTGGACAATGCGTCACTATTTAGAAATTAAAATCGTTTAAAAGCTACGAACACTATTGATTTCTAAAGATCGCCTTTGGGAATTCGAAAATTAAATCTTCTTGAAATCTTCATGTCAAAGCTCCCTAAAGGCCCGGTTTAAAGTGTAAGAAATTGAAAAGAGGGAGGAAAAGTGAAAAAGAAATTAAAACTTGGCGCGCGACGCAACAAAAACTCCCTTCATACTCTCTGTTTACATTATACTCTTTGGTAGAAACATTAACATATTTCCCTAATTCCTAGAAAACAATATAAATATGCTTCCATGTGTGTGTGTGTATGTGTGTGTGACTTGTTGCTTATCGAACACTTTACTATGTTTGATTACTAAGTTTTTTCACTTATTTTTTTCTTTATTTTTTTCTTTATTTTTTTTTTTTTTTAACTTTTTGCCGAGATATCATTTTTGGTATTTTACTCGTTTTTTCCTAAAAACAAAAAAAGAAAAGAACAAAAAAATTTTTTTTTTTCATTTTTGGTAAAATTCCATTCAGGCTATTATGTGAGAATCATAAAGTAATTAAATGGTCACACAAAGCATATCAAATAACTTAAAACGCAAAAAAAAAAACAAAAAAGATAAACTTTTTACAGGGATTGAGCCACAAAATAGCTTGACATCATACAAACAGAAGCGTACTAAATTCC
Organism: Glossina fuscipes; assembly: GCF_014805625.2. Taxonomy (NCBI): domain Eukaryota; kingdom Metazoa; phylum Arthropoda; class Insecta; order Diptera; family Glossinidae; genus Glossina; species Glossina fuscipes. Next base: position 1,715,254 of record NW_023998455.1, on the reverse strand, counting down.
TAAAGATGTGAGGAAACATTGTATTCAGGGCATTTGAAGCATGCCCTCGTAGGCAAAGAGGGCAAATCTTATTTGCCTGATGGATGGACAAAGTGGTTAAAAAGAGTTTTTTTTTAGTAAAAATTTCTGTTTACCAGTTAGAGTTGTATTACCTTTTATTAAAGAAATGCTTAGGGTCACCAAATGAATTTTGCTTTCTCCATAAGTCTCTCTTTCCTCAATGCATATATGGTGCATGACAAAAGGAAGACTGGATAAAGAAACTGAGAAATAGAAGATGGAAATGTTGTAAGTTTTAAAGAAGGAAAGAAGAAGATTTAAATCAAATCTCTTGGCATTAGCCGCTTGCTTGAATTATTATTAGTTACTGGCAAACTTGTAAAAGAGATTTCTTCCCTCTTTTGCGGAAAAAACCGATAAACACCTACACCACTTGCGGTACAGAGTATATTAAGTTAGTTGTATGCAACACGTAGAAGGGCTTGAGATGGATCCATCTTTTATTATATTAATCCGAACCGTAATTTCCGTATCGACCTAAGCCTGCCTGTCCGTTTACTACCTGTCGATGTAAATTTGTGTTCAAGTGACAGATGGCAATTTTTGAGTGAGGTGTTTTGACCTAAGGACGAACGCTACTGAAAATGGTTCGGAGCAGTTCACTTCTTTCAAGCACTTCCCAACGCCCTACTCTGAAAACAACATTTCAGATTACTCGAAGAAAAATACATAACAAATTACAATTAGATTGGTTCGAAAATTTACACGTAAGCGCACTCTAAGAATATTTACATGAATAGCCGAATAGGTAAAAGTTGCGACTACCAAGCCAATTGTAGCGTGTTTAAATTTCAAGAGCGAGCGAGTTTATTTTCGCCGTAATTCAGTAGGTGAAGGCATAACACTTACCGATTGGGCCATGGCACTCTTCTCACTCGCATCTGATCGTCGCCGTGTTACACACTTAGGAAACAACTCTGAGTGATTGTGGCTTCAAATTTCGCTACTTACACAAAGATTAATGAAATTTTTAACCAAGAACGAGAAATAGATATTTGCGGCATATATTTTAAGGCGTGAAAGGTGCAAAGTCTTAAAAAAGCCAGAAAATCAAAAAAAGTCTTAGTCGAAAGTTGTTAGCGAGAGTTCGCTATAGCGATTTTTAAGATCAAATCTCTTCTAATTCGTATTAAAAATTTACAACGAAAAAAACTTTTAATCGATTGCTATTGACATTTGTAATGACTGCAGACAGGGCAAATTTTTCTTTTTTTTTGGCGCCTTTGTAGAAAAGAGTTTATGGAATTTTATTCAATTTTCGTTGTGGTCTTATCCCTAAAAGTAATGCATGCTTAGCTTGTGTAATCTTTTAATATTTAAAAAGATTTGATAAACTTCATACGTTTCACATGATCCGTGCGTTCTCATCAAACATTTTAAATGTATATATAAATATATATTTAAAATACTATAAATCATTGTTATTTGCTCTGTAGAAAATTGTTAATCAGTTACGTTCAATAAGATTAAAAAAGTTGTATTTTTTAAAATATATCAACTTGTTAAGATAATAATTTTTTATTATCTTTGTAAGATAATTATACAGTCGGTTGTGCAGGGTTTTGAAGTAATTTGTTTCTAAAAAAAAAAAAAAGAAGAAAATACAACACTGTACTAAAAAACAAATTTGAACTAATTTAAAAAAAAAAATTTTTTTCTTTTTTTTGAGAACAGGGTTTACCAAAATTTACGCAAGTTTCGAACTTGCCGCTGTTTGTGCGGTAGTGTTGCCAACAATTGGACAAATCACAGTTTGGGATTAGGAAAAGTGGGGCATTACATAAGAGAGCAGCACATTGTTTCCGTTGTTCAACAATATTTCAAAAATAATAATAATGAAAATTTGACGGCCAGGAATCGCGAAGAGTGTCCCAAAATTTACGCAAGGTCCTTCGACAATTCCGTTAAAAGGGTTAGTACGTGTCTCGAAAGCCCTGAGGGTCATTTGGCCGATATGCTATCCCACGCGTAATCCTACCCTGTATACATTCCGATCGAATAAAAAGATAACTCTGTTTTCTATTCAACTCAATCTTTGCGTACAGTTTTGGAACACCCTGCATGTTTGATCTTAATTTCATTTTAAAACAGAAAAAAAATTTACATGTGGGTTTTGCTAGACCAACTTTAGCTTGTCTGCTATATCTGATAGTGATTATTGAAGGAAGCGAACATGAACCTGAGTTTATTGTATATATTTATGAGGAACCATTCTTCCTAAGTCCAAGGGGTACGCTCATCGGCATACCAGTTGTTTCTTCCACAATATTTTATCATCTTTTGAAACCGTAACAAAAACATTGCAAAGTATCATCGTCAGATCCGCGCGGTGGTGTTTGAGGTTGTAAAATTCCATGAGGTAATCACGGAACATTAAAAGGACACGACATGACTTAAGCTTGATTTGCCCCTCAAACAAAAATCGTTAACTGAAATTTAACCTACAACAAAAGGCACCACGAACTTACCGTATCTACGATCGACGTTGGGCTCAGGCTTCTAACTTCGAAAGAGATGAAAGTAACTTCTTTTCTATCTGTTACTATCGGCTGGTACTACTCTGAGATTTCACAAGAGTACTGAGATGGTACAAGAGCCTATGTGAATTTATGCAATATCCATAAGGACTTGCAACAGACCCTCTTTTTATTATATTGATCGAATTTTATCCGTCCATCTGTGCATCTTGTTTGCTCTTCAATCGTAATTCTTGAGATATTTTAATGAGGCAGCAAATTGGCGTGGATCAAAAGCGAACGCTATATAAAGTCTCATTTTTAAAAACTCTGGGTTGGTGTAGAGAATTTAATGGAGCGCCAAGGCTCCAACTATTGTGAAACTTTTTTTAAAATTTCGATCGCTTCTATGGTTAACCGAAACGATGTTTCAATAAACTTTTCTTTTATCAAGAATTTAATTTTAAATTTATTCAAAATTCTTATCTCATTGAAAAGCCAAGAATTTTAAAATCAATCTGAAGCACTTTTTAAGCACTTGAAAGCAAACTACTATCACTTTGATAATCATTAACGAGGCAGCAAATGATGAACTGTGCGCTAACGAATCGAGTCCCATTCCATACAAACGCATTTCAGACTTTAATCTTTATGAAGATAGTTTAATAACTTATGCGACCAGTAAAGATCTCATATAAATTTCATTAAAAAAATTAATTTTTTTTTTTTTGTTTTTTTAATTATCTCATTAAAAAAATATTCCCGATAAGCAGTTTGTTCACATCATCACAGATGCTGCTGCTGCTACTGCTGTTGCCGCTTGATTTAAAAAAGAAATTTTTTTTAAAAGCAAGACATTAACTAACTATAGCAATAGCTATAGTAATAATAATCATAACAACAACAACAACAACAAAAGCCGGCCGGTATAAAAAGCGTAAATTTCTTATACAAGTTTTATATAAAAAACGAAATGAAAACACTTCAAAACGATGTGGTTTTAGAATTAATTTTTAATACATTATGACAAACAAAACTCAACCAGTTAGACCACTATATATATATATATATATTACCAAACAATAAAAACAAAAAAAAATATACACGCTTTGAAGCGAATCTTGTTTATCTATCCATCAATTAATTTAGAATATGTTCGTCGAGTTATTTTTTTATTACCTCTCTCGAGTTAATTTCCATAACAAACTTCAACGCGAACCTCGTAGATATTTAACCCAAATACTTGATCGTTATCTACTAAGGATCTGTCAATTTCTCGTAGGAAATTATTATCGTAGGAAACTATTAGGCGATCCTCGTAGATATTTAGATCAAATAAAAGATCGTTATCTGCTAAGGGTTTGTTAATTGCTCGGAGGGAGTTATTATCGCTCTACACATTGAAGTGATCCTCATAGATATATGCATCAAATAGCAGGTTTTTATACACTTTTGTTATTGGAGAATTGAAGAATCGCTTAATCAGAATCATCGGCTACTTCTAATCGATCCTCGTAGATATTTAAGCCAAATAGTAGATCGTTAGTTGCTAAGGGTTTGTCTGTCACTGCAATGAGATTATTATCAAATCAACTCAAAGATCTTTATCTTCTAAAGGGCTTGTCAACTGCTCGAACGAGCTTATTTAAGCGAGCCCTGTAGATACGTATATCAGATACTAGATTGTGTGATATTAAGAGTTTGTCAAACGCTCGATTTAGTTTATTTTCACAACAGACTTCTAGGCGATCCTCGTAGATATTTAAACCTGTTAATAGATTGATGAGTTAATCTTTAAGGCATTCTCGGAATTGTTCAAGTAGATCCTTATTGGCCACAGTTTACATATTTTTGATAAAAGTATTTAAGATTTATTGATTTTTGTTCAGTTTTTTTGTGGGCGTGCTGTGGTGGGCGTTTGAAAAACCTAACCTAAGATCCGCGATGAGGTTTAAACTTATGCGTATAAATGTTTGGACTTATAAGCATATGTTGGACGGACGGACATGACCAAGTATGTTTTGTATATTTTGTAAGATCTTGAACAAATCTTACTCTGGGTTACTCTCGTCCTAATCAATTTAGTAGACCTCAAACATTTGTCGGTATACATAAAAATAAACATTTGCAAAAGCGTGATGACTTGTGTACGTGTAAATAAACACAATTTTATGATATATATTTATATATGTATATATTTTAGCTCCACATGTGCATGCAGAAAAAAAAAAAAAACGAAGACAAAAAAAAGCGCAACAACAACAGAAATATGATTTTTAAAGAAAAAAAAAAAAGGGGAAAAAACTAAATTAAAAGAATGGAATTTTTTAAATTTTTACTTTTTTTTTTTGAAAAAAGATTTTAACTGCGCAGTTTGAAAGAAAACTTGATTTTTTTAAGCAACAGAAGAGAAGCAGAAAATACAATTTAATTAAGTTTTTGTGTTTTCTTTATACTTATTATCGGAGGAATGGAGATATGCTAACTCTGCCACTCCACTTGCAACATTTAAAAGTAGAAGCGTAGAGCGAAGAAACACATTAATAAGAATAAAAAATCATAGCACGTAGAAATTCAAAAATTAGACAATGACAGACAAATCAAGGAACCAAGGCACGATATGAAAGTATGTACACCAAGTACCAAAGGGACCTCTGAAGACCTTAACACAAAAATAAATTCACTAATATCCAATCCCTACATTCGTTGTAACGAAAACATTTCCAATCTCTATTTTTTTCGAAAATAAAACTTCCTTCGGACCGGAGGGACCTTTGCAGCTCTTATCACTAACAAAGATGTACGGATATAGAAAATCAACGTTTGCCCTGGGGCGACTGTTTCTAAGCTTTCTTCGAAACCTAAGGGTCCCTTGAAGGCATCAGCATAAAAAAAAAAAGACGCAAACATGTCGAAAACCAACATTTGCTCTAGAACATGCGTTTTCAATCTATATCCTCTTCGAAAAAAACTCGTTTCCTTCCTGCCTTTTGCCCAAGCCAAATTGATACAACTGTGAAATCGGCAATCCTGGACTTGGTTACGAGTGCGGTATGCCATACTTTGATTCTTATTAGCGTGTGAGTAAGCTTTGTTGATAGGTTGTTCCGTGAAGGCATAATAACTACCGATCGGGCATACATCGCCCAGACTATGATCACGTTCTGTCCAAATGCTCTCCACATTTCTTTGTGACCATAGCCCTATTTACATAAGCGTAAGGGATATGAATAAAAAAAAAATATATTTTTGTTCTTTCTGATGGTATGGCGCCTAGCAGATTGACAGTCTCTGCCCGTTGTGTGAAAATAGTTTGCTTGCCTGGTTTTTAGGTTTTCGATTAATTCGATCTTACTGTTGTTGTTGGGATTAATTAAAGGTTTGCAAATATAACGTGTTTACTTAGAAATGCTTGTGTGTCTGTATTTTTTTCTTTTTATTTTTTTTTTTATTTTCATTTTATAACTTTTATTCGTCGCGGTTGTTGGCCTGATTTTGCTCTCTTTCTTTTTATTACAATTTCTGAAGCGTAATTTATTACCGCAGCAAAATTGCTTAGAAAATCATTATTCTTTATACGCTATTTCGTAATAACTACCATACGTAAGAAGAAGCACCGAGACTAAAAGCATGCTTCCTGAAAACTTTTCAACATATTATAGATAATCGAATATGTGTTTTGTAATCAAATATTTCGTATAATTCGGAAGATTTTCCGAAGTAGAGTTTCGCTGAAAAAAGCAAGACAAAGATGATGACATAACCTCAAATGAAGCGGGTTTAAATGGAAAGATTTTTGTGTTTATTTTTACGGTGAATAGAAGTCTACTTCAATAACCTTTTGCAATTTCAAATGCCTTCGAGGTAGAAGTGTAAAGCCACTCCCCTTAGTTAGAGGGGTAAGACTAAGATTGGTAAGCCTGGTTCGTTGATTCATTCACAACATCTACAACGAAATATGCTCCTACCGCGCTGACGACTTGATAATCACAATTCTTGTCTACTCGGCTCCTCGAGCGGATAAATAGTAAGAAATATAGGAGCATAGAACAACCGCTTCACAATAATGGTGCACAGTTCTTTCCTGACATTTATTTTGATTTCACGCATGCATTGACGATTGCATTCGACAAATTTAATCTGTATGCGATCTCAGCGAATTGTTATTCGATGTTTTATATCAACTCTGGGTACACAACCAATATTTTTTTTTTCTTTCTTGAACCACATTTTAACCTTTTCGTTTGGTAAAAAGTCCACTTTCCATATTTGATAAGGCGCCAAGCAAAAAGCAGAATTAAACAAACCTGCCCCGGTTCGTCAATTATCTATTTGGCAATGTGGTTGTTCGGAAGAAGCAAAATGACTTTCCGAACAACTCAATAAATTAAAAGGGCTTGGAACCTTTATTTCAATAACTTACGTTTTGTGTTTTTTTGTAAGACTGTAAACTATTAAACCCTATGTCGCAGGCGAACCTCTTGCAGTCGTAAACTAGTTCTACACAAGCATATTTTAGATCTTCTGTTAACACCTCGCACATTGTTGCTTATATCGTTTCTTTTTACCGTCTCATTTCCTGAAAGAATTTCTAGGCATTCGGATGCTGCCTCATGATAATTTGAGGATTTACGCTAACTTCAGCAGGGTTGCATTGCCCAATAACATGATCGATTAAAAGAAAGGATGTCTGCGCTGCAATATTTTTCATAATATTTGATCAGTTTAGGTTTAAGATTTCTCAATGAAATTGAACATTGCTTCATATATCTTTCGGACGATACATATCTATGAATATTATACTTGATGACGTCATCTATCAGCAACTGCTGAATCTTTTCCTCTCAATGTAGCTGCTTTGTAGACATTGTAGACTTTTATCAAATATTCAAATTAAAAAAAAAAAAAGAGAAAAAAATGATTCTCAAGAAATAACTAAACTAATAAACTAAACGTGAAAATTAAATGCGTTGTAGAAATAAGCAAAAAGCTATTAAAAAATTATTGTTAGTCAAATGCAGAACTATACACACTTGTTTTACTTATCTCTTGAGAGGAATCTTTAGTGCCCAACAATGTCTTGTCTTTTTCAATGCCAAGCCCTTCAGGAGATGTTATACCGACGCGTAAATACCATATGCAGAAAAATCACACATTGCTCTCAAGTATATGAAAAGTAAAAGAAACCCTTTTGGAGATTAGTCTATATATATACTATTGTTAGTGCTTTATGCCGATATCTGTTGCAATCGGAAAAAATGGTATTTTGGTTTTCATAAAGGCTGAAAATAGGAACCTTTACATTATTAATTTTTAGAACAGGCAAGCGAGCAGACTGAACGAAGACATAGGGCATGGTGAGAACGCAGAAGAAGAGGAGGACTCAATAGATTCGGTTCAAATAAATTGCATGCGTTCAGAGACGAACGGACGGACGAACGGGCCGAAGTGACGGACACACTGCGAAGGAGGAATACGATTGCATAGACCGAAAAAGCGAGCACTCAGCAAAATCGATTCAAAAAAATTTCATGTGCCCAGAGACGAAAGGACCCACAAAAAGAGGAAAGAGGACAGCGCAAGAGATAGAGAAAAAACGGAAATTCACTAAGAAACAGGGCGACGGGGGCAGAGACAGAAGCAGAGAGGTATTCGGTGAAATCCGCTCATAAGAATTTCACGTATCCAGAAGAAGTGGACTCGGCTAAGAAACAGATGCCCGATTTCAGAGACAAAAAAAGGAGGATCTAGTGAGAGGCAAAGTTATGGGTGCACATAGAAGGGGACAGGCACTCGGCAAAATCGGACCAGAAAAATTTGGTATTTCTAGCACTCACACGAGTGCAAAGATGGAGGAAGAGAGGAACTCAGCTAAATCGGCCCGTTGAACGGAGAAAAGCCTATTACTGGCTGTTATTGCGAACGTAAAAACAAAATTAGTACACTGTTCGACTAGGGATGTCTGGCTATACAACTAACTGTTGGCAAAGTAGTCGCAATTTTTGCTATTTATTGTGGAATATTTTGAAGTGTGTTTGTACAATTAAATAAATATTTAATGTATTCATTTTGGTATGGCTTTCGTTGCAAAAATACTTACGCTTGACTCTCGCCGCCACCCACTTAACGTAAAACCATAACAAAAATTTGCGCCAATAAATATATTTGCAAGTTTTTTATTTATCTTGTTTCTTTTTGATTTTTATTCTAAACAAAATAAAATAACGAGGCATAAAATATATAAAAATATTTCTTTCTAAAATTTATTTGAAAAAAAATCATATTTACACCCTACATCACTTACGTTATAGCGTAAATTAAGTATGGGCTGTCGTATGTAACACCTACAAGAATCTGGGATTGATCCATGTTTCGATTCAGAATCGATCTAAGCCTGTCTGCCCGTCTGTCAATGGGCAATGCTTTGAACCCCTTGCCATATAATCGCTCCTAAGGAAAGTGAATTTTTATATGGTAAAAATACCCAATTTTCAAAGCTTCTTGATGCATTTATAATAATAGTTTGACATAACAATTAACTTGAACTCCGTAGCTCTATTTTTTGAGACCCAATCCATATAAGCATTCTAATGACATCTAAGCATTTATATGCCGAAACGATTTAATTTTTATAATTTTACGATGGAAATTGATTTTTAGTAAACTAATCATAGGGAATTTCGATCACGTAGATCCAATCAAACCAAACCTTCCCATGACGATAAAGTCTAATTTGTGCTTTCTTATGACAGAAGCAACTGAGAAATTGGGAAAACTTTTTTGCATGAAAAAAATGACTATATAAGCGAAGTGCTGTAGGGTATCTAATGGTTGGGCTTGTCCAACTAAAGCATTCTCACTTTTTCTTATATAATATTTTCATACGTTTCTTGTTTGTTTCTCGCTCGTCAAATGAATCAACGTCTTATTATAATTTATCGGAGGTCTTTTTTTATGGTTGAATACCGTTAGAAAAATATTTTATGCTTTTGTCTGCACAAGTAAAAGCACATTAGATGCAACAAGTCGTTATAATATTAAAACAATATAGTTAAGACAAGAGCGTCGTTTGTCATAACTCTTTATAATATTGGAATTACTTTACAATTTTTCAAAATTTGTATAACTTTCTTGATTACTAATTTTTTGCAAGTTTTGACTTCCAACTGTGCTTGCTATAAAATCAGTAAAATGGCTTAAGGGGTCAAGGAGGTCAAGAAAATATGTGCGATCTTCATTGCGATGACTGTTGACAGTGGGCCAGGGTCCACTATTAAATACACTGCATCATCCTACAGGTACTGATAATAACGACTTTCATCGTCAAGATGTAACAAGGAAAGTGATCGAAATCTGATCCTTTGGCGTCCTTTGGCCAAAATATGGCAGTGTTTCCAATTTCATCAATACAAACATTCAAGAGAAATAAGTGTTATGACGGATTTAAATTTGCTGGCTTTGGTAGTAGCAGTTACAGTGAGTGCTTAATTCGTAAAAGTTATGCACACAGCCACTAAACTGCGGGCATCTCACTGAGTTTTTCTCTTTCCTCATTTCTTTTTTTCCATCACTATCTTTCTTTTACCTTTTACTACCTTTGCCTTTGAACAGTTTCGGCAAAACTCACTCAAGACTATATTCAGGTCACTGAAAGGAAAACCAACTGATTCGAAATTTACTATCGCCGCGTTTCTCTTTCCTTCGTTAGCTGCAAAATCGCAACTTATGATGAATCAACGACTCCTTCATAATTCAATGCCTTCTAAGTGGTGAAGTAATCAATATTCAGTTGAAGTAGCCGTTTACACCCTTCACATTTTTGAAGACGATTCCTTGATTAAATGAAAGGTTTAAAGACCGCATCGGTCGTTATGCGATAAGTGCAACAATATGAATACTTATCGCACAGATAATGCTCATGGCAGTATATAACCTATACAGAGCTATTCATAGATTGCTTTCACTAAGTAACCTAATAAGAATTTCTTACAATTTAACTCTATGTTGATACATAATCCCTGATGGATTACAAAGTTCTTTACAACTTTTCATCAAGATTTTTCTTCTTCCTCTTCATCTTTTTTCATTTTGTTTTCGTTACATTTAATTTACATTTTTAAATTGGTATGCGTTAGCCTTTTTTTATATATGCAATTAATGTAAACAATATTTTCTATAAATAAAAAAAAAAAATGAATAAAATGAGATAAAACATGAATTAGTTGAAAAGCGAAACAATCAGAGATGTCATGTCTAACTTGCACACATCATCATACACAGTCAGTGTTACATTAGAGAAGGAGCCGGCCAACACACTTACACTTATGGGTTTGCTGAGTATTAAGTGTGCAATCACTTCTGTAAATAAATTGATACAAAAAAAAAAATTAAATCACCAAAGTATAGAACGAGACACGTTTATTTTTCTTGTTATTTAACAAATAAAAATAAAGTAAAAAAAAAAAATAAATAAATAAATACATTTGAAGGTAATTTTCTTAAGATTTTTCTTAAGAGTGTGTGCGAGCGCGCTTCCTAAAGCAGCTAATGACATTTAATGAGCTCATTACTTCTTTGCTTCCACTTCGTACTAAAAAGTCATCCAATTAGTGCACAAATATCGCGATGTTTGCATTCACCGATTAGATGCATTTCTTTAAAATTCTTCCTAAATGAAGTAAGTCGCTAGTGTTTTTAAAGCATTTTCCATCACAAATATATAATTGTTTACGTTATAGCGTTGCGATGTAAGCTAGAGAGGGCGATAAGTCAGGTTTAATTCTAGTGCTGGACCACTTGTTGAACTCTTCAGCCAAAATAAGCTTACTGTCACGTCACGAAGTGAAGGAACAGTTCATCTGCTTTCACTTAACAGTTGCGCGTTTGTTAGTAAAGTCTATAGATCAGAGCGTTCGAGTTGTTGTATCCGAAATACCATTCCATCCATTTGCTGTAATCTCTTTTAGTTCATAATTGTCCATTAGTTGGAAATAATTTACACCTAGCACTTACTCTATCAGCGTCTACATGGATAGGAAATTATTTTTTCGAATGATACTTCTACTTCCCCTATGTGATCTCATTTGGTTATTAGTTCCGTTCCGCACCAATGTTTTTTACTATTGCGATAGCTATCGCGTCTTGCTTGCATCCTATCTAAGCTGGGAGAGATTTGTTTTCTTGCTGTTTGTCATCCTAGGGATTTACCCACTATAATTTGTCTTCCCTTCGACCAGGTTACTAGCATATTAATGCATCCATTAATAATTGGAACTAATCTCTTGAACGAACGTTCTCGTTGCGATGAACGTTCAGATTCACAGCAACATATAAAAAATCATTTAAAAGAAACTCTTACGATAATCGGGTGGGGTTTTTAATTTCTCTTCTTCGTTTTTTGTATATTCAGTGTTTTGTTTTTATTAGTTAAAATGTATTGAAAGTAATGTAAGACTAATAGAGAAAGGTGTGTTCGCAAGTTTAAGTATATTTTTCAAAAAAAAAGTGCGAGTTGTTAAGTCATTAGTTGAATAACAACTTTACTTTAAAATTATGTAAATTATTTTCCTCTTTTTTCTTTTTTTTTTTTTTTTTTTTATTTCGCAATTCAAACAAGCAATAAAAAATTTGAAACGCACATCTGTAATATTTGACAAAAGTTATATTTAATTAGAACGACATGTAAGTTCAATTCAGATGAACTTTTACGAATTATAAATAATTACGCAGCGATGAGGAAAATGTATTCTAAATACCGAAATCATATTTGCTTCAAAACGAATTTTGGATGCCCTTAACCTAAACAAAAAAAGAAGTAGGAAACCCATCAATACTTGCCGGCTAGTGTGCATATTGGAGTAAACGAATCACAAATAAATTTTACAGAGAATTTTTTATAACTTAAAGAACTGGTAAACGAAAAGAACAGGATTTTACAAATACACGGATCGATAAAATAAAGCGTGACAAGAGAAATCACTAAAGAATGGATTTATTTGGCAGCAGAAAGGCTGATTGGTGGAGGGACTGACAGGCGAAAGGATTAAAGACAAGCAAGCCGAGAGATAGTCGCTTGGATCGATGAAAAAAAATATCCAAAAATTAAAGGACTTAAGAGCAGAAAAACTTGCTGATGGACGGACTGACCAAGGAACAAAAAGTTTGAAAAATTGATTCTTATCATGCGCCAAAAAAGGCGAAAAAATGGACGGAAGGACTGATAAAGATTCACATATGAATCGAAGTATTAAAAAAAGGAAGCACCAATTAATAGAATGCAGTGCGGATAGAGCGAAAGAACTGAGAAAGGGAAAAATTGGCTGACAAAAGAATTGAGAAAGAGAAAATCGAAGAGAATGGAACGAAAGGGCTAACGAGCGTAGAGATTATCAAACAGAAAAAATTAATGATACTAAGCACCAATAAATTTAAGGAATTGCGAGTAGAAAGACGTAATTGACGGAAGGATTGAAAAATTGGCTGAAAAAATTATTAATGAAGGGAAAGGACGGGAAAGAGACTATCGTGTAAGAGTTTTGTTAAATAGATAGAAAAGATTTGATCTAATAGACGATTAATTTACGAACCCACTAATCGGTGGAAAAGTGGAATATTAGAAGCAGGCACGCAAGTACTAATGGATAGCAAGCAAATCCTAACTCTTGAACCCATTGAGACATGAGTATTGCTTAAGAGTAGTGTATAAAAGAATGCATAGATCGAAGGGCTAAAGAAAAACTTGGGGAACAAATTCATCGAATGTTGATACCGTGCACACCTATCCCGTACACAACTTGAGTTTAAATCTCAAACAAAGCACTTCTCAAGTAGCTTTTTCCGAATGTTGCAAAAACAATCGAGAAAGTATTTTTCCTCTTTTTGTTTTACATTATTTTATTTTAAAAAAAATAAATAAATAAAAAGTTTTGTCACATTCGTAATTTTTACTACAGCGTAAATAACGTTTTTTTCTTTTAATTAAACAAAAAACGTGTTTAACATTTTTTTCTGAATTTGTGTTAAATATTTTCATTATTGTAATTTATGACTTTTTAAAACGTTTCAATAACAGCCTATAATTAGGTGCCGTTACACGTTTTTATCACGTTATCAAGTGTAAGGCGTATTGCGAATTCGAGAAGAAGAAGAATATTATATAATTATTTAAAAACATATGCTGCCCCAAAGAATTTATTAATGGCTATCAGTGAACTCCAATTCGCAACAATATTATTATTATTATCGTAAGGACAATCCGTACGGCAGGTCTAATGTACTCGTCCATGCCCCTAGCCCTCCACTTTTCGAATTCTTGAAACTCTCGCAACTTCTTTGGTTCAGAGTCCGGAGCATGTCCCATCTGGCTTTGTTAAGTGCCCAAGTGATAAACTCTTGGTGTCTGCTACTGCAGATAGGCTGTAATGTGGTCTTTTGGTCATCCACTACCATAATATGCATTAATCGGTATCAGAGATGTCTAAAACGCAGCACAGTGCAACATACTACTATATAAGCGGCGGCTATGCAGAACTTACCCTTACAAAGCACGTTACGCTTAATTTAATGCCAAGCATTGTTATACTAATCTTAATAGGGACTTCTGCCTGCCAAACATTTCTAAGGAACATCTAATACCTAGGGTTAAATTTTGCATATTTTTTATGTCCCGCACCACAAATGGTATTTAGCGTGTGTGGACGTACGCAATACCCAGAAGAATTTAAGACAAATCCATCTTTTAGTATGCCGAAGTAAGCTTATCTGTCCGAAAGAAATTTGAGAAGTAAATTAAGATGGCTAAATATGGATCAGGCCTTCTGACGTTTTGGACATCCTCCAACATAGGGGCTTTCATAAAAGGTATGCCTTTACATGAAAATAATATGTAATTTTTAGTACAATATTAAAAAAAGTGAGTGGATTTAGCGAAATGGTGTAGGGCATCTCATGGTCGGCCTTCATGGACTAAAATTTTCTTACTTGTTTTTGAATGCGACCACTCACTCGGTGGATGTCTTGTCTATATGTAACATGGTGATTGGTCGCCTAGTGCCTAAGTAGATTAACTGAGCAGCACTCAGTACTTTTACAACCAGTAATGCGCAAAAGTCCACTGAGATATAAACCAGCGAACGTAAGCTGTGTAGACATGATTCGTATTTACTTAACTGCTCATGCGGAGATTGTCCCCCGGCGGGATTATTTTTGAAGGAAATTTGAAAAAACTTCAATCTGCGATATGTTAGGGAGATCAGTACGCTTTAAAGTCTCTCTCTTTTCTTCTTTCTTTCTGAACACTTTATCTTTCGTACTATTACTGAAAATTCAGCTTCATTGGCTTTTCATAATTTCACCTCATCGGAATCAGTTCGCCAGTTAACGGTAATTTACATTTGAGCTCCTTTGCAACTATCCTTGAATTCTGTTATTTTTTTTTTTTTTTAGTAAATACTTACGCATAGAGAAAGGAATCATAAAAACGATAGCCATACGTATTAAGCATATTTCTGCCTTACTTAGTTTACATTTTCTATAAATGACATCATAAATAAGATGACCTGAATTCACTAATTACTGCACAGATGTACGAATGCATGGTTACATATGTAAATTGTATACAGCAAAAGTAGGTGGATAGGTAGGCAATGTTTGCGAAGGTTATGAAAAGTAAGAATCTTTAAATATTTCACAATTGCAACTCTGAATAACAAGTATTTACTTTAGGTGGAAAACTTACTTGCAAAGAGTTGCCATGCTATCCGTTTCTTCATATGTGTAATACTTGAAAACCAATATAAATAGATAAAAATTTAGGGGAAGACCACCTTCAATAATCATTGCAGAGTTGCTTTCTCTATTTAGGTCAAGTGATTAGAGCTTGTTCATAAGCAGTTCAGCGGGCAAAAAAATTTGAGTTAAGTAACAATTTGCTTAAAAGGTTTTTTTCTAGCCGAAATTAAAGGTGATGGTAAAGCTTGCAAGTACACCCAAGTCTTTTTTTTCGGCACGGACTTAAAATAATTCACCAATGCATATTTTTTCACGAATTCTTTGTTCTAGCACTTAGTTCTAGTTTCAACAGTGTCTTAAAAAAAACGCCTGGCCATGAGATCCAAAACTCCTACGTAAGCAGGAAAGAGAACGGTGTCGATTCCTTTAACTGAAACCCTCAGTTCCCGCTTGCATTGATAAATATTATTTTTTCTTTAGCAAAAGTGAGATTTATTTCTTTCTTGCCGTTTACCAAGGCCTGGCAAACTGAATGGTTATGTCGAATAGCTGGACTCCAATTGGTCTCTAATACAAACAAAATTCGATGATTCAATACAATGGATGGAATTTCTTGCAAAGTATCCATGATGACAAAAAAACTTTGAAGCAACACACATCGATTTAGGATGCTAGTAGCATTTTGCGTTAGGCAGACTTGAAGAGAAAATTATAACTTGGAAACTTGAATTATTACTGTAAATTTCGAGAGTACAAATCTAGACCTTTGTGCTATTGTAACGCTCATCACTAATCTAAACGTTTGCTTTCCAAATAAAATTTTATATATAAAATACCCTCGTAGTACAAAGGCAGATTAAGTTCGTGCGGATGTGTGCAACAACCAGAGTGATTTTAGATAGTCCCTCCCCCTCATTCATTATACAACTTTTCGAAGTGATTTAAACGTGTCTGTCCGTCCGTCCATGTTGTTTTTCGTATTCAACTTGCTTGTCGCAATTTTTGACATATTTTGAGTTTGTTATTTAGGTATACATTGATTGGCTATTGGAAACAGTTCGAGGCGCAACATTTTTTTAACCAACTAACCCATACAAAACCTTATTTTGAAAAGTCATTATATGAATAACTGACTTAAGTAAATTGGTATAGGTTATTTAATGGTGGGCCCAATTGCTTTTTACTTACATTAGAAAAACTCTTGATTTTTATCACTCTAAAACAACATCGTTGTTCAAACAATAATTCTTGAAATGATTTTGAACCCTCCAAGCTTTTCACATAAATTACTTTAAAAAAAAAAGAAGAAAACATTCTCTTATAGGTGCGAAATAAATAAATAAATATACTTTTGTATAAATAGCTAATTGTGTCCCTATTATTATTATTATGATTATTATTATTATTGTTATGACGCTATCATTATTGCAATTTTCTTAATCCGCCTGAGAGTATCTACTTGATAAACAATAAATTTACAATTATTTATATGTATACTTATGGAGGGAAGAAGAAAAGTACACGCACTCAAGGCTTTTATCATTTTTATATGGTCACAGACGGACAAATACACAGACTGATGTTGAATTGTTACTGATGTTGTTTGCCTTGTTGAACTTTTTATTTATTTAATTTTTTCATTTATTTATTTATTTTTTTCTTAAATTTTTTTTTTTTTTTGCATTATTATTTACTCTCCGCTTGTATATTGTCCACATCTAGTGGACTGTAAACAATTAATAAAATAAATGAACTGCAAAAAAAAAAAAAAAAAAAAAAGAAAAGATAATTATGTTAATATCACCATATAATAATAATCATGAGTAGAATGGGTGGGTAAGCATATAGCTTATATACATGTATTCCCCCTCACCAGTCACAATAGTTACACGCTTTTGCTCATTTGAATTTGATTTTCTTCTTACATTTAATTAAATGTTAATTGAATCAAATGTATTTCAGCGAAGTTGATAAGTAAATAAAAATTAAATTAATAAAACAATAGTTCTATTAATTAAAAGGTTAAATATTTTTTTTAAAACCCTTACAGATATGTTAACTTGATTTTTTTAATTAAATGACTA
This sequence comes from Glossina fuscipes, assembly GCF_014805625.2. Classification (NCBI taxonomy): domain Eukaryota; kingdom Metazoa; phylum Arthropoda; class Insecta; order Diptera; family Glossinidae; genus Glossina; species Glossina fuscipes. The sequence goes on along the minus strand of NW_023998455.1, from coordinate 1,697,925 downwards.
AAATTATTTTATCCCATATCTTGAAAACTTTTACCTGAAAGTATGCTAAAATTTATTTATCAACTTCAATGAAAGTTTACTAAAGATGGTTTTTTTTTTTTTTATAAAAATTCTGTGAAGACGTAAATTACATGTCGTCCTGATATTGGTAATCCGAAGCAAATTAGATTCCCACAACAAAGGAAAGGATAGTTTCATCAATTGTTAAGTGTACAAATAAATTTCTTTTCCTGAAATTTGTTGCTTCGTAGGAGGTAGATGACCATCCAAATCCAAATTTATCAAAAATTTCAAATATAAATAACTTTGTTATTCACATGTGAGCTATGTAAGTTTGGACTGCTTAACCTAGAAAAAATGCCGCTAAAGCGACGGAAATGAAAAGGTAGTAAGCTACAAAACAGTTAGAAAGGTGTTATCGATATTTTGGCTAAAAAATTGTTGTCGTGAAAACGATGAAAATTCACATGTGTCTGTCCGTCCTTCGCAAAAACAACCAACGAAACAATGTTCATTTTAGGCTGAGACTAAGGGCAGTTTTACCGCATCCGTAATTTATTTTCTCTAATATCCACTCTGCTTGGCGGTTCGATTCAAAAGCGAAACAAATGGGTAAAACCCATTCCTAGCTGACTTTGCTTTCGATTAAATAGGCGTTGCCAATTAACAAAGTAACAATATTCCAAGAATGTCGGACAATCTACTTTGAATGTGACAAATGTGTGAATCGATTCCGCATTACGTCTGATTTGCTATAAGTAAATATAGAATGAAAACGAGAGAACGACTTTGACCTTCACTACGACCACGATCAACCATTAAACGTCCTGCGTTTATTCATACAACGACTTTTCAAAGCAATATGAGATGTGGTCGAAAAAGTTGTCCATTTCGAGCTATTTTCAAAAGCTTTCGTTCTTGGTCAACAACACTGTGACAAGATGGATGCACGGACAGACGAGCTTAGTGGAACCATTTTCTAACTCGAACCTTAAAATACAGCTTTTGCCGTACATTGGATAGCAATGGTAAGAACAAGTGAAAAGAGTATTGTGGGCCAACCCACATTGGTCGGGTAAATTTGAACACAAAAATATAAGAGGAACGGATGCACAGACAAGCTTAGTAAGATAAACTCGTTATAACAAAAAATAGGTACGTCTCAACTTCTTCACGGTGTTGCCTACATCTGCGCAAACTTAAAGTACCCTTGTACTAGCAGTCGTGTAGGGTATAAATTTCGAACTCGTTGACATTTTAATGGTTTACGCATTGATGTGCAGGAGAGACGTGTTTAAAAATAAAATTTTCCTTTCACCTATCGTCATCCATCATCATCAAGTTTTATTAATTAAAACTTTTAATTTGTTTTTTTATTTCATATTATAAATTTATTTTAACTTAACCTCTCACCTTAAATGAAACTATAACAGGAATTTTGTTTTTATTTTATTTTATTTTTTTTTTTTGTTCTAACACACATTGCTGTGTGAAACTGCGTGTTGTCATTTCAAAAGACATTATAAATCAACACAACTGCGGAAATAAATACTTTTCATATGATTAACACGACTGTCAATAAAAAACGTGCAACATACTGTATGATAATAATTTAATGTTGAAGAGATGAAGAGAGATAAACACAATAAAAAATTTGTATTAAATTAAAACTCGTTGTCTGTCTATAAATGCATTACCAACAAACAGACCAGAATAAAAGGAAATATTACTTAATTGTGCTATAAAAAAAAAAAAAACAAAATTGCAACAATATATAGAGAACAAGTCGTAAAAAAAAAAAGGCAAAACCAGAAAATGTATTTTCTCTAATAACGCAAACGACGACTTTTTTATCTTGATAAAAAGATTAAATATTCAATGCTTGAAAGTATGCTTGCATTAACAATGAAACGTAAAAATATTCCATTGTGTCTAGTACGCCTAAAAGTAGGCAATATTTTTTTAAAATAAGCTAGCTAATCTAAGGGGAAGCATTTTTTTTTTAATTTTTTGTTAAATCACTCAATTAGGGTATGTTGTCCATATGTCTGTAAACACAGTGATGATCGATAAGAAAGAAGTCTAGAAAAAGGGGGCCGCAAAGACTGTGGCCACATAGGCGGAGAGGGTGCCAATCTCGGCAAACGTTATGACTTTAATGATCGATCATCCGCACTCGGTGCGACAGCATCCCGGCTGTCTCGACTTGAAGGTCGCGCTTCTTATTTAATAGGTTATGTTTTCGAAGTGAAAACACACAAATATATTTTATACATAAAAATAAATATATAAATATATTCGCTAATTTTTTTTCTTTTTTTTTTATGTTAACAATAAATTAATTTTAATATATAAAGAATATTTTAAAAGATCTTTAATCGAAAATGGAATTTGAAAATTTCAACCTTTAAGATGTGGTCTTCAGATACCCTTCAGAACAAGGTTTCCTCGTGATAGTTGGAGTCATTGGTTAATAAGTCTCGTTCCCATGTTTCATTAGAAAATTCGAACGAAAAGATTACGCAACTTATACTGCATAGCATTTTGAAAAATCGTGTTTCGAGAAAACGGTTTTAAATATCCGTATAATTCTAGAGCATTATGTACGCAAAATTAAATTTTTGAATCATTCTAGATTTTACCCCCAGAATCGCCTTCAGTTATCGTACATCAGTTTATACAGGGTGTAGAACCAATTCCTTTCAGTATAACGAAAGGTTAGTCTATATCAAATCCTTCCTCAAGTCGTTGCTCCTTACATCCGCATGAACTTAATATATTTCGTACTGCAGGTGGTCTATGGTATAATAATGATTTTTTGAAATATTTACAAATAGTATTAATACTCCTTAAGAAGATGGACGTAACCCGAGAGTATTAAGAGTACATTTTATTATAATTTTGTAAATTGGTTATCCGTTTTGTCTAATTATTTGTCGATTTTAATCATAAATAAATATTTTTATACCCATCACCGAAGGATGAGGAGTATGTTCATACTGTAAAAATGTTCGAAATTACCGGGAGGAAGTTTCAAAGATCCTACGAAGAATATATACTTTTGACCAGTATGAAATTCTAATAACGATCTAAGTATGTCCATCTGTCCGTGTGTGTAATGTCTGTTGGAAACATTCTCCTGGCTGCAAATATAAAGCTATCGACTTCAAAGTAAGCGGAAACATTGAAGCGCAATGTTGATAATGAAAATAGATCAAATCGGTCGAAGGGAACACTTACAGTGCACCTCTGTTTTTCAAAAGGAATAAATAACATGTTTTTTCTTTTATTATTCATAAACAACAAGAGCATTACTCGTAAACAAATAAGTTTAGAAAAATTTGAACGTATATTCTATGGGCGAGGGTATAGTACCTGCAGAAAAATGGGAATAATTGATCAACACAAAATTAAAATTGAATTTTCCTTCGAAAATCTTCATAAGGCACAAAAGCAAGTTTCAAAAACCCAGTTTGAAATTCAAAATGCATCTAAGCACGTCTATGTATCCATCTGTCCCCTTGCCCGACTATGGTAAAACCTCTCCCGTTTGTAAAAATAAACGATGAAACCGGGACATGTGTGAACATCTCTCCTTTCCCGGTTTTGACTTGTTACTTATAAAGTGCAACACAAACACCACCATCACCGCCATATGAAGTGAAAAAAAGCACCGAGTATGAAAATTTAGTTTATTTTCTTTTTTTTGTTTTGGGATAACAGTGATGGGTATAAAAAGTTCGGTCATGACCGAATATAATTTTCTTACTTGTTTGACTGTAGGTGTTCGCGGTGCGCCGTCGTTAACATTATTTTCAAAATTCGTTTCCGCCTCATTAATTCAAAAAATTCTTTTCTTTCATTCGTTTGTTTTATGTTTTTTTTTTTTTTTTTTCTCTTTTGTAAATAAAACCTAAATCATTAGCTTTCATTGTCTTCTCATTTCTCATTTGTTTTTGTTTACAGTAAGACTAAGGTGCAAATACTTAAAGTGTTTCGTAAATCATGTTATATATATATATATATATATGTCTGAAAAGACTTCCTTCCTTTTCACTAACTACGCCAGTTAGTCTGATCTGTTTTGTGCTGCTATACACTAACGTGTTACGACTAACAGTTATACACACACAATTTAGACAAATGAATGCATTGCGAAAAAAAAAATAAAACCAATTGTTAATCAATCAATCTCCTATTAATGGATTTTCAAAATTTTGTTTTTATCTTGAAAACCTTGAATTATATATATTCACTCATTCACTTACTCACTTAAACATAGATATGTACGTATAATATAATATAATGTAGACAAGTAGGAATGCTACGTCCGCCTTGGGATGTATGCTAAAAGATCTCAACTTATTATCAACTTCAACAGTGTTTATGTACTCGACACCACTTGTGCTACAGGATATATTAAGTTACTTCCGACTTATGTAACACGCAGAAGGGCTCTAGACACAACACAACTTTCATTATTACGAATCTGAGTCGATCTAAGCTTGTCTTTCCATACGTCAGTCTGTCTGTCTGATGTCTGTCCATGTAAATTTGTGCTCAACCTACACGTCGCAATTCTTCAGATATTTTGATGTAAGTAGGTAGAGTGACATGACACCTTCTATTTTACCGATAAATTCAGAATCAGTTTCTGAATATTCTGAATCAATCTAAGCTTGTCTGTCCGTCTGTCCATGAAAATTTATATTGAAAATAAAGATCGCCATTTATGAGATATTTTGATGAAATTTAATACACTAACATACTTTGACTCAAAGACGAACGCTGTTGAAAATGGTTCGGATCGAACCAATTTTCCGATGGGAGCATTATAACTTCAGTGCAAAAGTCGATCTGCTCGACAGTTCCAAACCTAAAACAACGGTATGTCGTAAGCTAATGGTTGGAACTTTAGGAAATTTGAACACCCTGCGCTTCATAGTTACTGAATCGTATGGACTCGTGAATTGTGGTGCCATCGATATGTTATCCTATGAACTTTCTTAAATGTTCTCTTTTGATCACATAAGAGAGGTTGACTTTTTAAAATTTTACACAAATCCAATCCAATTTAATTTCAGCTCCCTAGCACATCAAGTCAGTTAAAGAATTTACGTGAAAACGATCATGTTCACCTAACTAATTGGCATGCCTGCAGTTACTTTGCAAAATACTTTGACTTTATAATTTTATTGACTTGAAATGGTGGATATCAGAGATTAATTTACTCAATATTCTTTTGTCTTAAAGCAATTTGGCACTAAACAAAGGAGGAGAGGACGATAGTCACTAAGCTAAAACGGCATTATTAAAAAGACGTGAGGATTTTTTGCTGTCAGAAATTTTTATGAAACAGTCTATCGTGCATTTTTATTATTATAGACTATGAGTAAAAGGAGGAAGGTGGAGAAAAGTATAATAAAGATATTGCAGCAAAAGAAAGAAAAAAAAAAAGAAAAACGAAAAAGACTAACGTAACTATTTGAAGGACATTATAAAATTTTTTTGAATAACAGAAATAGCGTAAATAAGATTTGACCTTAAAATGTTTTCTACTTTTTTTTTTTTTTTTTTTGGACAAGAATTTCTATGACGATAACATTTCTCAGCGGAGAAGGTTATGCTATAATGTTTATTTATTTGAAAAGCCTAAAAGTAGGTTGCTTTATTATGCTTATTTGATTTTCTTTTCTAGTTTTCAAAGGTAAGCCTAAAGATAGGCATTACAAAATCCTCCTAAAACATTCGAACTCGTCATGTGACATAAGTCGCATATAAAAATTAAAAAAAAAGGAAGAAAAAAAATTTATATTAAAAAAATAAAACTTACACATATAAACTCACTTTAGCCTTATAGATTAAAATATATCAGTAAAATATAATATAAATGAAAATAAAAATAAAAATTAAACCAAAAACGCAACAAACGTGAATAAAAAGAAAAAAGTAACTTTGACTTAATTGCAGGCCATTCAACTGCCAACAGCAATAGAAAAAAAAAAAGAAGAAGAAAACAAAATTTGTTTTTTTTTTTGCTTTTAATTGTTTATGTTCGATGTGCCAAACAAACTTCCCCCCCACCACCAGCATAGCATTGCTGATAAAGTTTAGCAAGGAAAATGAATAATCAATTGAGTTTATTATAAATTCCGATGGTAGTAAAAACAACAACAACAATAACAACAATCAAGAGAAATGCTAATACAATAAACATAAAATAGTGAGAGAAAATTTATTAATAATAACAAAGTGTGTAATAAAATAAAAAAAAAAATTAAAAAAAACTTAGTTTTTAATATATAAATGTAATATTATTACTAAAGAAAATATTTAAAAATTTAAAAAAAAAAAAATTATTTATTTGTAATTAATTTTTAACAAACAAGTGAAAAGCCAAATTAGACCTTGACATATATAAAATTATAAAATTAATTTTTTAATTATATAAAGATTATATATAAACTTAAAAAAAAAAAAAAACAAAAACAAAAACAATAACACCGCCATGCATGGCATAACGCATTTATATCGTCAACAAGCTATTGAGAAGCAATTGAACGCCGATTGCTGGCAAAATGGTGTCAGTCACTTAGCTGCCTATGGGCGAAATCATTACTGTGACATTGATTCTCCGGCTTGGTCGCAACAACAACAACCTAAGAACATAGATAATTCTCATAAAGCTTCGAGTCCTCAACCGGTACCGGATAGTCAAAAATCGGTAACAAATCATTATCGGAATTCACCAAGTTATGCCCGCAATTCCTGTGACAGTTCCAGTGGCAGTTTTAAACGCGCCATCTCCTCTAAAAGAAGTATATTCGATCGTAGTCACAGTCCGGCTATATATTGTGTAAGATTTCAAGCGAAATGCTCTGTGTCCTAAGAAAAAAAAAAAACAAACTAATTCTCTTTAAATTATTTGATCGCAGAGTTTACGTAAACCTCCACCACATCATAGTGATCGTTGCGATTCGCCGCCGACACCTGGTTTCTTTCCCCATGATCTCGATGATATTTACGAGCATCAAAACGATCATCAATACTTCACGCATACCGGGGCGAGTAGTCAACGTTATCAGGAGCAAAGACCGAGCATTAATTCAATATTTCATCGGGTTGGCGCGACAGCAACTTTAGTCGATGAGCATAACATTAGCAGGAGCAATAGTCCGAAACGTCATTCCATTGATAGTGGAACTGGTTCATATTTTCCACGTCATCGTTTCGATAATAGCAGTTTTGCGAAATCGTTAAGCGTGAACGATGACGATCGCCGGGCGAATTCATCATCACCGAAAGAACACAAACACAAGCATAAGGATCATCATAATTCGATACAGGAATTATTTCGAAATTTTAGCAAAAAAGTCCATCTATGGCCTCGTAAATCACACGATACTGCCAGTGCGGTCAATAGTGCTTGTACCTCACCACAAAACGATCCACAAGAGAATTTTCGTTTACGTTCGAAAAGTTTAGATGTGAATACCTTAAGTCGACCGCATCGCATTCTAGAAGACTGCGGTGCCACTTATCGTATCTTCGATAGAATACTCAAAGAAGGTAACTCCTCGAAAGGGGTTAAAATTAAGAAAAAAAATTAATAAATTTTAATACTTGCTGTGTTGTTTTGCGTATACAATAAGCTGTAAACAAAAAAAAACAAAAAAAATGAAAAAATTTTTATTAAAATTTAATTAATTATTTTTTTGTTTCTATTAACAGGTGCTCATATGCGTCGTGCTTCGGCCGATTTAGAAAAACGTCGTGCTTCAGTTGGTGCTGCTAGTCGTGGTTTGCGTGGTGATGGTACTTTAGATCCTCACGCGGCCGCCATCCTATTCCGAGATTCAAGAGGAGTAAGTAAGAAAATAAATTCTTAATATATTTCCATCGATGTTTGCTAACAAAGAAAACAATGATTGGCGTCAATTCGTCAACCCTTTGAAATATTTGCAATATGGGTTCAAATCGAATTTTATGGCCAAAGCAATAATGAGTGCCATGTAAACCTTTCCGAAAAAATTGGGCTTTTACTTACTTACAAACAATGGCTACGACCAGATTAATTAATTAACTTGTGACCACCGCATAGTCTAATAGATGAGAAACGCGACTATCAAGTCGGACATAGCCAGGTTCTCAAATCCCAGGACGGATGGAAGATGTTTTAATTACGATTAACTTTGCAGTTGCCGTTGTAAACATTTATTAACCAATTAATTGCTGTTGTGAAGAGTGCATATTTGATGGTCTGTCCATCCGTCCTTGTCAAATTTTCTTATAAAACTTTATCGCTATTAATGTGTAGTTGCCATATAATAATGTATGTTAGAAAATATTTTTACCAATTTGTTATGTTCTCTGTGTTCGACGAGTAAACCTGTCATCGCAAAAGAAGCTGACACATAGTTAAACTGGCTAAGCGATTGAAATAGAAATCTAATAACATTTCCTCTGGCTTAAAGCATTCTTATACCTGTTCATATATTTCATAGCATCAATCTCTGACAGCTCAATATAACTCGCATCACAAGCACAGTCCAAATTATTCATTTTTGGAAAGAGCTTTTGCAATAACTTTTCGTTTGCAAACCAATTTTTTTTCTTCCAGTTTATCGACTCTATAATTTTCATCTAATTATTAAATTTATAAAACTAGAGCAAAAAAACAATGTTGCTCCCATCTATTTTGTGCATTTGACAAACAATAAAAACTAATTTCTTTTCTAGCAGTTCGCTGTTCCACTGCTTCAAAAATAAAAAAAAAGCTTTTTGTTTTGAACTTTTTCATCTTCGACTACATAACATAAACAAATTTGCTTGATAGACTTTGTCAAAAGAAAAGCTTTCATATTTTCTTATCTAATAGATGGCTCTTTGCATGCTTTCGAAAAATGTTGTTCTCAAACTTTTATAAGGAACACATTGTTGAAAACTTTTCTTTACTTTATTCTCCCTGTTTCTCCCTTTCTCTTTCTCTATCTCTTTATCACACACACACACATACACACACACACACACACACACATACACACTCTACAACATCACTCGCCCTTCTAGACATACCAGTTAAAGCAATTGGTTAATAGGTAAAGATTATAACCAGAGACAACTAAACGACAAGATGGTCCAACATTTATTTGAAAACTACAAGATGCCTATGGGCTTTCTGTGCTTTTTTTTTTTTTTGTCAATAACAGTAGCAAAGCTAAATAAAAGTTTTCATTAACTAAAACAAAAAAAAAATTTGTTTATACCCATCACCGAAGGATGAGAGATGAAGGATTCATTTTATCAAAACGTTTGCAACGCCCAGAAGGAAGTATCAGAGAGCCCTCAAAGTATATGTATTCTTGATCAGCAACAAATCCCAAACCTATTTAAAGCATGTCCGTCTGTGCGATGTCTGTTGCAGACATGCAACAACTATTGATGTCAAGTTTAGAAGAAGCATTAAAAGTTCTTGCATGCATCTTGGTATTGAAAATGGGCCAAATCGTCTGAAGGACATGCCCACAACACCAGGTAAACTGAGCACATCTCTGTTTTTCAAAAGGACTAAGAAATTCGTTTTTTTGTTCATTACTCATAAACTATAGCAAATAAATATACAAAAACTTGAATACACATTCTATGGGCGATGCTTTAGCATTCGCATAGAAGAATGGGAAAAATTGACCACGTCTACTCAATATTACAGAGTATCAAAATTTAATTGTTTATATAGCGCAGAAAAAAGCTTCAAATACATCATAAAGTATACAAATTCTTGCCCGGTTTCAAATTTGGAATGCCCTTGAACATGTCCGCCTGTTCGTCTGTCCGTCTTACTGTTTCCAAAGAATTTGGAATTAACTTAAATTTTCCAAAGAACACGCCTACAACGCTCACACGCCTATACGATAAAAATTTTTATTATGAAAATAGAAGAAATAAGCCGCGCCCACTCCTTCTTATGGAAAATAAAAATGTTGTTCTTTTATTTTGCCGTTTTTAGGACAATGGTGAATGGGTATAAAAGATTCGGTCCCGACCGAAGGTTGCATTACATGCTGTATAAATATATTGCTTCCTACAAGGCCCTCATTTGATGCTACGTTATATGTAAACCGTGTCATATGAAACTCGGAAATAATGCAACTCAGGAAAATACGTTTCGTAGAAACCACGTTAAGAATAAGATAAATCAAATAAAATTATATCGCGTTCTATGAAAATCATTGCCGGTTTATAAGAAATTCGGAATTAGCATAAATTAAATGCATTTATGCCGCGTTACATAGATTAAGTGAAGAGAAGTTTATTGCACGTACAGACACCTGGACAGATTCAAAGAAAATCTTTAGAATAAATTTAAAAAAAAAAAACATTATTTTGTTATTTGATAATTTTTATGGAAATTCCACATTATCTGGGACTTGGGAATAGCCCATTACACTGGTTAACAATTAAAATTTCGAACAACGAATGAATTTTTCAAAGTTTCTTGCACAGAAAGTGCGTTGTGGGAGACTCGTATTGTAAAGCAAGTAAGAATGCTCTAGTCGAGCAAGACCAACCATTAGATACCCTACATCAGTTCCCTTAACTAATAACATATCACATGGTCAACACATTACACACAATTCATATACAAATCAGGGAAAAAGGTTATAGGCGGGCACGGCTGACCATTAGACACCCTATATTCGGTCACTTTTTTAATAATGTACAAAAAAATTATACTTCGCTTTCATGTAACTGCATAATTTTTATGAAAGCCTTTATATTGAAATCTATATTCGAGGATGACGTGGTCCAAATTAAGCAGACTTAACGTACTTGTTAAAGATTTGATTATTTTCCATTTGCTTTTTTCATAACAACTCACAGATTAGACTGCCGCCATAGAGGGATTTATTTTTCAGAGGCAGAATCTTTATATATGAGGGCATTTAAAGAATAGATCTATCTGGTCTAAATTCGGTAAGGTTTATTTTTATGTCAAACTCTTATTACGAATGAATTTTCATCAAGAAGTGTTGCACGTTAGGCCTTCTTTTCATAGAAACCTTCAGTTCCCGTAGGAATGGTTATACAATAAGGAATTGAAAAAATTGCCCCATACGATTCAAAGTTTTCATATCAATTTAGCATGTCGAGCAACGATATTTTTCGTGAAATTCTAAAAATTTGCAATATTTTTTCTTATAACACAACTTGTTGAAAAGAAAGCGTTATATGGGAAATGTTCGAAAAAGGGGTCCGATCCGAACAATTTTCAATAGCGTTCGTCCTTGAGTTGAAACATGTCGGTATACCAAATTTCGTCAACATATCTCTTAAATTGCAACATACGGGCCGGAGAGAAGAGTACATGGACCAACTTCCACACAAATTTAGTATTGATATAATAAAATATGAGTCTATCTGAAGACCTTCTGGGTATTGCAACTATCCTCGCACAAATTTAACATACTCTTTATCACAAGTAGGGTATAATGTTCTTACTTGTTATTAACTGCGAATGTGTCAATTGGTCGATCGATTGAGGCCACTCTTGTTTACGCCTTAAACCTTAAATCGCTAACCACTTTAGCTGAAACTCGCACTTTCTTTCTCTATCGGGAACATGGTCTCACTTTCATACTTGATCTACGGCAATCAGTTAGAAAGATAGATGATCTTTTACTAATAGGAAATATACTTACCCTAAATCTTCAATGTCTGGTTGCTGCAAACGACATGATAGTCTACTTATGTGTGGGAGAAGTGTTACGCGAAAAATAAATTTATATTTGGAAGAGACTTTTACCTCACTGACAAGCGACTTAGATGGCCTTGTCTTCAAATATTGAAATCAGTATAAAAAAGTTTGTTAGAGAAAACTAAAACTAATTTTCCTTATAAAGTAAGTTAAGTAAAAACATTTAATTATTGCATCACTTAATTTATCACTTAATAAACCGATTGTTTAAGTAACGTGCTGTGTGACACGTAGCCGGTAGACCGGTTTTGTTAATACCATTTAGATTAACAACGACTTGCAATTCAGGTCATAAACGATTCGTAAACTTCGATCGATAGTGTTTTCTATTCACGGTAGTAGAATCTTTCTTTTCATTTTCGATAGTTTATACCGACTAATTATACCATTAGCCCGAAAAATTAAAGTATGAGAATAAATAAATCATCAAAAATTTGTAATAATCTCGATAAAATTAATTTAATAAAAAAAATTTTTGATTAATTTCGATAAAAAAAAAAAATTCAAATAATTTCTATAAAATCATTTAAACAGAAAAGTTAATAATTTCGATTAAAAAATTTAGATAGTTTCGATAAAACTCTTTCGGTAAATAATTTGGATAATTTCGATAAAAAATTTAGAATTATTTGAATAATACAATTTGGATAATTTCGATATAAAATTTGGACAATTTTGATAAATTCGTCTTTTTAATGGGAAAATTTGGATAATTTCAATGGAATTATTTGAATAATAAAATTTGGTTAATTTCGATAAAATTATTTAAATAACAAAATTTGGATAACTTTCAATAAAAAATTTATATAATTTCGATAACAAAGTTGGATAATTCCGATAACAAATTTGGATAATTTCGATAAAATTATTTAAATAAGAAAATTTGGATAACTTTCAATAAAAAATTTCTATAATTTCGATAACAAAGTTGGATAATTCCGATAAATTTATTTAAAAAAAGAAAGTTTGGATAATTTCGATAAAATTATTTGAATAACAAAATATTGATAATTTCGATAAAAAATTTCAAGTTTTGTCACTTGAGAGTTTCAATAATTTCAATGAATTATTTGGAATAACATAATTAAAATTATTTCAATTAAATTTCGGATAATTTTCATAACATTTTCTTTTTAAATTAAATAAAAACTTTGTTGTACGAATTTACTAAACATCGATCTGTCTATCTGTCCCTCTGCTTGATGTCTGTTCAGTTTTTTTTTTTTTTTGTCCAATTTTACGAGTTATCACATTCAAATTATTGCGATGTTTTGACCGAAAGAAGAACGTTACTGAAAATGGCTTCAATTGGATTTTTTTTTATGACGATACCTCACCAAATAAAAAAAAATTAAGGGACCATCTTTTGAATCGCTTTCATAAAGTATAAGCAACAAGTTCTTGGGGTGCATTCTTGTATAATAAAAATTGGTCCGAGGCAGAGAGTTTTGATATATAAAGTTGGTCTACTTAATTTGGCCCTTGATCTATATTTGCGAAACAACTCTTCCTCTCTATAAAAGAGCACTCATGAAAAGTAAACGTTCTACAATGTATTGTATTATAGTGTAGTCGGAATAACCTAAAAAGTCTTGCGTACTTGCCCGTGCCTCTAGCCGTGCAGCTATAGGATTTCTTATAAATACCGACGCTTTCCTAGCTTCGCAGATAGCCGCGCATTCGCACGGAATGTGATGCACCGTTTCCTTCGCCTTCTAGCAGAATTGACATGAGCTGGTACCCGGGATACCAGTATGGTATTTCTTCGTAATTCCAATAGCTTGTGTGCTATGTCACAAAATTTAATACATTTTTTTAGCTTGCCCGCACTCTGCCGCCTAAGGACAAGCACCTTTGGTACGCTACAGAAAGTACCTACGGCTATCATAATATATTAGGCTTCCGCGTTGGCTAAGCAGTCAGTTCTTTCGTTGCCTCTGGTGCCTAAATGGCTAGTTATCCATATCAGGTGTACCTCATTGTGTTCCCCTAGCTCGTTCAGGATTTGAAGGAACGCCAACACAAGCTTAAAGCCTGCTGTTTGGCCTTTCAGAGCATTAGTAAACTTTACTCAGGTACATAACCGGGAAACGGGTATAAATTTTGTCACTTTATGATGAAAATACCTGAAGAAGTACATTAGACGAAGTGATGTCGAATCTTTTATGGTTGGCCTTGCCTTGTTTATATAAAGTAACAAAGTAACTTAATGCAGAGAAAAAAAATCTCCTACATTAGCAAGAGAAACTCACCTGCTCGCTTTTGGTTTTCTTTTCTTCCTCACTCTGTTATTAATTTTCATCAGCCTTCAAAGTCACTTAACGCTTATTGAATTTCACATGATACTAAATCGTGAACTAAGCCAACACTAAAACGACACAGATAATATTATTCATTTACGCCTATATCCATAAGAATTGGAAATGAATAAAAAAAAATTTATTTAAACAATTAATTTACAATTTTTTAAAACAAATTTTATTTATTTACATTTGTTTTTTTTTTGTCTTTTTAACATTAAACTCATGCTAATATAAGCGATTACGATGGTTTACCTCTGAGTCATTCGTTAATGAGAGAATGTATCGTAAAGTAGAGCATGGATTCCCAACAATTTCTTTTTAAAAGAGTCTACTCGTAATTCTCGTTGACAGTAGATCATTTAAGCAGAGGTCATATATCTTTATATTCACTTGTTTTTATTTAACGTTTTCAAAAAGTCGGTTGATATGACCCGAACAGTTACTCTCTCAATTCACAGGAAGGCCTTGAACCGAGCAACAAATGAAGTCAAGCAGACTGGTTTAGATATTATTCCGAAGTAAGGCAAATGTGATATATTCTCGATATAGAATATAGAAAAAAATATCATATATTAATTAATCGCTGACTTATCTATTGAATGATAAGCTATTCCATGATCGTGACGTCTACGCATAGGAAGTGCATAAGCAAATGGATCGAAAATTTCATTCCTACTTGTCCGATAGAAATAACCAACAAATATAAACAAATTACATTCGAACGAATCTTTCATACCCATTGAGGTTCTTCTAAAAAAGCTACATTTCCATACCTTGTAGTGCTGAGTGGACGTGGCCAATGCTTTCCGTTTTTCTGGACTACAATTGGAAATTTATATCGCGTGTATAAAACAGATTTCTTCGTTTTTGCGCCCTTGAGTGCATTTACAGAGAGGTGGACAGATGGGCTGACAAACGCGCCTAGAATGATTCACCTTTGATACTGTTCAATAATATGTAGAACTTACAAAGCTTCAGAAACTGCTTTCTGAGTGCTACAGACGTTTTGACAAAGGAATGACAATTCAATATTCTGTAAGATTGAATAGGCGTGGCAGGACTATTTCCATTTTCGTACAGGTCACCCACAAAATATAAAAGCCAATTCATTGGTATGTGTTGTAGTAATCAGCAAAAAATGCAATTGTTTTAGTTTTAAAAACAGAGATGCTCTCAGATTATTTTTTACTGTGGGCGTTTCCTTCGACCGATATGGCCCAAATTTAATGCCAACCTTTGTGCAAGTTTTCTGGCAAGTTCGAAATAGATTGGCTACTTTTTACCATCAGGAAAATGATTACTGCACACAGCCAGATGAAATCGAAGTGCATAGGTTTTCTTACGATGAAAGGAATACTCACTGCAGACAGACAGACCGTCGGACAAATGAATATAATTAAAGCGGTTTAGAATTTGACGCCGCTCAAAAATATATATAGTTGACAAAATGAATGTAGCCCTTATCCTTAGGTAATGAGTACGAATTAAAGACTTGTAGTGCTTTTATACAAAAACCTAGAGTACTTCAAGGGGACTGGAAAGTTAAATAAAACATTCCCAAAGGGAAAAAATTTGTTCATTTCAAGCACAAAAAAAAAGTTGGAAACTTATGCAATCTCTAAAGACAATGAACTCTCTTTTTTCTCTCTCTCTCTCTCTCTCTCTTTCTCTCTCCACTTCTATCTCTTTCCCGCTCTCTATTCCCTGTCCTTAAGTTGTTTCGGCGCGTTTCCTTCAAGATGCATCTTAGGCTTCTTTTCCCTCTTTATCCTCGTGTTCGTCTTTTGCTATCACTATACCTATCACACTTACCGTAAGTCTTTATGTGTTATTATTGTTTACGATCCTATTCGGTGTTTATCTCGTATATGTGCATAGCTTAACTGCTTTACGAATGTACGCATGCAGCCAATGTTGCTTTGCTGAGTAATACGAATACCGTTTGCTGGAGAAGAGAGAAACCAGTTTAGTATAATAATTCCTCGTGAACAGACGTAACAATCTTTGCGTGCGTAGTGTTTTAAAGATACAATTAGCCGGTAAAACCACCACACAAAGTGTAGGAAAAAAAAAGACAAATCGGAAAATATCGTTTTTTTTTTTTGAATATTTTTTTTTTGTTTTTATTTCTTCTTCTTGTTCTTCCTTTGTTTATTGATAAAGAAAATGTTTCGTCGTTATTCACTATTCGATAATACCCCGCCGCGTCTTTCTGTACTGCCTACGCAAATTTCTTCGTCTACACAAGAACGTAAACATTCCCTTGGCCCTGTACCAGAAATACGTATAAATCAATTGCCGTTAAAACAAATCACTGCCTTGCAACAGCGTAAAGCTCGTTCCTTAGGTAATTCGCCGGTTTATCGTAAGAAGAAAATTGAAAATTTACCCAAATTAATTGATCATTATTATGATAATGCCGAAGTGGAGAATAGTAAAAAAAATAATCAAATCGATGGTTTATGCCATTCACAGCAGCGCCAGCAGCAGCATATAAGTCGCTGTTCTGAACAGACTCAGAATAGTCGCGGTAGTAATTTCAATAAATTTGTTAATAGTATTGGTGCCAAAGGTCACAAACGTTTATTAGCACCGTCATCAATCATCAGCAATGGTGGTAATCCGTTACAAAATTCTCAGGAATTACAACCTTTAGTCTATGAAAGCAATTCAACGCCCAAAGACCTTCGAAAAAGACAGCAATTAACCAATACAGCTGCAGAACGTTCGAATTCTCCCAAACACAACAACTGTTTGCTATTACGTAGACGTAGCGAATTTTATGATCCCTCATTTTCACCTAACAATCTGTATCAACAACTCAAGGTATGTCGGTTCAATAACTTTTTTCAAATTTCTCCTTCTCTCGCTCTCTTAATAATAGTTTTAAAGCAACCTTATCGTCCAACCTTAGGGCCGGCCCCACATGTCTTAAAGACCTTAAAACTATATAGTAAAACTAAAATTGATTTAATTTTGGCGATTCATCACACCGCCCGTTGATAGTTTGCAGTTATGATCTCAAAACTATGTCTAAAAGAAAAAGAATGATTTCAGAATTTAATCCTATCTTTTAAAAGGTCTTACAACAATATTGCGAAGCTTGCCTTTACTGATCTTTGTTTTCCTCAAATATACGACTTTTAGTGTAAAGCTTTAAATTTAACTTTAAGTTGTTATTTAATACGATTTTGCCTTCAAGTTCAAGCGCGTCCCTTACAATTACCAAAAAAAAAAAAAAAAAACCATATAAAAATAAGACGTAATAAGTGAAACTGGTGTTGAGTTTAGACACCTACTAGAAAAGTGCTGCCATTTCATATGAAATCTTAAATCATTGGACCTTCCATCTAGCTTGCATTCAAAATAGTGGTGGGTACTAATTAATTCAAGTGAAAGGGGATATACGTACCCTCATAGCATCCAAGCAAGCTATAAAACTAATTTTGATCTTAGCAGGCCCTGAACATGTAATTTTTTTGATTAATTACTAGCAAAAGAATGAAAAGATCTGGCTGTTGGTTTGAATAAGAAGTGCTTGCGCAGAAATCTAATGGTTTTATTTTCTCAATTTTTTTTTTTTTTCATTATCAACACCATAATCTTTGCGAAAAAGGTTGGACATTCCTGGTTTAATGTGAAATAATAAAACTTATGTACCGTCCGATGGCATGTAAGCTCAATAGTAGCTCTTCTTCTATTTGCAAGCAATGCATCGCTCTCTCTTTTCTTTATTCTGTCTCTTTCTCGCTCTCTCTCTGCTACCCTCCTTCGTCCAACTATATATGCAGTTTTGCTTACACTTTTTTGTGCATTTGCGTACTGGTGTGTAGCGTTATTTCATAGTAATTTTAAAAGTTGCTGTAACCGTAACTCTGTTGTGGCGCAGTGGGCATGCATACTTTGTAGTGTCTACACAGTCTGTCTGTGTGTCTATAAAAAAAAATGCAATTTTATGTATTTATTAATAACATTGTTTTTGTTATTGTTGCAGTTTCTCAGTTGATTTTTTTGTTTTTTCATTCTTAACCTGTTTACTTCTATTTAACCATATTTGTACAGATTGTTGTTGCAGCGTTTTTGCAAAATTTACTTAAAAAATTTTCATCTTTTTTTAGTAAATAGCGAAAATATATAAAATTAACAAATAAACGTTTAAGTGAATAGGAAAGCGAAAAAAATCTTGCTTATACCTTTAAAGAAGAAGGAGAAGGGGAAGAAGTTCGAAAATCAGAAATTTAGTTAGCTTATAGCAACTTGAGTCAGTCATAAGTAACTTTCGAGGCCAGTTTAAAACAAGTCAAATTGCTATAGGGGGCCTATCATTAAATGCCTTACCCTACCTCGCTTAATACAGTTAGTCATATAATGGCTTTTCAAAATAATATACTATATGAGAAGTGCTCGAAAAAGTGATCCAATGATAGGCATTTTTAATAGCCTTCGCAAGGCCAAAGCAAAGGTCGGTGTATGAAATTCCATCAAATTGAAAATAAACAAACAAGGCGGACGGAAGGACAGGCAACTTTATTAAAAAGTTGTGGTTTATAGGTACATGGATAGATGGACAGACAATCTTAGTATTGGCATAATAAAAGGTGAGTCTGTCTCCTGTCCTTCTGGGTATTACAACCGTTCGTACAAACTTAATATACCCCTGTACCACAAGTACCACACTTGAAACCGTTAGCTATGTAGCACTTAAACAAGTCGTAATCTAACGTTAATGTACATATCTGTGCAATGAATATTAGGTAGTGTGCAGTAATCAATCTCAATCAATCAATATTTCTATATTTGTTTCTTTCATTTAACCGGTTAACTGCGTTCGACATGTTTATACGTCAATCCTAATTTTCGTTTTGGTGCGGTCGATTTGCATATATGTCGGATGATATAAGAAATATGAAAATTCGCAATTTTAGTGAGACATAATGCAAACGTAATGTAGTGTTAAGCGTTCTTCGTAATACTAGTGAAAATGTGCCTACTGCCGCCTAAACAGGTAGATAAGAGTCGCGATTCAAACCCCAGTGCGATTTGCAACCGTGCCCGGTCGTAGTTATAACAGTGAACGAACCTATTAATTAGGCAGACGTCCATTAGGCCACAGCCGCTATCTATGTTTGTATATTTTTCCCCTTTCCTGCTCACAATCGTGGAAAAGAATATCCCTTGAGTAGTAGGTCATACTTAAACAAGTAAGAACATTATAGTCAGGCAGGATCAACCATTAACTAACCTACACCACATTGTCTTCTTCTTATTAAAGAACACTTATTTTTACTATAGAACACAAAAATTATATCTTGTTTCTATATAAAGGCATATTTTTCAAGTGCGTGTCTATGGGGAAGCCGGGCCAAAATCCAATCTAATGTAGTACAAATTGAATCCTTACGTAGGGATCTAAAATAGGCACAGTTGGTCGAAATTTAGCAAAATTCAGTTTTGTGTGAAATTGTTATTATCTTATGGGTCATTTTCCATGACCACATAGTAAAAAGGGTAAAAAACCTTATTAAGGTAGGATTTAATAAAATAGGCTGAGAAGGTCCAAAATTGATACAGTTAATTTTGTCATCTTAAATTATTATTACGATATAATTTTCATCATCACGCATTGAAAATTGTATCTTTTTAACGTATGTCCTTCAATTTTCATTATATGAGAGAGGTGTACAAAAATTTCACCATCCAGTGCATAGTTTTCATGCCAATGTGAAATGCCAAAATACTACTACTTAACCACATTTGCCGAGAAAGTCTTTTCCATATAATGTCTCTTCAGAATAGGGCGTTATATGGGGAGTGGTCGAAAAGTTGATCCAATCCGAACATTGCGATCTGTATCGTGAGCACAAATTTAAAACAATAGACGGACAGACAGGCAGATTACGATTATAAATCGGTCAGTATTATAAAAAGTGGGTCTTTATCTTAAGCCCTTCTGCGTGCTGCGTGCATCCGCACTAGCTTAATATACCCTTAATATACCCTGTACCGCAATTGGTGTAGGGTATAGAAAGAAGAAGAGAAGGTTAATCCCCGTACACTCTACACATATGCGGGTCTACGCACCGCTTGAAAATAAATTCTTCAATTAACTACGTAATGCTTGCTGTAGTAAGCTGATATCAGACGGCGAGCTTTGTTGTCATTTCGGATTTATTTTTTACTTTATTTTTTTAAATAAAGATCTTCGATAGCTGTTATCTCCACACCACATGCGAAAATTGCAAAAGTATTTGGTTAATCGTGCACGGATCTCGGTTTATTGCACTATTTATGAAATAAAATTTTCTCTGTGTTTACTAGCATGAGTTGCGAGGTGAAGATCTTTTTTACTACGTCAAAATTTTGTTTTTTATGTAATCAAGAAACTTTTTGTTTGAAAATGTATTTCTTTGACTTTCCAATTCCAATGAGCCTTTCCCTTGCCCTGCGTAAATCTCGCTCTTCTAACAAAATCGTGTACAAAGTATCTATAGATTAGTCCCTGCCGTAAATAAACGCTTGAGCATTGATTCCTTGCAAGGCATACCCTACATCGAATCAGCAAAGATTTTGGGTCAATTTAATCATGTTTCCAATGTCCATTCACCAATATGTCCTTCGCCTTTGACACTCTGATGATCGCCAAAAATGCATGGATAACAAATAAGAAAATTATATTCGGTTTACGATCGTTTCTCTTATACCTCGTCACCTTAGAAAATATTGGAAAAAAGGAAAAATATAAATTTCCATATTCTATAATAACGGGGGGAAAGAAGGCGTGTTTGGTTTTTGCTATTCTTGTAGAATAATGTTGTGGAAATTCATTTTCTGCTGTAGCTGTATAAGCAAAGACCAAAAGATACGCAAAGCGAAAATATTTTCGGTTTTCGTTGTACAGATGTGGGGACGTTGTAGGCGTGCTCTTTGATCCGCTTGTATCGTTTTAAAACTTTTTTTGCAAATTTATAGGCGACGCCTTAATTTTTGCGAACGGGACAATGTATATCACACTACAGTATACTTTGGCAAACGGAAAGATGGACAGACAAACAGACGAATATGCTTAGACATGTTCCGAATTTTTTCTGAAACTTGCTTCTGAATCTCATAGAAGTATCGAGAAAAAATTAAATTTTGGCATCCTATAATAGTGGGAAGGCTTGCTCCATTTTTCCCTTTTTCTTCGTGCAAGCACTACAGCATCCCCCACAGAACATACGTTTAAATTTTTTCTGAAGGTTATGAACTAAGACCTTCTCAGTTTACATGCTACCGCGGGCGTGTTCTTCGTCAGATTTGGCCCATTTTCAATACCAAGCTACATGCAAGAAGTTCGATGGTTTCTGCCAAATTTGAAAACGATTGCTTCATTTTTGCGACCAGGAGAATGTTTACAACAGACATTAGACAGGCGGACAGGCGGACATGCTTAAATCGATCGAGAATTTGATGTTGATCAAGCGTATAAATACTCTGTAGAGCCTCTGAAGCGTCGTTCTGGACGTTGCATTCCCCCATCTTTCTGGGTTTCTCTACCCAGCACCGAGACTGTAGTGCGGCATGGCTCACCATTAAATAGCTTACATCACCCTACAGTTATTCATACATCGACTTTTCCAAGTAAGGTGTTCTACATGAGAAAAGTTGTCCTATTGAAAGCGTTTCCAGAAGCGTTCGGCCTTGGGAAAAAACTTGTCAAATGTATTTCATCAAAACATCATCAAAAAGCTTACCGCACTGCATTTTGAACACAAGAAATCAAGACAGACGAATGGACAGGCTTAGGCTTAGAATCAGGATCATTTTCCAAATCGATCGGTATTATAAAAAGCGGAGCTACCTGAATTTTTTCTGAATGTTGCATACATGCGCACCAACTTAATATACCGAAGGGTATAAAAATTCTAAGAATCCCAAAAACCTGAAAAAAATTTTATCTTTACTTAATATTTTTTTTTTAAATTTAACTTTTAAAAAAATTTATTAAATTTGTTTCTAAAATTTGTTATTATTTTCAGTTACCTGTAGCTGATCCGTTCCTAGAGAAAGTAAATCTCTCCGATTTGGGTAAGTTATTAATCTTTAACATACAATTAATTACCCAGTAAATAACAATTATTTATATGACGTATGTGTGCCTGCCTTGAAATCTATACAAGAACTTGTACGAGTTGTTTTTATTTTGTTTGATGTCTAGAAACAATTTCACAAATTTACAATAATTTCAATAAAACGAAAAACCAAACCAAAAAAAAAAAAAAAATCGTTAAAAATTGATTTATTTTGCTTATTATAGTATATTTCTATATATATATATATATAGAAAAATTAGTTTATTAACACATTCAAATTTAATAAATTTCTGCCGGCTACATCGCGCGCGTGGGCAGAGTCAATTAATAATTTCTTCTGCCAAAATTTTCTAAAACAAGTGGTTTTGTTAAGTGGGAGGAGTTGTAATAATAATTTTTATTTATTTTTATCAAAATTAATTAACATATATTTTAGAAAAATTTGCCAATAAAAATTGATTAGAATTTCCTTTTTTTTCATATCAATCGGTTGCAAGTTAGGTAAGGGGTCGAGAGCGAAGGTGAAATCTCCGCAACAAACTTTGGTAAAATATTTCCTTGATTTCCTCAATAGACGAAGCATTTAGTTTTACGATTTTGATCAGTGACGTGTTGTTACCTTTTTGGGGAAAATAAAGGCGAAATGCTTCAAATTTCACATTTTTCTTTTTCACATCCGAAGGAGTCTTACTGTGCGTGAAGGATCTCATTATCACATCTAAAAAATCTCATAATATAATGCCACAAATATTAATGCTTCACTATACTAATAGTTCAAGTATAGGCGGAAAAGTAACCGCCAAGGACATTTGGAAGAATTCCCACAG
Source organism: Glossina fuscipes (assembly GCF_014805625.2). Lineage (NCBI taxonomy): Eukaryota > Metazoa > Arthropoda > Insecta > Diptera > Glossinidae > Glossina > Glossina fuscipes. The sequence continues at coordinate 1,674,968 of NW_023998455.1, read as the reverse complement.
AAAATTCTGTCCAGACGCAAGCCGTAACAAAACTTGAAGATTTTAAAGTAAATAAACTGCGGAACCAAGTCGATATTTTCATTCTCAAACGTGGTGGCTATCCATAAAAAATATTTAACATTTAACTTTAACACAATAACACATTAGGCGTGTGGACTGTTTTCGGTACACGCTGAACCTCATTTACAATTTTAAAATTAAAATATATAAAAAAGGATTACATGGGGTCAGAGTCCTTTATGAAATATCCCACGCCGCCCTACATACACATGTAACGACTTTTCACAATAAAATCTTATAAGAAAAGTGGTCGAAAGATTGATGCAATCCGAATAATTTTTACCACCGCTCGCCCTTGGCCCAAAACACGTCGATGTACCAAATCTCATCAAAGTTGTGGCCTATGAGGATGAACTGAACGTAAGCAACCAAGACGGTCAGCGTGATAGACAAATAATAACAAAGTGCTTCTAAGTCGTTCAGTATAATAAATTATATATTAGCACAAACTCAATAGACCTTTGGCGTACATTAGATTTGGACACTTTTCCGCTCACATTACTAAAAATTTCATAATGAGGAAAACTTCCTTAATGTACGGAGACATAACACGCATTCTTTTTGCTGCTAATCAAATTTAAGTCGGCTGCCCGTAATTCGTGAAGTAATTGAAAACGTTTAACCAATTTAATCCTGCATTTGCGTCTGTCCATTAAGGCACTCACCCGTTCGCCAAATTTTTTATCTGTTTGTCCGCCCATCACACTATTGGTCAGTCTAAACGCCTCTGCAGCTTTTCTTCTGTTCGCCTGTCCACCCGTGTTATGTTGGTATGGGTACTATATTTTCTCTCTTCCACAGTAGATACAAAAGATTTCTGAAGACTCTGACATGGGGCTTTATATTTTTTAATTAACACGTTTCTTGTCACATGTACTATTTTCAGTGCACGCTAAATATAATTTGTACGCTACATTTGGTTTTTTGATTTATGATCTGTCATTGTAATAAGAAAAATATGCTTAATACACGAAAATGTGACACGCCTTCGTTTCAATAATCAAGATTAAATCAGCGTAACAAAGTCACCATCATAGGATATCAAACGATTCTAAAGTGATTCAGCCATATCTCTTTGTCCATCCATCAAATCTTCTATCCGTTAGCCAATTTAATTGCTACTCTGTCCGTCCGTCACATTATGAATTATTCTATACGCTCCTTCGACCATGGCCCTATTCTTCTAAGCATCCGTTCATTTTGATTATGATCACAAATCCATGAATTTTTTCTTCCGTCTGTTCAACTATCATAAACGCACAAATTTTCTCAAGACAATGAAGCATGAGTTTATATTTTTTAATTAGCACGTTCACGTTCCTTGCCGCATGTACTAGTTTTAATTGTACGGTAAATACCTTTTTTACGCCAAACAAAATCATTTTTTTAAGTTGCGATATTAAAATCTAAAGATTAATTATTGCTACTAAACCAATTTTGCGCGTGTACCGGTAGCAGTACACGCGGCTTAGCGATTAATTCTCAGTATATATACCAATTGTCACTTAACGTCGTAGCTTCATAGCACTTGCGATACAAAGGGTATATTAATGTTGGGCGGATGTCGCTAGCACCCGAGACGACTTGAGATAGACTCAACTTTTATTATACCGTTCAATCCAGACTCACTTTCTGAATAGATCTAAGCTTGTTTGTCCGCCTGTCCGTCTTGCTTTCTTCTGTTCAACCTATAGAAAGCAGTTTTCGAGGACTATTGAAAAAGATTCTGATCGAACCACTCTTCCGCACCTCGTTCCATACAACACTTTATTTTGAGAAATCGTTATATGAATAACTATATTAAGCGCAGTGGTGTAGGGTATTTAATAGCTATTGTATTTTTATTTGGTTTTAAATTAAATGTCAAAATGATTGATTATTAATTAGTAAGCTATAAAGAGACGACTTTGAAGCCCGTTCTCTACGGAAAGCGTTAAGCATCAATGTTGAGTGTTATAAGTGCGCTGTTTGCCCAACACCTCAAGATGGAAACGTATTAGTTTAGTGATCTCACAGGCATCACAAGCTTTCGTATATGCTTGACCTCTGAAATGAATAAATTGTCCATAGATTTGTCTTTGAAGTTGCTAAGCTAGCGCAACCAGGATTAATGTCTTTGTTTTTTAATACTGTGAACAAAAAGCAAAGCAAAAAAAATTAAGATAAATTTCTATACTTTATAGTATTTGGCTGATTTTTTCTATTTCTGTCAAACAAAAGTGCAAAATTTTCATCGTGCGCCCATTGCAGTTTATAAGTAATTATTAAAAAGCCAATAATAATAATAATAAGATGTTCTGAATTTATGCTGCGTGCCCTTTAACCGATTGGGCCAAATTAGGCAGCTATATCTTCATTTTTGCAGTCAGCAAAATGTTTACAATAAAATTTACGTAGATGGACAGAAGGACATTGTTGAATCGATTCAAACGTTTGATATATATATATGCGCCCACATATAATATATGCTTTGTTGTTTTTTTCAATCACCAATCACTCAGTGGACGTCTCCTATTCGTCCCTAGTCTTTTTTAATAGCAGATTTTGCCCAATCCCTGAGTGTATAAAAACTTAAGTCGTCCAAAATTCGTCCCTAAACTTATTTAATGGGAGATTTTTGCACCATCCCTGACTGTATGTATCCTTAAGGTATCCAAAAATACGTCCCTAGCCTAATTTAGTAGAAGAAGTTTAGACTACCCCCAAGTGTATGAAACCTTAAGATATCCAAAATTTATCGCTGGCCTTCTTTAATAGGATATTTTCGGCGTACCAATCCTTAAGGTATCCAAAATTCGTCTCCAGCTTTTTTAAATATGAGATAGTATTTTAATTCAAATTTATGTATTTATTTGTTTATTATTTAGTTTTTTTTTTTTTTTTTTCTTTAATAGCATTATAAATTATTTCCCTTGCTTGTTGTGCTTTAGCTACATTTCGGTCTCATTACAAAAAAAAAAAAAAAAGAAATGACGTTTATTAAGATAATTTCTCTTGTCAGTCCCACGAAACAAAAAAAAAAAATAGTTTGTTTTTCACCTTCAAATTTTGAATTATTTTCTGATATTTATCTCCCTTTTTCCCAGTTTGTTGTTGTTGTTGGTGTTGTTGTTGTTTGAGTACCAAAGAAACGTAAAGCATACGTGGAAAGCATTCCGTTCAAAATATCATGAGAGATAATAATCGTTTTTTTTTTCTTCTTCTTATTTTTGTTGAGAAAATTTTCTCAAAAGAAAACAGAAAGACTTTAGGTTTAGGTAAACGTGTGCTGTTGTGCTGTGTCGGTTTATATGATTTTGCTTAGGAGGAAATTGACAAAAAAAAAAAAAAGTAAAAACAACAAAAACAGAAAAGCGACAGATAATACAAATTTCATTTTTGTCTCTATCGACATGTCCCTCCCTCCCAGCCTTTCTCCTCATCCATAGAAATTTTGTTCATTTTCTTGTTATTGTTGTTTTTCAAAAATTTGTATTCTTTCATTGTTCTCGATTTCAATTTCAGTTTGTTTTGAAATTTCGAGACGTCCGGTGTTGTGCTAAACAAAATAAAAAACAATTTTCGAATAATTTTTTTTTTTTCTTTTCCTTCACATTATTCACATTTTATTACATAAAAAGCAAAAAAAAAAAAAAGAAAAACCTTTTTTATTAGAAGAAAAAATTAAAACGAAAAGAACAAAAAAAATAAATAAATAAATAAAAACAATAACAACAGAATCGCATGTATTTAGTGATAATGAAAAATCTCATGCTTTTTATAATAAATTTTCATAAATATTAATAAATAATATACAAAAAGAAAGCGTGTTTCAAAAAAAACAAAAAAATTAATAAATAAAAAAAAAAAGAGGCGCTTACATGGAAGAAACGTGTTTCCCTCAAATTAATTAATTAATTTATAAATTAATTTTTTTAAATTAATTTTTGTTTGTTGTTAATTCGTTACATGCGCATATCTAATGAAAGGCAAAATATTGCCGCCGCTGCTGCTGCTGCTGCTGCTTATATATATTAATTGTTGAGATTTTCGTTCTCATTTTGTTTCCACTTTTTTTTATTGGGGTTCAAAAAAAATTTTGTTGAATATCTCTTTCGCGCTAAAGACCTATCTAAGTTAAACGCTCGCCCCGGTTAAAGCGGACACAGTAAGATTCCTTGCATAGTTATCTCTTCTAAGGTTAAGTCATGATCTCCTATTCGTTGCAAGAAAATTTATAAATTAACGATATTTTCGGCCTATCCATGGGATGTATGTTTACTTTGCCAAATGCTTGGGACGCTGAGAAATACGCAATTGCAGACATCAAAGATTCTTGATTAGCATAAATGTCAGTCTGTCTGTCCATACCATGACATAAAAAAAATTATTTTAAATTTTAACGTACAAAAAGACTGCAGTGGTACATAGGCCGTCTACCTCCTACACCACCCCACAGTTGTTCGTATAACGGCAAAAGAGTGGTCCGATTCGAACCACATCCAAAAGTGTCCGCCGTTGTTGGTGCACCATATTTCATCAAAATTTATCTAAAATTTCTGTCCGTACGTAGAACAAACGAAATCAGTACGGACGGACAAACTTTGATCGATTCAGAAAGTGAGGTGTAAATCGAAAGGTATAATAAAAAGTGGATTTATTTCAAGTCCTGCCTTATTGAACACAACCGTACAAACTTGGTGTATACTTAGGCCACGTGCGGTTTAGGATATAAAAATTGCCAAACCCGCTTCAAGAGACGGCCAGCTGTAGTTATTTATTTAAAATATTATTAGTCAAAGTATATTGTGAAAAATTATTTATGTGATTTCGCTCCCATTTACGAAATAATTGGGGTAAAGGAAAACGTTTCAAGTTCTTGGTGCAGCTATCGACAAGTTGCTACTAGGTCCTATGGGGTGTATCTGCTTTAATAAATTTTTTTTTTGTATAAATTAGTTTTTTTTTATACAAAATTTTTTTTATTTAAAAAAAATTTATATGTCGTAATAATTATTTTTTTATAATAATTTTATAACTTTTTGTACAGAAATAATTTTTTTTATTTCATAAAAAAATTTCCCTTTGAAGCCACGGCAAATTCTTGATCAGCATATATGTCAGTCTGTCCGTCCGTATTGTGACTCCAAGAAACTTGATTTTAAATTTTTTGCTTTTAAGAAAATCTTTTCAAGAACTGATAGCTAGAAATTATTTTTTAAAAATTTGTGTTAATTTTAATTTAGGGCTCTAGATTTTTTTATATAAAATAATTTTAATAAAAAAGTAATTTTTTTTTTTTAATTTTTGAAAAATATTTTTTTATAAAATGAAAAATAATCTGAATTATAAAAAAAAAATTTTTATTTATATATTTTATAAAAGTATTGTTTTTATATTAAACGATTTCTTTTATATAAGAATTTAATTTATATAAATTTTTTAAAGAAATTATTTATTTTTACAATTCTTTTATAAAAATAATATTCCAATGCCTTTGGAGTTTTTTTTCTTTTTTTGATCTGCCACGCAGGGTATGTTTCTCCCTTCCATCAAAAATGCAAGCACGCAAGAAAAAATTCGAACAAGTGAAGTGTTGTCTTTGATGCGTCAAGTGTTGAATAACTTCATCCTATCTCTCTCTCTCTCTCTCTTTTAGTTTTTTTTTTTACATTTGACAAACCACTCAGGAAACGGTGGTAGTAAGTTAGGATGACAGCTTATGGAATATCATTCCGCTTTACTTAATATTAGTGCCTCTGGGTTCGTTCATTGGTTTTCGAGAAAAAACAAAATTGTCTTCCTAACCTTTGGTCGAGCCAAGCTCTCGACCATTGAGATAACGTGTTGGAATTCATTCTTTAATACATATATCATTCCAGCGACTAGGCCGGATAACGAGCGATATCTATCATGACTACGCTACACTGTGAAGGTATTCGTTGAAATTCACTATCATTCGCTTCGAGACTTGAACAAGATATTTCATGCCGCTGAGCTGGTAAAAAACACCAAGCTAAAGAAATGCTTTAACAGAAAATCTTATGTAAGATTGATTGAAAAGTCTGTAGAGAGGGGGAATAGCAAAACCAGTTGATAGTTAAAAAATGAGCCAAATATTCAGCAAATTTTTACTTAAGTCCAAGGCCTTCTCTCTCAATCTTGAGCGTGTCTGACGGTCTCTCGAAACTCTTACCATGGACTGTTATAAAGAAAACCGCTTGTAACGTAAAGGCCCTTTAAAAGTCTTACAACAGATTAAGAAATTATGAGGGTGGACCAAAAGTTTAGATAGGTTGCAATTACTTCGACCTGGTCAGCACAAAACCATTCCTATGGTGGAATACATAATACATTAGCTCCATGACAAAAATGTTGTTTCTTTCTAAAATCGCGGTTTTTGAGGGAAAGAAAAACTTTGTATTTAGTTTGCCCAAAAACTTTCCCAGTAAAGTGCTTCGACTATAACCACAAAAAGATTTTTTTTTACTTCTTTAGACGCTTCGGACGTGAATGAACAATCGAGCGGGTAGTAGTCCCTCCGTGGTGTTCATGGCTGTAGTTCGCCCTCGACGCAATAAACTGAGCTGCCATTTATAGTTAGCAATGTTATCTCTTGTCAAAGGGACTTTGGATTTTTCCCTTCTTTTGAAGCAGCCACGGAAGTCTTTCATTCTTGTATAAACAAAAATGTTTTCTATGCAAGTGGCGCGACAGTGGCAGGAAAGATAACGCGTCTTACTCTTTCGTTGCTTACATAGACAATGAGCTGACATTGGTATACGTAAATGGTTATACATAAAGTAGAGCAGTCAGAGTTGTATTTAATCGATCTACAAAGCAGTAAGGACAGAGTTGTCAAACATTTCATCTACACTAATGCGTATTTTTTGTTGGTAGATTGCGAGGTTGATCGGTACCAGAGTTGAACATTTTTCGCTCATAGTGTCCAAATTATGAAAACCATATTTAGACGCGGCATTTATGGCATCCATGTGTATTGTATGAAATTATATCTCTTCCAATTCTGCAAACTTTTCAATTAACTCTAATGTACCATGAAAAATTCTTTTTTCTTACTTCCCTCAACGAACAAATAGTTTACGATTTATTTTTCACATAAAAAAAAAAAAAAAAATCGAAATTTCAAAATTTTTATATTCACCTTGAAATTTTATAAGAATGTCCGTATGTTTGTATACATAAAACTAAATTTCAAACTTTCTCGATATAAGTAGCGTGCGATATACGTTTTAGTTTGAAATAAATTCTATCGTCCTAAGGAACATAAAATTTATTATTTGTTAATTAATTTTAATGAGATACCGCGAACGGATTGCCTTGTTTTCGGCTAATCGATGTAAATTATATTTAATTTATTTGTATGCATCACAGTGACAATCACGCATATGCACATACATGCCGGTTACCGCCAAAAAAAAAAAAAATTAAAAAAAAAAACTTATTTTATACATTTTAATGTTAACAGATAATTTTAAAAAAGAAAACATGAAAAAAAAAAACACAATGCCATGAATGTCTGCCCCGAGTTCTATCGTGATAATGAATTTATAAATTTAAAAAAAAATAAAAATAAATAATAATAATTGCGACAAAAAGCGGATGGTTCGCTATGCGTGACTGAAGGCGCATAACTATTAAATAAATATTAACTTTGACGAAACTGAGTTCTCATGGTTTTTTTCGACGTCCGCGACTTCCGTTATTTTTAAATTATTAAAAGCTCCTGCAACTTTACGTATAGGGTATAGAAAGCTTCTCAGTGAACTTCGTTTATCGATTAAGGAGGATAAAGGGCGGCTGTTCCTTTTTTTTGTTTTTTAAGACCAGTTATCTTAAAGGGTCATCATCCTCTATGTATGTAAAAACAATGGTTAGTCCAAAGGTTTGTAGGTAGAGTAAGGGGAAGGAGGGGTCAGTGTTTGTGTATCGTTCGGGAATATCAGGATTAGAGGGAAAGATCTCTCTTGTACTACAAAGGCATTCAATTCTCGCAAATGTTTCCAAAGTTCCTCCTCGCACTAGGTGTGGAAATGACTGAATATTAGAGCAAAGATTTAGGTTATGGTATTCAGTTAAGTTGCCTCCTTTTTTCCAACTTTCGTTAGGTCCCACTCTCTCTCTCTCTCTCTCTCTCTCTCTCTTTGTCCTCTATTACCGCTCAAAGAATCCCATAAGCCCCGAGGACATTTAAAAAATCTCTCATTAATTGACTGAACATTTCATTTGTTTCTAATTATGCGAGATCTCCTTCTGCTTCACAGCTCTGAAAATCGCTCGAGAAACAAATATAATTCAGAATGTCCCATTGTTCACGTAAAGGTCGCTCGCGAGTTTGGTAGGTCTGCACAATTTTCCTGGGAAGGAAGAACATGGTTAAATCAATTTGGAAGTCCCCGTTATTCACGTAAAATTTGTTTCTTCATCTAACTTCAAAAGCTTATTGGAGTGGCGAAGCGATTGAAAATTTTCGGTCGATTATACAAAGCCTCGTGGTTAAGTTTAAATCAAATTCAATATTTCTCAATGAAGGATTGTGTAAAATCTTCTCCTGTGTCGCACTGCCCCGATTGTACGACTTCAACATCTCCCAAGACTATTGAATTAACGAACAAGAATAAATCTATACAGGCTCTCGTGGCGTATAAGCAAGTTTCTTCCGTCTCAACATTTTTGCCATATTTACTGGCATATTCTGGTATTTTGACGAAAGCTATAGTATGCAGTGTAATACATACTAAAGGTTTTTCTCACCTTTGTACCCTACCCTACTCTTAGGGTATATTTGCACCCGCAAGGGCTGAAGGAAGACCCAACTTGCATTATACCTATCGATTCAGTATCACTTTCTGGTTCAATGTAAACTTGTCCGTCCGTCTTGGCGTCTTATTATTTTATGTTCAATCTATAAGGCCTAACTTTCGAGCTGTTTTGATGAAATTTGGCCTATCGCCATGTTTTGACTGAAGGACAAACTCTATTGAAATTGGTTCGGATCGAAAAACTTTTTCGGCTACGTACCCTATTAAGCCATATGGATACGTGAATCGAGCGACATGGACTATAGTGTTTTTACTTGTTCATTTTTTTCCTTTTTCTTTTTATCAGTTTGGAGTGAATAATACTCACAATAAGACACTCGAATATCAACTTTGATTTCGGTATCAACAAGGTTATTAAGCAAGTCGCGCAAGCCCATCTAACAAAAAAAAAAAAAAAAGAATGCCTTATAACTTATGACATCTCTGTGTGATATTATTCAGAACACGATTATGAAACAAATTCGAAAATGATCAAACTTGTTTAATTCGACGACCATTATCTTATAACATCCATGATGATGCGATGATTCATCAGAGTTGTAGTTACCTAAGGAATAATTTCGAGTAGACTTTTAATAACCTACTTACTCAATAGAATTGTAATGATAAGTGTTTACACATATGCATATATATATATATATATATATATATATGTTTTACAACTTAAACTAAGCCTATTAGTAAAGAGATTACATGTGATAAGCGAAGAATTTTAAAAAGATTAAATAATAAGATTAGGACAAAATAACTTTAATAATTACTTACGCCTAAGGCAGAGCGATTTGAAAGATTTCAAAGTTTTCTTTTTTTCTAATCTCAAGCCGTGAGCAAAAATGGAAAGACATTATCAGCAAAAGTGTAGTTCTTGCTTCTCTTTAAGCCATTAAAGCTGAAAAAGAAAAATCTTTTGACATAAAGGGAGAAGTAAAGCGATAAAGATTGGATGGCTTTAGTTGAAATGCAAATCAAATGAGAACACAATCCTTAAACGTGTAAAGCAAGAAATTTACAAATATTTTGCATTAGCACAGAATCGGGTATGCTCGCTTTGGCAAACGGAATTTTACATACATCATAGAAGATTTCGTGGGTGACCTGGGGCGATTTTTGAAGCTACGCATCCCATAAATTGAATCAAAATTTTTGATATCGAGATTCAAGTTTATATAAATCCATTCAGAAATCTCATTTTGATGGATACATATGACACATTACTCAATAAGTTTGTGGGATGACATACAGATGCTATTGATATTGATATACATGTATATATGTATATATGATACATCACTCAATTAAGTCTTAGGATGACATATAGAAGTCGCCTCTATTAACATGAATACAGATCACGATCGAGATGATATATATGACACATCACTGAATAAATTTCTAAGGAGACTTATAGATGACACTGACGTTGCTATATACACATATATGTTTATATCTTCGGATCGACAAGATGTATATAGCACACTAGTCAAAAAGTCATACGATGTGACGTCTCTTAATAGTGATACATATATGTACATACAATCTGATCAAGAGGATATATATGACACATAGCTCAATAAGTTTGCGAGACGACATATAAACGACATTGACATTGATGTATACACATATATGTCTAAATGTTGTGGTCAAGAAGATAGATATGACACAGCACCCAATAAGTTTATAGGATGTCGTAGATGTGACCGCTGTTCATATTGATATATAAACGTACATATATTCTGATCGAGATTTTATATACGACAGATTGCCCAATAAGTTTGTATAGTGACGTATAGATGTCGCCACTATTGACATTGATAATGCATGTCCGATCTCTAAGTAGATTGCCCTCATCATACCTATCTATATAGATATTGCGTTCGTTGAGCCTTTGCTCAGGTTAATAAAACCGGTTTCCTCTCCTAAGAAGTATGGTGTACCGCCTTCCATTCATATCATTTAACTCTCTTCCTAGTCGTTGATTTCTCTCAGCTATATCAACATGATGTGTTTAAATACCCCGTACCGCCTTTCTTTAGTAATAGACATAAAAATGCCTGCATTTACTTACGGTTGCCAAATAATTAATTAAGCAAAATATTTGCAGTATTTAAGTGCTATTTTAATGTACCGTTTAGGGAATACATTAAACGTCAATTACGTCAAAAGCATTTACAACATTTACGGCCACCTAAAGTAATTGCCTTCTTGATAGACTTCTATTGATATTTTCTTCAAGTATCTAACGAATAATGAGAATTTTGGTTTCCGTTGCCAAAAGGGGATCTTGCAAAAAGATCGAGATAAATTATTTAGAAAAGCTACGCAACTTTCACTAATAGCAGGGAAGCAAAGGGTATAGTTCTCTGGGGGCCTTTAAGACCCTTCATCATCTTCATCATGTTTTTCAAACTTTAAGAAAAGAAACTCGGCCCATTATGTAAAAATAAAAGTTCATAGCGTTCAGAGAAGTAATTTTTTTAATTTTTTAATTACTACTGAGCGAATGAAATTATTCCCTAATTATATGCGAATACATTTTAAAATCTTCCTAAATTTTCTTTTGAAAGTTGAGTCACATACCGCATGATCGATTCAATGAAAAATTACCCGAATATTCCGCGATTTACCCTTTAGTAAAATAGCCTGACTGGACAAGACCCTATAGGAGGACTGTGAAGGCTTGGTGGCCGCTGCATATATTCTTAATACCATCCATAGTTGTTATATAAGTAATGTAAAGATTTTACATAAAGCCTGGCGAACAGGATATTGGTCACCACTGCTTCATTATACAACTTATGGGAATAATTTACCGCAACCTCGTTTCTCTTGTGATGCCTACAAGTAAAGATGTGAGGCCACTTTAAATGTAAAAGATGGCAATCGACCTAAGATACATTATTTACTCCTACGTTTCCCTAAACGCAACGACACTTGAAGATTTATGGCTAGGATTCCACGTATGATTCGTTTTAAGTTAAAAGTTTTTCTCTCTCTCTCTCTTATTTCAACTTTTTAAAAAGACAACTGACGGAAAAGCTCATTCACTCCCTACCAGAGGATATGGGAGGACGATATATGCGTTTTCTCAAACCGTTTACAACATGCAAGAGAAAGCTTTAGAGTCCCCATAAAGTGTATAGCATCAAATTCTGAAACGATTTAAACACGTCCGTCTGTCTGTCCGTTGTAAAGATTATCCTGATCGCAAAAATTAATCGGCACAAACATTGGAAATTCTGCCACCCAATCGGGGCTGCAAATCCGTCGAAGGTCACGCCTACAGTACCATATAAAAATCCTTTGCTTTTAGAAGGAACAAGTTAGTTCTTTGCTCTGCAGCAGAGATAAACCTAGAAAAACTTGCTCGTATAATCTATGGGGCTAAGCCTGCAGTATCATTATAGAAATGGAACAAATCGTCCACGCTTTACCTCATATTATAAAGTATGAATATTGACTCTTTTTCGCTTTTATGCGATAAGGGTGCAGTGGATGCGAAAGACTCGGTCACAGCCAAACGTGATTTCCTTGCGTGATTTTATTTCTTTCCTTTTTTTTTTTGAAGGAACGTTACACTGCTCGCGATGCTTAGTGCGGTTAATTAATAAAATTCATTTGCAAACAAAATTTAATGTAGCGATTAATTAATTAGAAGAAAAAAAGAAAATATATATATATGTATATATACATTTCATATTACTGTTAATGAGTTAAAAGAAAAAGAACAAGTTCATAGGTAAATTTTAATTAAATATTATTTTTGAGAGAGACTCATAAAAGTTCTTTTTAATATCTCAGGTCTGTTGATATGTATTGTGCGAAGAACTAAAAAGCCTTCTTTATTTCTTTCTTTCTTTGCCTATATTTTGAGTTCGCAAATCGCACAAAATTTTCTAATGCAAATCTGCGACACGCAAATTGAACGCATGTTAGTAAGATGGACAGACGGACAGACAAGTTTACATTTCGCAGAGGTGGTCTGATCTACACCGTCTTCAACAACGTTTGTCGGTGTAAGCCCAATTTTGCAACCTACAAGGGCGGAACATAAGAATACAAGACAGAGGGACGGTCGGGTGGACGGACGCGCAAAGAAACTTAGATGAATTTAAAAAGTGATTACGATATGTTTGTTGTTGTTGAATACAGGTATGTCCACCTGAAGTCCCTCTAAGTGTCATACACATTCGCGTAAACTGAACGTGTCCTCGGAGCTATTGCAATAAAATCTATCACTTGCAGCGATAACCTGTTATAAGGGACAATAGTGTTTTCTTATCGCAGTTGTATAATTTTGATATTACGCATCAATAGTCGAAATAAATTTAATAAAAATGTCCATGGATGTCCATGTATTCCGACGTGGCCCGACAAATATTACTCGATCTGATCTTAGTATAACCCTTGTCCCTTGTCCAAGCAGTTCTGAAAGCGAATCGAGACTCTTGTAGGCTTGGCCTTGAAGTGCAAGGCAACAAGGGTTTAAAGTCTTTTTTTTATGTTAAGCCCTTTACTCGTGTGAGGACGATAAACCAAATGGCTTTAATGAATGCCCGTCGGCGTGAACGTTGGCCAAGCAGAGCAAAGATCAAAGATGCTTCGTGTTTTTGATAAATAATCCATCCCTTTAAGAATGGCTTAGCAAATTCCTACGATATATAGGAAATAAATGACTTAACTATAACAGATCTTCGTCTTCTTTTATTTAAACCATTATCATAACGAACTCTATCCTTTGCATTTATGTTCCATTAATTTGTGAAATTGAATCCTGCCTACAAATCTCCCTTCGTTTTGTGTTCACTCATTACTTTCTTAATTTACTAAGACTCGGCTGGTGGTAATGCTGCACTTCTCTCATGTTTCGAACATCAAACGAAAATTAAAATTGAATTTAAATAAACCTCCGAATATTGTGCAAATTTGTGAGTGAAAAAGTAGCGTTTATAACGTGTGCTGGTCGCATAACGCATGTTACAGCTTCATTTCTATTCAAATTATGCCGGTCTTTTGGTGCTTGATCAAGAATCGACCGCCGAAGTTTGGTGGAAACGTGAAATATATCCCATCGAAAGCATTAAAGAATTCGAACAAGTATCGCAAGCTTGGAAACGTTGCTTAGCTGAAATTTTAAGAAAAGGTGATCACAGCTATCAACAAAAAAAAAAAAAAAAAACCAATTAAATATTAAAATATAAATAAAACAAGTATAAAAACTAAAGCAGGCCATGGCTGACCATTAAACGCCCTATACACCAAACTAGATCTTTTAAAATAAGTCCTTATATGGGAAATTGTCGAAAAACTTATCCGATCCGGATCCGGATTTCCAATAGGGTTTGTCCTCGGGTCAAAATATGTCGGTGTAGCGAATTTCATCAAAATATCTCCAGAATTACGACCTGTAGGTTGAACATCAAAAAACTCTATAGTCAGACGGACAGACAAGCTTAGATCGATGCGAAAGCAAACATATTATAGTAGGAGAGGGCCCACCGCCAAATATCCTGCACTATCGTGCCGAATACAGCTATTTACGCATATAATAAGACGTTTGATTGGAAGTCGTCGAAAAGGTGGTCCGACGTAATACCCGAAACTCGTCAAAATTGCAAATTTCATCTAAATATATCAAAAATAACGAAGTAAAGGAAGGCTGAACACAAGAATAGAAAATGGACAGACGGACGGAGAAGCTTAGAACGTCTCAGAAAGTGACACTGCCTCGATAAGTATAACAAAAACTGGGACTACCTCGAATACTTTGTTTGTTACATACATCCGCACAACGCTATTATCCCCTTTTATCACAAGTGTTGTGTAGGGTATAACTATTTGAAAAAAAGAAGAGCAAAAGAATATTGAATTTTTATTTTAAAATCCATTTTTCGTTGATTTTTTATCTTTGCAGAAGAGGATGATTCTCAAATATTTGTGAAATTTTTCCGTTTTCATAAATGCTACGATTTAATACCGACCTCTGCCAAATTGGTCGTATTCGATACACAATTGCTGGTGAAGAAAGCTTTTTACGCTTTAGTTTATAATGGGGTGCGTGCCGCCCCTCTATGGGATTCACAGAAGCAACAATTTGTTGGCATGTTGACCATAACAGATTTTATAAAAATTTTACGCATGTATTATAAATCACCGAATGCCTCAATAGAACAATTGGAAGAGCACAAATTGGATACCTGGAGAAGTAAGTCAAACTATCTTATATACGTACACATTAAGTCAATTAAAAAACAAACAATAATAATAATAATAATAATAATTTTCTTTTCCCACAAAACAAAGGCGTTTTACATAACGAAGTCATGCCTTTGGTTAGTATTGGTCCAGATGCTTCCTTATATGATGCCATTAAGATACTCATCCATAATCGTATACATCGTTTACCGGTCATAGATCCAGCTACGGGCAATGTTTTGTATATATTAACACATAAACGTATTTTAAGGTTCCTGTTTTTATATGTAAGCGAATATTTTTTTGCAATTTTTTTCTTCTCAAATTTCAAAGATTGCATGCGAGAAATTTTATTTATTTTTTTTCTCTCTTTCATTTATTTAGATTAATGAATTACCGAAACCGTCGTATATGCAAAAGAAATTACGCGATGTTAAAATTGGCACTTACGACAATATTGAGACGGCCGATGAGAATACCAGCATAATAAGTGCTTTAAAGAAATTCATCGAAAGACGTGTTTCCGCTTTGCCGCTGGTCGATGCCGAAGGACGTCTAGTGGATATTTATGCCAAATTTGATGTGATTGTAAGTAATTGACTTTAATTCAGAAGGGATGAGACTTAGGAGATACTATCTACGCACATACACACTCACACACACACACGCTCCCATTGCTTAACACAAAATTTACGGAAACCCATTACTTTGACGGGTAAATTTTCGCTAAGCTAAAGTTTCGTATAAACGTTCCTTGAGTGCTTAAGATAACGAAATAAAAAAATGGGTGCGATCCGTTTTCAGAAATGCCGGCCTACAAAAATGGCAACTGCTACATATGAGAACAAAGCACTGTACTGTACTTTTCGGGCCATAATCCAAGCATAGTCAGAAGGAGAAAGTTTTACTCCACAAAGTCATTCTAAAGCTACTATGTATATACGAGATCCCGCTAGAAACGTTACAGAGATATTAGTCTAAAACCAAAAGTCCCGTATTACATAACGATTTTGATGACATGAAAGCTAAAGAAGTATTGAAATGCTTTAGTAGTAATCACTTAAACAAATTAAGCCTGTATCCTAGCATTTTAGTAAGGGAAGACTTGAAAAAAAAACCCCACACCGATTAGATCTGCTTTCTCCTCCTTCATATGGATACTCTTCATGCACACTCCAAACCTAACGTCAGAAACAAATGAAACAAATATATATTTTTCTTAAATTCAATCTGGAATCTGGTGAGTTTGATTTCGCCCAAAATAATGGATCATTTTTTCATATTCATTTCAGAATTTAGCTGCTGAAAAAACCTACAACGACCTCGATGTATCGCTGCGTAAAGCTAACGAACATCGCAACGAATGGTTTGAGGGTGTTCAATGTTGTAATTTAGATGAGAGTCTGTACACAATACTGGAACGCATTGTACGAGCAGAAGTGCATCGTTTAGTGGTGGTGGATGAGCAACGACGTGTTATTGGCATTATATCATTGTCCGATATACTTTTATATTTGGTTTTAAGACCCAGCGGCGATGCTGTAGGTGGAGTTGAAAATTCTCTACGTGCCTCCGATCCCATATTACAGAAAAAATTATCGGAAGACGAGGATACAGCCACAACGGTAGAAATTAAATCGCCTTCTTTGGATTCGGGTACACGCAGTTTAATTGAAGATATACCCGAAGAAGATAAAACCCAATTGGAAGGTGAGGATGGCGTCAGCGATGGGGGAGGCGATGCAGATGATAATGTTGATGATAGTAATGAAGGCAATGATAAGAATGCCTTAGCGGATGTATCACTTGCCACAGAAGCCGTAGAGGAGGAGGAGGATACAACGAAAGCAACAGTAGATATAAATGGAGCTCCGTTGGCCGATGTCGAAGAAGCCGATAATGTATCCGAAGATGAAAACGATGCCGAAAGTGTACTAAGCGATAATTGTGATAAATTGAGTAAAGCAGCCGCGTCAGCTTTAAGTCAAAAAACAACACAGCCAGCAGTGCCGAATCGAGCACGTGAAATGGCTCTTGTTAGTGAATAATTCAATTAATAATATTAAAAATAATAATAATAATAATAATTCTTCAGAGACAATTTTAACAAATAATTAATGAAAATTCGTTTATTTTTTTTATTTTTATTATTAAATATATTATATTTTACTATAATTATTAATTGTAATTTTTTCTCTGCTAATTTTTTTCTTTTTCTTTTGCTTTTTTTTTTTTTTTAATTTATAAAAACAAAACAAAATAATTTAGGGCAAAAGAATTTATTATATAACAAGAAAGCAAAGTTTAATTTATTTTAAAAACAAATCAAGAAAGCAAAAATTTATTTTATTTAACGCAATTCATAAAAACCAACATGTAAAAAGGAGAAAAAAAGAAAGAAAAAAAAAAGAAGAATATTTTTTTAACATTAAAAACGAAACACTTTTAAATTATTTAAAACAAACAGTAAATAAAAATTGTTTTCTCTTCTACAACAGGGCTTATTATACACAAAAAAGCCTTGCTTTAAAAGCTTCTCGATTATATTGACAAAAATATTGAAAAAAAAAAACTTGTTTTTCTTTTTCTTGCAAATAAATAATGTTTTATGCTTAACTTGAAATTCATTCGTTGTGCCCACTATTCAAGAAACGCTTTCGATGATCACTCAAAGCATATTAGATTTAACTTTTATTGTCTCACGTAATCTTCATACACAGGCAACACAAACGCCCTCGTTCATCTTAAATGGAAGGTAGAAAGTTACAAATTTAATTAAAACAATTAAGAATGTTATAGTAGGGCAAGATCGACCCCATTAGAGGCTCTACACCGCTTCGCTTAATTAAATAAATGCACCGAAAATTGCCCATTGTTTTTATATTATTAAATAAATTTTCATCAAAGCCCTCATATTGGGGGATACTCAAACCTCAACGTGGTCTAAATTTCAAAAACGCAAAAGGGGTTGTCAAATATTTTATTACTTTCCATTTATTTCCGTCATAGGAAACGAAGCAGTGGCTTTCATGAGAGTTCCCCAAAAAATAGATCTATGTAGTCCAAATTCGCTATGGTTAATTTGCTAAGGACAAAATTAGGGCTATTTGGCATATAAAAGTTTCCATTTCCTAAAAAGCGTCATAGGCAGTGGTATCCAAAAATTAGACCTACGTAGTCTAAATTGGGTAAATTTGAGTTCTTTGTCAATTTACTGTTGTAAACCAATTGTCACCATGAAATATTGAAAATAAGACAAATGTCTTATATAAAGAATCAGTTGTCGTAGGATTGGTTATGTGAGAGCGGCCAGCTGAGCTAAAGCTTTCCTATCAATTTCGAATGTCGAAATGCTATTACTTGGCGCTAAAAGTTGTGAAAATTGCTTATTCTTTATATGGGTGGCGGTCGAAAAGTTGAACTGATCCGAACCACTTTCAATAGCATTCCACCTTAGGTCAACCCACGTCAGTGCTTTAAAGTATATGAAGAATTGCGATCTGTAGAACAAAAAAGTTCGTGGACAGATCGACTCTGAACCTATTGGCATTCTAAAGGTTGTGTTTATCTTAAGTAGGGTATAAAAACTTGCTTTAAAATTCGCGCTAGAATAAAAATTACATATAAAAAAGTTCATTTATTCGTAATGGAGAACCCTCTACTCTATTACTCCGAAATAGGGCAAACAAAGATGTTGTAAAAAAAAGAGTTGGATGAACATCTCAAGTTCCATTGTTGGAATCGTAACTCGAAAATGTCGCCATTTCACAATTCTTTCTAAAAACACGCGAAGACTCTTTGCTAAGGTGCATCATTTTGACACATGGCCTGCAGTCACAAAATTCTCGCCATGATATGTATAGAGGAGAATTCTATAATGACGTTCGAACGAATGCAAACTTCGATTAGCAAAAAAAGAAAAAAAATTTCGATTAATTAAATTGCTTTTGTTCTGGTGCACCATAAAAAAGTCGCAAGTTGAACTATCATAAGAACCTCGGATAAAGAGTGTTAAAATAAATGTTTCAACATAACCTTAAAGAAAAGTAAAGCACAAAAAAATAATAATAAATAAAGATAAAGAAAGTGACCTTAGAGTAACTTTAATCTAATTTATGATTTGGAAAATTATTTTAAAAAATTCATTTATAACTCAATTTAAAAAAAAAAGCCTTTTCCAATGATAATTACAATACAAGTTTTAATTTAATTAACCGACTTTGATAAGCAAGAAAGAATCGATTATTAATATTATTTTTGCGCTGTTTAATTGTATTGCCCGATAAAATATCGTTAGACTCTAGAACAAATGCCCAACCTCAAAAAGAACTGGAACAAATCCTTTAACATAACCTCAAAGAAAACGGAGAAAAAACGATTATCAAGCAATCTTAGCCAATCTTCAACCTGATTGGTGATTTGGGGCAGTAAAAACATTATAGCAGGCTATGGCCAACTTTACATTAAATATCCTACGTGCATGTAAAGTGATCAAAAAAAGTACTCCGATTTGTACTATACTCAATAGCGTTCCTTTCTGGGTCAAAACACGACGTTCTGCAAAGCCCCAATTAAAATATTTCAAATCTGAACATAAAAATACCAGACGGATAGACAAGCGCCCCAGGGAATCGACAGGCTACAGACTACGCGTATAAATAGCTATTTGTTATCTAATGTTTATGCTCATCACCAGAGTGTAAACCTATACTAATAATGTCTGTCCGCCAGAGAATGAACCCGTTTGTCCGTGTCCATGCGTCCGCGATTATTGGAACTTTCAGAAATGAAAAATTGTTATAGAAAAATGAAACCTTGAAAAGCGCGTCTGCTTGAAAAGACAGATATAAAGGTCATCGGGTAAATCGATCAAACGATCCGCCTTTAGTACAATACAAACTAAGAATGACTTTCACATTTTCATAACCAAAGAAAACAGTTTTCTTTATATACCCATTATAGCAGTTACAACAATGACTGCATTTGAACAAGTGATTCTACAATGCCTCTACACAAATTGGAAAAAATCAGCCACGCCCATACATTAACGCCCTATATCGTAAAGTATCGAAACTTAGTTCCTTCGGGATCATAATACTTTTATATCCATTACCGAGGGGTGAGGAGCATAGCTTTTTTATCGAAACGTTTGCAACAGACTGAAGGAAGCTTCAGACGTTCCCTAAAGTATATATATATATTTAAGCAGCATCAAATTCTAAACCGATATGAGGATGTCCGTCTGTCATTTAGGTGGTAAACATTCTCCCGTTCGCAAGAATACAGAAATCGTCTTCAAATTTGCCACAAACATTGAAACTTCTTGCACCCAGGTTGGTATTAAAATAGAACCCAATCGGTCAAAGGGCGCACCCATAGAAAATTACATTTACAATGATAAAAATTTACATTTATATTCCATGGATGATCCTGCAACACCTATACGAAAGTGGGAAAATCCGGTCACGCCTACTCAATAATGTAGAATATTGAAGTATCGCTCTTTTATCAAAACGTTTGCAGCACCCACAAAGAAGCTTCAGAAACTCTACAAAGTCTGTATGTTATCGATCAGAATGAAGCGGATATGGGTATAAAAGGCTCGGTCGAAGCCAAATATAAAAAAAGAGTTAATTAGTACTTTTTTTTTCTGTAAAAATTTTACAACTAATTTTTAAAAATTATAATAATTTATCTTATTGTATATAAGAACAGTAAGTGAAAAGATTATAGTAGGATACGGTCTACCATTAGGTACCCTACACAATTTTCCTTAATTCGGTTATTCATGTAACAGCTGTTTAAAATAATGTCTTGTATTGAAAGTGATCGGAAAACCAACTCGATCCAAACCATTTTTAATAGTGTTCATCCTTGGGCCGAAACAAGTCGCTGTACTAAACTTTTTCAAGATATTTCAAAAATTGAAACCTCTAGGTTGAACATAAGAAAACAAGAAGGACCGACCGACAGACAAGCTTAGATAGATTCCAAAAGTGATTCCGAATCGGATGATATAATAAAAGGCGGAGCTGCTTCTCAAGTGCTTCTATGTTGTGCATACATCCTCGCCTACCACAAGATGATTGTGGTTGCAATTTTAAAATTTATAAGTTAACTTTGAGACCTTTGCGTTTCGGTTTTTGCAATCAAGTGCGTACCATAAAGGTTAGACGGATGGACGGACGGACGGACGGATTGCCAAATAGGCACAACTACATTGGCTTGTAATATACTCGACAAGATCTATAATAAATATTTCTCAAGGTTATAAAAGAAAGACAAATCTAATCTAATAAATAGAGAGCTCCTATCTATCCTTCAGTGATGATGGGCATAAAAAGCTAGAATAGTTTCCAAAGATAAATAAATAAACACAACATATATTTTATTATTATTATTACTATTATAAATGTAAGATTTAATGGAAAAAGAAAAAAGATATGCATATATATATATATAGAATATGAAAACGAAAAAAATATGAATTAAACAAAAATATGTTGTTGAATTTTGAAAAAAAAAGAGAAAAACACTTTTAAAAAGTTGTTTTACTTTATCAATTATTAGATGCAAACGGACAGTTAAACGAGATTCCATTCGTTTTGCCAAGTAACCCTAACGACATAACAAAGCAATATATGAGATGAGATTAAGGAAAAAACAGTGAAACGGAATAGAAATAGAGACTAAGGGATTAAGAGGCATATTTTGGTGTTGTGATCGATCAATTGTTGTAGTTGCTTTAATTTTAATATATATGATGAGAAAATCCTCCGATATCGGTTGCATTATGCAATAATGTTCTTAAGTCCAATAAACCAAAAAGAAAAATTTCTTCTGTCTTATGCCTTGTGATGTTCCTTAGCACATTACCACAAAAGTGTGTGTGCATGTGTCCAAAGGTTAATTATACAAATCTCTACATTCAATGTTTCCCGTCTTAACTGATAATAAATAAATAAAATTGTACATGTATCCATTAAAGTGGAAATAGTTTCAAGTGAAACTCGTTCCATCCAGACGTTCCATCCTTAGCAAAGGTTTCATTTTGATATTAAGCAATTGTGCTCGAGAAGACTATAATATTGATTTTACACGACTTTCACCCAATACTCGGTTAATCGCATAACATATGCGTACAAAAAATAATCCATCAGGCGTCAGACCATATGATCTGACGCTAAATTGTCACTAAAATCCAAGTTTCATTCAAATGCTATACTCCGCTTACTCTTAACTGATCTCAAAGGAGAAAATATATAATCGACCATCAATCAAATTCATTGATACCATCACTGTAGCAACTAGCCGCTCTGGTATACGATTTTCTAATGACCGCCATAAAGACAGGCCGTCTGACAAGCGCTATGCAACCTGAAAATTTTTCTAAATAAAAATATGTGATACAACTTAAAGCTATGAACAAAAGTTACCTATCGTAATATAAGAACGAATAAAATTCCGTAAGTTGGAGCCATGGAGCAGTCATGACGCTTAAGAACCAATTTGGATGGTTTTTGAACGTACGCTGATAAAAGTTGTAGGAATAAATTTGAAAATAATTTTTTTTTACATACAAACTTGGCACCGCACTCGCGACTCCAATTGACAGACCGAGTTATCTGGGCTGACCAAGAATATCCTCTTATTTTGAACTTAATACTGGAAAAGAATATTTATTTCGAACTTAGATAGATACTAAGATCGTAAATATAGTAGCGGTTTATATAATTAATTATGAAATGCTATAAAATTCCGCAAAAATTACGATATCAATTATCGTACATGCAAATATCGTACATTACGTTGTAGATTATTAAATTCTTGCTTTCTCTTTCCATCTCTCTATTTTACAACAAACATTCGTTAATGTATATGTATGTATATATAAGATGGTTGCATGTTTTTTGGCCAATCTTTCATTTGAAAAAGGCATTTATTGAAAACACGCCATTATCATATATCACTCAACTTATTGAACTGACTTCAGTAGACCTCTGCAGTAACAGTTTTAATCGCATTATGAAGCTCTAACACACTCTACCTTGCTGATCCCATCACATGCACAGCCAAACGTTATGGCCATGAATATTACCGCTTCGATGTTGATGTGGATGGCTCTCCTGTGTAAATCCATGACTTTTTGCTTTTGGGATTGTCATAGTACATTCACTTTGCATCGCCAGTCACAATACATGTTGAACGGGGTCGAAATGACATTTTCAGTCATTTTGCCAAATAGCCGTTTTCCCTCCTTTTGAACCTCGCCCATCGCATGTAAACGTCTAGAAACCGTTGATTGCTTAGCTGTTTGAATTTTCTTCGATAGTTCGAGCTGGGTTTTTTTTCGTCCAATAAGAATTGAAATTCATTATCTTCAAATTTCTTGCGTTCTTCAGGCCCTTCTTTGCCATTGATGGTAGATGGTGCATATTTTTTCAGCTTTCGCCTTAACGTTACTGCCTTGTTTAAAGTCCAATATGAACTTTTTGAATCTTCATTTCAGAGGTCAAGAGAAACAGTTGAATGTAACATACATCACATAAAACAGTTGACAAAAGACTAAGTGAATCCTCGTCTATATAGTGAAAAGAAAAGCTCGTTCGTTTCGTTAACTTATCAGCGGGTAAATACGAACAATAAATTCTAACTAGTTGCATTGGAGGCTGCTTATGACTCGATTTTATAGATATATAAGCGCATGGAATAACTACCTGTTATTATACGTAGGTAATAATTTCCAAAGTAAATGTCTCTCTCAGGCCTGTGAGTATAAGCGAAGCTTGATCGTGTCAGCAATTAGCTATTGGCGTTTGACAAACGATGCCAAAAATCGTCCCTACTTCCCTGTTCCAAACTGATCCGAAATAGAAATCTCATTACCTAGATAGGACTAGGAATAAGAATCTTTTCGAGGATATACTTGATAGAGTTATTTACTTGCAAGTTCTTCAACAGCAGTTATTTACTTCACGTTTCTCCGCTGCAAGCACAAACCTTTGCATTTAGGATTTCACTAAGGTATATATATATACAAGTGCTTACTATAACAACCTCTTATTACGTAAGTTGCGGTCTCTTTATAGATAGAAAATTTTGCCCTATAGTAGAGGGGGTAACTCTAGGACATTAGCAGTATTTCACATGTTGAATAAAAACAAGTTTTATTACAAACAGAAAAATTCTTTTCTAGACATTTAAGAAGAAAAGTGATGTACGCTTTTGAAATCAAAGAAATACCGGGTAGAGTACGTAGAAATGCCTTCTAATATGTTACTACAAAGAAAAAAAAAAAAAGAAAAGAAAAACAAAAAATAAATAAATAATAACATGAAATAATCGTCCAATCTTTAGGGACGCGCAATGGTGTCCACAAAATCGCTTAATACGGACGACATTATATTTGAAGAAGAACCGTTTGTGTCATGTCAATTCTCATGGAATGCGGCTTACGGTTACGCGGCCTGTGATCACTGCATGCGCCCGCTAGAAACAATAACCGAGAATATAAGGCGTTTAGCTAATCAGCCGGGTTTAGAAGTGCCTTTGACGGAATACGATCCTACAGCACAATGGTTGAAGCAATTTACCAGTTGTTCAAAGTGTAGAGTACGTTATTGTTCAGAAGAATGCCGCATCGAGGCACTAAAACGATATCATCGCATTGCCTGTTTGGGTAGCTACAGGAACGATAATTCTCATCCGATTAATAAACTAAATGAAATATGGAAGTATGTTGATTTTTGTTTTCTTTATTTAAATCTTTATTAATCATTGATAACGTTTCTTCTATAGGAAAATGCATTATCCTCCCGAGACGGGCACAATACAGCTATTAGTACGACTCCTGGCTATGTATCAGGAAAGCAATAATAAGAAGGAATTTTTAGAAAATTTACAATCATTTCAATCGTTAGTTATAAACAAAGAGCAACGTATTTATCACAAAATGTTAGGAGAGAATTTCGAACGACAAATGGAACAATTATACGTAGCTTTTTGTGAAGCATTTCAAGGGGAAGAGTTTAGCATGGTGGACGTATACATAAATTGTATTAAATATCTATTAAATAAGTTATCGAATTTTTTTTTTTTTTTTTTTTTTATTATTATTATTATAGTTTACCACCCCGGAAGCATTCAAGGCACTTATGGGTCTAATGGGCACAAATAGTCAAGGCATTGCTACGAGCGTTTTAGCCGAATGGGTAAAAAAAGTTACGGAATTGCCTTTACCGGAAACTGATAAAAACAAATTGGATGAATATATTGATGACATTTATCACAAAGTTGGAGAATGTAAGTCAATTTCTTTAAAATTGCTCACGTTAATTGCAATAGTTATTAACGCTTGGCTGCCATAGCAAATATACATGAATGTAAAGAAAGAACACAAGAAATTTTCTGATTGTGTTGGTGTTTATTCTCAATAGTTTGTGTGATAGTTTTACCTATGTTCTATATGCAAGTCTATTAAAGCGTTTCTGGAAAAGTCCTTCTTATTTACAACCGATCAATATTTAATTTGCATACGTAAAAGATTTTTCTGCTCATCGATATAATTTGATTAAATAAAGCTTAGTGTAGCGTAGTTAATCAAAAAGTTATTGAAAAATTAAAACTAATGAAATAGAGAGAGATATTCGAAAATAGCTTTCTGATCGGCAAACTTTTTCCATTTCTCTTTAAATTGTTCAACAGTTGCTGGTGAATTCTTAAACAATGAAGGTTCTGGACTTTACTTGCTTCAAAGTAAAATCAACCATAGTTGTTTACCGAATGCTCAGGTAACATTTCCTTACTCTAATGATATTGTTGTTTTGAAAGCCTTACAACCCATACAAGTGGGAGAGGAAATTTGTATTTCATATCTCGATGAAGGTCAATTGGAAAGAAGCAGACATTCTCGTCAAAAGGTTCGTAAGCATCTGAAATTTGGAATATGCTGAGATTTTTTATAACGTTTCTTTTCAACATTTCTCTATAGATCCTTAAAGAAAACTATATATTTGTTTGCGAATGCTTTAAATGTCAGCGAGAAGCCAATGACCCCGATGAGACAAGCGAAGAAGAGTATGACGATGACGAAATGGATATGGATGCCGCTGAAGACAATGGCATGAATAATTAAGAATCCAAAGCAATTATTTACTTTTATTATTTATAGTCTATATTATTATATTTTTAATTTCTTTTTTTATAGTTTTTTTAAATAAAAAATTAAATTTTTTATATAATTTTTCTTACAACTTTATGCCGCCTAAGTGGTCCTTTTTTAGTCAATACTTGCTAAAGGTGTTAAATGAATTAAATTATTACTACTTTCTGCCAATTCAGTTATGGAAACACGCCCTCTCTGTTTTATAAATTTCGCTACGGACATTAGCTCATCCTCCGATATATAAATAAATTTGCCACGATCATCTATAACGCCCGTTAAAGTTCCGTTACTCTGCAATTCTTGAATTCGATCAATTGCTTGCTGCGTTTTCAATTTAAATTCTATCGCCAAATCTTCTAATACAACTACTTTATTATCTTGGATGTATTTGATGAAATCGGCGAGAAGATTATTCTTTTCTTCGTCATCGCCTTCACCGAAACCCTCCTCTTCAACGCTGAAAGCTTCTTTCATTTTCAGGTACTCCTCAAGTTCTTTACGTTCTTGCTCTTCGCGGGCTAAGCGTTCAATTTCTGCTTGTTTGTGTTGTTCGGCCGCTTCCTGCTCATCCTGCTTTTTGCGCTCTTCTTCTAATTTAGCTTCTTTTACTTTTCTTTCCTCGCGTTGTTTCAATTCTTGTTCACGCATAAGTTTCTTTTGCTCTTTGGCCTCCAATTTAGCACGTTTTTTAGCACCCATTTTCTCATCCAAAATTTGACCTTTGGGCATATCAGCCGCCGTTTCTCCATCGCCTTCGCTATCCTCCTCATCTACCTGAGCGTTAACAACGGCGTTTTGTCTTAAACGATTGCGCTGATTTCGTACTATCTGAGCTCGTCGTGGTATTGCCTCTTGATTACGTTGATTTTGTGCCCGGTGATGTAGATGAGATTTTTCAGCATCTGCAATTTGTTGTTTTTCTTAATTGTTGCTCTATAACTAAAACAGGGGCTTTTCCATTTACCTTGCTTAGATTTCTTTCTTTGTAGAAAATATAACGTTAATAAAATAACCAATAAAGCTGAAGCGATTCCTATTAAAATATTTAAATCCATTTTTTTAAAGGATTTCTCATATAAAAAAACAACAAAAACAATTATTTCAATCAATGCAAACGTCAACAAAAGTCAAAAAAAGTACTTGATTCGATGCTTCTTCTGTTTTTCTATTATCGTATCAACAAAGATCGTATATTATAGCGGAACAGAGCATTTCGCTAAATCATATGATTACGCGGCAGTTACGTTTATCCTTATTTTTAATTTTTTCTGTCTTTCCTGATTAATCGCATTTAAAAAGGAATTTTAAAATTTTTATTGCCTTCAACAGCCTCTGTCTCTTCTTCTAATTTTAAAAAGGAAAATTTTAATTCAATAATGGTACAAAGAATTTCGTTTAGACCGTAATGTCATAGCGAATTTCAGTCAATCCACAATTGGATGATCTATTTTTTTCGAATTCCTTGAAATTTAAAAAAAACTGATAGGTAAATAGTACACTTGAAAAATGAAAATGGCAATTTTTCCATTTTCCTTTTTATTTCTTTAAATTCCTCCTTTTTATTTCTTTAAATTTAAAAGTAGCGTATGGAATTTTGAATTATGTGAGAGTATGGAATTTTGAGTTATGTGAGAGTGTACAATTGATAAGAAAGTTTCCTAAGATTAGTTTTTCTGCTTTTTATTTTCTTCTGGTGTTTTTTTACCGATGGAACATTCACCAGCATGGACCGCAACTGATTTGGGTGGATTTATGGATTCTTAGCGGGGGTAAGTCAAATTCGACTGTCCATCCTTCCGTCTGTTATTAAGTCTTATGCTTTTATAAATTGAAATAGAAATCTGAAATTGTGGACATCATATCCTGACTGCAGTCAAGTTTAAGCTGACTCTTTATAGGAAGAAAACTGGGATTCAGTGAATATCCAATTAACAACTTTAATATTATTAACGTAATAATTATTTGCTGAAGCCGATTCAATGTTCCGACCAGCCTGTAAATAAACACAAGGAAAGTTTACATGGGCAAGAAAATATACCTAACAAACGAATTGACTGAAAATACCTTTTCGAAGCGAACCATTTCAACGTCTACGTTTCATTGCTTTCCAGGCAAAAAAAGAAGATTTCTCAATACTGTAAAATAGAATAAATAGCCACAAAAAGAAAAAATAGAAAATGTCAGCGTTTCCTAAATTCAACTTTCATCTAGAGTAGCCTAGGCTATAGGAATAAACGTTTTAAAATCCATCATTTCAGTTTGATGATCCCTCATTCGCTTCATGGCATCATCACAATCCGCTTGTACGTCATTCAACTCCTTTTGCATTACTTTGTGTCCATGGCTCATGAGACTACTCACCTTATTAGCTTGTTGCAAGAGCCTTTTTAGTTCATTGGAAATTTTGTCTCTCTTCAAACTTTCAAACGCCTGGCGCACGATGTGGTGATTCATCTACGTCTATTGAGAACATAACTAGTTTCGGTGTCATGCTACTCTTTTGATTGTCAAAGCAAATAGTATAAATGCCGGCCGTAGCAGCGGTCCATTAGGCTAGCTTAGATCGAATTTAGAACCATTGCTCAATTAAGGCTGTTATGGCAGCGTATGTAGAATATGTACTCACTTCGTAATCGATTTGGTGAATATCTACTAGTAATTATGCATAGTTAGGGATAGACGAACCCTTCCCTATCAACGTTTACAGCAGACATTACACAGACGAACAGACGGACATACTGAAATCGATTTAGAATTTGTTGTTGATCAAGAATATGTACTTTGTGGATCCCTGACGCTTCGTCCTGGGTGTTGCAAACGTTCTACAAAATGCTTACACTCATCCTTCTCTTCCGGTGAGATGTATAAAAAGGAAGCGCAGCAGGCTCCTCTCATCATTAGTAAATGCTAATATTTATTATATCACTATAAGTAAAGGATCTGTTAAAACACAGGTCTCTTCATAAACTGTCGTTACAAAAAGTAGAAAACTTTCTAACCATTTAAATGCTCGTTTCTATCGTACCTTCTAAAAAAATTCGGCTTTGGCTACTCGCACGTCATCATTTTTAACTTGCTGATGAGACCTTAACTTATTGATGAGACCAATTGTTTTCACTGTCGCCCTTTCTTTCTGACCATAAGGTTCAATTGAGAAAATCAAATCGCGTAATAATCTATCTGCAGTTATTCTAAATAAAATGTAATGACATATACATTTGGACGGGAAAATACAGGGACTTGTTATATGTATGTTTCCTCGAATTCTTGGTGGGTCTTCAAAAAATCATCTCAAGCCAAATATATATCTTTCTTAATTATTTTTAATTATAGAATTTTTGAACTATCATTTACTAAAAACTAGAAACTTCAAATACATCTTAAACGTATCACTGGCGAATTGTTGATCACCTTTGGTATTTCAGCTTCTAAACGTACAAATTCTTCTTCAGGTATACTGGAAGCAGCCTTTTCAATATTCACCTCTTTTATTTGCGTGCCAGCCCGTAGTTGAAATACATCAGAGTCCGAGCACGATTCCTTCAGTTTTATATTCAATATAACTGTTTTTGGTAGAATATCGCCTGGATTGAGAAGTTTTTGCGAATTAATTTCATCTTTTGAGTTACCATGCCATATGACCACTTCCTCTGCTACACAAAGGCATTCTTCGAATGCCTCGAGTATTTGATTATCGGGATTTTGTAGGAACAATGTTTGGCGTGCACAACCAACTGCCACTATTTCATCGGCTGCTAGTGAATTATGAATTTCAGCGTCTGGAAATCTAGCAGAAATCGCTGATAGCAATTTCGGTACTTGGGTGGTTGCTCCTAATAAAACGACTGCATCAATTTTTTTTGCTTGCGGGAAATTTTGTTGCATCTTCTGTACAGCATCCGCCAAGTTTTGCATAAAATTGGTAATAACTGGTTGTATAAGGCTTTCAAAACGTGCTCTTGACATTTGTGCATTAAAATCTATACCATCCATTAAAGAATCTATATATAACTGAGTAGAAGGTAAAGTGGTTAAGATGTGTTTGCAGTTTGCAGCCGCTGTACGTATTTTAGCTAAGGAACGTCTACTTTCATTCGGATCCAATTTATATTTACGTTGAAAGTCTTCACATATGAATTTTACTAATTCTTCGGTGATTTGCTCGCCGCCAATGGCAAATGGGCCAAAGCAATCCAACTTAGTGTAGAGTCCACGTCTGACTTCATATAAAGCAAAGTGACTAAAGAGACCACCGCATTTAATTGTTAATGTGTACCTTGTGTCATCATCATTGCATGATTCTTCGCCAATACCGTAAGCCAATATAGCAGCTGTAGGTTCTTCAACGGCTTGAGCCACTTGAAATCCAGCTTTTTCAGCCGCCTCGACTACTAAGCTACGGGTCCGTGTCGAGCTATAACTGGGTACCGATAACACTATAACAGGTGTCTCACTTGCATCACTACAATACTGCTTTGCCAATTCTAATTCGCATTCAAACAATTTTACAAGTACTTCGAAGGGAGACATTTCCTTAACAGTCTCTATGTCCTCATCATTATTTGACGACTTGTTTGCATTTAATTTGAACGTGTGTTTAACCTTATCATAATTACAGGGTATAGTTTTACATGCAATACTTAGGAAATCATCTGTTAACTCTTCCGATGACTTTAAGAACTGAAAACAATTAGCGACAGCTTGTTTAGGACGCGTAGCCATTTTCTGTTGAGCAGTCAATCCGCATTCAATTTCGTTGCCGCCATCCCAGAGCAAACACGCTTGAGAAACTCTATCACCTTGTTTATTTGCTATAACATTCGGCCAAGTATCTGACGGCTTCACATGAGCAATGCAGAAAGTGCTATTACCAATTTTAATGCCAAAACGGGGCCACATTTTCCAGAATTTGTTACTTAAATCAACTTATTCAATTAAGACCGCTGCAACCATCCAAGTAAACTACGGAGCGAAAACGTTAACACGTTTTTAGTAAAGCTGCCAAAGTTGCTGTAACGTATGACATTAGTCAATCACCTGTAATTATATCGTAAACATAATGCAGAGGCTACAACAGTTAGTAACTTTACAATAGAGGCGAGAATTCATACTGCGCAATATATATGTTATGTGCAAAATTGTGAACAAAAATATAATATATATATAATTTTAAAGTAACGTATCGAAATGAGGTATAAATACACATAAATTTTACTGCTTTTCTCCTCTATGTGTACGTTACCATTTTTAATTAATTTACGATATGACTAAAGTCTCACTCTTCGGTGTTATTTAATAAAAAGCAATTGTTCGTTAACTTCTCTAACGTCTAAGGTAAATGTTTCTCGTAAATTGTCAAAAAAAAGATTTTTTCTTTTTAAATTGTA
Source organism: Glossina fuscipes (assembly GCF_014805625.2). NCBI lineage: Eukaryota > Metazoa > Arthropoda > Insecta > Diptera > Glossinidae > Glossina > Glossina fuscipes. The sequence goes on along the minus strand of NW_023998455.1, from coordinate 1,643,346 downwards.
AACTTTTTTCATGACGTGTCGTGACTGCCAAAAGTAGATTCAAAAATAAATTTTTGTTGTAAATTTTACAAATACAAATAAATTTACTCTTTTTTTTTTTAGAAATGCATAAACAGCTTGTGTCATTCTTATTAGTTTTGGCCAGTTGGCAGACAGCATTCGGCTTATATTTTCACATAGCTGAGACGAAGCGCAAATGTTTTATCGAAGAAGTGCCCGATGAGACGACAGTTATTGGTATGGTTTATAAGGATATTTTCGGAAATTTATTAACATTATGTATTTGTGATTACAGTTAATTACAAAGTGGAATTATATGATCCCCGTTCAAATGGTTTTATGCCCTCATCACCGGGCATCGGCATGCACGTTCAAGTTAGGGACAGCGATGATAAAATAATATTATCGCGAGTCTACAGCTCGGAGGGACGTATTTCTTTTACGTCTCATACCCCCGGCGAGCATGTAATTTGCATGTATTCGAATAGTACAGCATGGTTTAGTGGCGCCCAGTTGCGTGTTCATTTAGATATACAAGTTGGTGAACATGCTATCGATTATGCCAGTGTGGCGCAAAAGGAAAAACTTACCGAGTTACAATTACGTATTCGCCAATTGCTTGACCAAGTCGAACAAATAACAAAAGAACAAAACTATCAACGCTATCGGGAGGAGAGATTCCGTCATACCAGTGAAAGTACTAATTCACGAGTACTTTGGTGGTCTTTGGCTCAAACTATCGTACTAGTATGTATGGGCTTTTGGCAAATGCGACATTTGAAGAGTTTCTTTGAGGCGAAAAAGTTGGTGTAAACAACGGAAATGTCAATGTTTTTTTTTTTTTTTCTTACATATGAATATAACCCCGGAGAGGGGCCACGGAATCTACCATATACGTCATAAGCGATTTACCTGTTCATTAGATGTCATCTTAAATTTTATGAGAAAGATATTTTGAAAACCCTATAGCGCAGAAAAGAAAATTTTGTGTAAATTAAATAAAAGAAATTTTAAAATAAAAATTAATTTATGTTAATTTAGTGAAGACTCCACTGTAGTTATATTTGACAGATCTTCATTTTTATCTTCGAGTATACTTCACACAACTGGTTTACTTGTGATCCAAATGAAAAGACCAGTTCATAACATTAGAATGTCTCCTTCTTACAGCTTGTTTATCAATTTCTTAAGAATGTTATAGTTTGACCAGGCCATTAGCTACCAAAATTCGTACATTACCATATTTATGGAAGCCACTTTACACTTAAAATGGTCTTAATTTAGCAAACTTAATTTACTTGTCAAAAATTCTATTCTCCGGTTGCTTCCCTCAAACTAGGCTTCATCGCTATAAGAATCTCTATATATAGTGCTTTCTAAAAATATAACTATGTAATTTAAATATCCCTATAGATGATTTACTAAAGACTAATTTTTATCGTAAAATGTTAAAAAATAGACCTCTGGCCTTAATATATCAATATTATGTTAATTAATATAACACTTAATTTTTACGTCAAACTATGGTTATAGATGAATTTTCATCAGGAATTATTGCTTCAATGATGCCTTTTTATCACATTAAAGTTCAGTTTTCCTAAGCAAGCGATTCATAAAATTGCTTTATCCGGTGCAAAGTTTTCACATTAATTCAGAATGCTGAAATGATATAAGTATATACATGGACTAAGGTAGGACGGGCAGATACGTTTAGTATACCGATATAATAAAAGGTGGATTTGCCTTAAGCCCTTCTAGTACTACATCCGTCCGCACAAACTTAATAAAAATAATTAGACGGACAGACATGTATAGTATAACGATATAATAAAAGATAGAGGAAAAGATGCCTTAAGTCCTTCTAGGTATTACATACGCGCCCCCAAAAGACCTAATAAAGATAAATAGGATGGACAGGCATGTTTAATGCAACGATATAATAAAAGGTGGATTTGCCTTAAGCCCTTCTAAGTATAACGTACGTCCCCACAAACTTAGTAAAAATAATTAGGACGGACAGACATGTTTAGTGTAACGATATAATAAAGGATAGATCCATCTTAAGGCCGTCTACGTCTCCACAAGCTGAATAAAAATAAGCTTAGCATAACGATGGACATGCCTTAAGCCGTTCTAGATACTACATACTTGCGCACAAACTTAATACATCTTGTACCACAAGTGATCTAGGGTATAAATATACACCTTTTAGAGCCAGAGGTCCAACAATTTCTGTAAGAGATAATAGACAAAGAGCTCAGCTACAGATACTCTTAGTGAATACTCCTTTACTGGAGCAAAGTTAATAGCAGGAAAACATAGATGAAGCGGCTGGAAGATAAGAAACATGCATTCCCAAGACCCGAAAACTGTTATAAACATAATCCTCTTACTAACCATTATTGCAGAAGAGTTGTTAGTTAACAATATAAGGTAATCGATTACAATTAATTCTCTCTTTCACAATTCTTTCTTACCAAACATACTTCAGGTGTTGAAACTTTGTAGTCTCGATACGCTTACGTTCTGTAGTTTATATAAATCTTTCATAGGATTAATCATCATAAACCACAGTTTTAGTTACCCAAGTAAGGTAAACGATATCGAAAAGTTCAATAACTTTTAACGGGCAGTTAAAACCATTTTACAGAGACTGTTTAAACGGCAAGTGTTATGAAGAACAAATTAAATCGTTGCTAACATAAGGCGGGGGCGATGCAATTGTACCGATTATTGCTTATCAGCAAAGGAGACAATGCAATAAAAGTTTTTTCATTTACGGACAGAAAGACGAAAGTATACTGGTTTAATCCACTCTATCTATTATTATTATTATTATTATTATTAAAATTTATTTGGACCAAAGAAGAAAGAATTCTGTGACTCAAAAGGTATGATGAGCTTTACCACCCAAGACCACCGGCTTTTATATTTTTATCATTCTATCTAATGTTTATACCCAGAACTATATATATGAAAGATCCTCTGCTTTGAAAAGTAAATGTTTTTTACAATTTTCATACCCTACACCGGTATATTAAATTTTTTTGGATGTGTACAACACTCAGAGGGACTTGAGATAGACCTACTATGTCCAGAGCTGAATCGATTTAAGCTTATCTGTTCCTCTGTCGATCTTGCTTTCTTGTATTTTCAAGATACCTTGATGAAATTGATTATATAGGGACTCAAGACCGGTTTTGGCACAAAGATGAAGGCTATTGAAAATGGTTTGGATCGGATCACTCTTTCGAGCATTTCCAACATTAGGTTTTATTTTTAATGACATGAAAGTTTTGATGCCTCAACCTTATAGTTCGGAGTTTAGCTTATCCAACGATCATTCGATCCGCTCCACCTCGTTGAAAGTTTTTAACGTCGATGACATCGCCTTCAAAAGAAGCTTGCCGAAAATTAATCGCTTCAGTTCAGCTTTTCATTTAGAAGTTTTTATTTTATTGTTACTGTCTTCATTATTATAACTGATTTAATCGGAGAAATAAATTCCAAGACTAAAGCAGTAGCAGTAAGTAGTAAGGCTGTCGGCTTTAATGAAAACTCTACACAGGTGTGCAGGTGTCTATATGTATATACGCATCGATCTATACATATATATTTATATATATATTATCTTCTGTTTACATAATAGATCAAGCGAAAAGTTGAGCGATGGGCCTTTTTCATCAAAACTATATATATATATATGTCTATTCAATATAATATGCTACGTACCTAAAATTCAATCACTTTGGGCAATCAATTGTTCGGTCCGTGGCGTATTCTTACTATTTTCCAAAATTTTATAAAGAACTTAATACTCTAATCTGGACATAAAAGCAATACCTAATTGGCTCGGTCCATACTTACTTCATACGCATGTTTACTTCGTTTCGAAAACATATTTATATTTTTTTTCAATAATTTATTAAAGAACTTAATATTCCGATCTATAGATATATAAGATAGATCTCTTCAGCTCAGTCCATGCATAATTTATGTTCAGACGTTCCGATTCATTCCGAAATGCTCCTAGTAAAAAAAAATCCGCCATTTCTTGGTCCAAAGGGTGTCTGAAAACGTATTTCTACTTTTTCCCAAAATTTAGTGAAGAACTTAATGTTCCGATTTAAAGAGATATAAGCCATATCTCATTAAATTAGTGCATATTATACTTGCTTTATATCCAAAACAGAAAATACTTCATACAATCAACTTATACGGCTGGCATCAGTCAACCGTTCAGATATGTTTGAATACCAATCTAGAGATAAGAGATAAGAGATAAGAGTTTCTATTTTTTTTTTTTTTTTACTCTCACCTACTAAGATATGTAACCAGACTCCCATAACAATTTTTTTATTTTTATTTTTTTTTACAGATAAATAAAAATAGAAAAAAAACAAATAAATAAAAAAAAAAGTTACAAACAAAACCATAACAGATAACAAATACAAAGCAAAGTGATGGGAAATAACGAGAGTGAAGTAATAAAAATAAAGAAAAAAAAAAAAAAAACAAATGCGAGGCCTAATAGGTTCATACATAGACACGATAAAGGTCTCGTGAAATATGCACAAACACAGAATAAGAAAGAGAGAGAGAGAGAGAGAGAGAGAGATACAGAAGTGTGCATGTGAGCTTAGACTCGAGATTTAATGACAGCAAAGCAACAACAGAGACAGGCTCGGGGCAGTAGACTCGCGGTAAACAAAAACGTGAACAATGCAAATCGCAAATTATTGAATAGAAGTTAAGTTTTTACTAAGCTCTGATTCGGGCTAGTGTTCAAACGTTTGCGCTCTTGGAATTTTTTCAATTTATTTTACATATTGAAAATTAATAATAATTTGAAAATAAAAATCAAAAAAACCCCAAAAAAAAGAAAAATTAAAAATTTGTTAAACATTCTAGCATGAAATTCAAGATTAATAATTGTGGTTAAAACAAACAAACAAAACAAAACAAAAACTATACATGGCTCAGAAAAATTACAACAATATCAAGGTGTGCGAAAAAGGTTATTACTGTTAATTAACCAAAGATATAGCAAAAGAAGAAAACAAGCAAAAAAAAAAAAGATCATGTTTCGTGCTTCACAAATTGCCAGCGAAGAGAGTAAGCAAGAGAGAGAGAAATATTTGAATAATAATTAATTTTGAAAAATACTTTTCTCTTAGCTTTGCCTGCCCTAAGTGTGATAACTTTCAATGAAAATCTCTCGAAATCAAGATTTCAAAAGTTCTTCGCAAAGAAGCCTCAAGGATATGGCTTGGTCACCAACTTAACACGTCAACCGCGTCCAACGAAGTATCCCATCGCAATTATTTTCGTTTTATTAACTAAACTATTGGAAGCATTCGCTGCGAATGGCATGAGAAGTAAGCGATTTTAAGAAATTTATTACTAGATTTACGGCGCCCGTCAATTTGACATATTTTTTGAAATATGAACAACTTCTCGGTGTCTTGATAGGTTGTTTGAGTTTTTTCTGCATTGTTAGCGAGTCTTTGAAGAAATCGAGCCCATTTTTCAACCTTGTATCCTTAATCGGTCAAGGAATATTTGTGCCGCTTGTTGGATTTTTTCCTTTAAAAAATTCACTAGAAAGAACTAGACATTTAAGACCTGGCACGAAAATATGAAGAAAATGTCTGTGTCTGACGAAGTTTTTTTAGTTTCTTCTACATGATGGATGTGTCCATGAACCATGATCGAGCCCAGTTTTCAACTTTGTATTCTTCATCGATCAAGGAACGTCTATGCATCTTGATGGATATTTCTCTTTAAAAATTCACTATAGGGAAACCGACATTTAAGACGTCCTTTTAGTTTCTTCTGCATTATTGGCATGTCTGTGAACCGATCGAGCCCATTCTTTAACTTCATATCTTCAATCGAGCAAGGCAGTCGATCTGTAAGAGATTGGACGAAAATGCGAAAAAGCTTCGGTGTCTTTAAAATATGTTGCATGGTTTTCTGCATTGTGGGCGTGTCTTCGAACAGACCGACACTATTTTTTAAAGTCCTATTCTTTATTGCTCAAGGATTTCCTGGGCCAAATTTCAACTTCGTATCATTACTTTTGCGAGATTGAGAATACACACAAAGTTCACCTGTCAAATTGACGGGTTCCCGTCAAATTAGTGTTAAATGAAAAAAATGTTTCAATTAATTTCAATTCAAATATTTGCATTTATTTCGCAGCAATTTTAGCTTTATATCTACGCGACGATTTGAATTTAAGTGAAAGCGTTTCAACAATTGTTTTACATATATTTAATTTTTTTGGTCAATTTTGTCCCATATTCGGTGCTATTTTGGCCGATAGCTATATGGGCAACGTGCGCAGCATCACAAGCTTCTATTTCCTGTACGGCTTTGGTTGGCTGTTACTAATTATTACCTCATTACCTTATCTAGGATCAGTGTTAATGTAAGTTGAATAAATTATTTAAGCCCATATCTTCTTCTCCCTGCTCCTCTCTCTCTTTCTCTGAGTCATACTAAAAGCCTTTTTATACCTGGGGTTCGAAACTTTCGCAGCAGATAGAAGAAAACTTCGGAGACCTCGCGAACTATATATATTATTGAATAGCATCAAATTCGAAACTGATGTAAGCGTATCCGTCCGTCCGTCCGTCTGTGATCAACATTCTCCTGGTTGCAAAAATGAAGCAATCCGCTTTAAATTCGGCACAAAGATTGATTGAAATCGAGTAAAGGACGCGACTATGGTACAATATAACCTTAGATTATCTCTGTTTTCAAAAATAAAAAAAAAATGCAAATTTTTGCACATAACTTGTAACATTGATACAACGACAAGAATTGGCTTCTACAGTCTATGGGTGGTCCTGTAGTGCCACTATAACAATGGGAAAAATCGACCACTCCTATTCACTCCTAAAGAGTATTAAAATTTCTTCCTTTAATGAAAACGTTTGCTTCACCTAACGATTTTCGAGACCGTACAAAGTATTCAGTATTAAGCGAGGACGGGTAAAAAAAGACTCTAACGCGGCCGAATATAGTTTTTTCCTTTTTTTATGGCTGAAAAATTTTTCAAATTTTTTTTTTCATTTCGACCACTTTTAATTTTTGTCGATAAGCGAGATAAAAGCGACAAAAAAAAAAGAAAATGAAATTAATATTTCGGCAAGTCGTTGATGGGACTGCTTTTACGAAAACGGAGCCCGATGATTCATTCGTTTTACTTAAGGAAAAGTCCTAGAAGAGCGATTTATCTTTTATAAAGGTATTAAAAAGTATTCGACTGTGATAAGACTTCACGGTTACTCAGACAGAGGGTTCATTTCAATCCTCTTTCCCTCTCTTTTTTTCCTCTCCCGGTATTCTCTTTTCAAACAAATTAAGCTTAAATTACGCTTTATGAGTATTTTTTGTTACCTTTTTAGTTTCCTAGTTTCTACATCTTTACTTTTTATAGCCGTTGGTAACGGTTCCACTCGGGCATGTGTGGCTTCGTTGGGAGCCTTACAATTCCAAGTACCAGAGCAAGCTAAGCAGTTAGCTGAATATTTCTCACTGTACTATTTCGTCTATTACATGGGAATATTTTTAAGTAAAATCCTGCCACCAATGATCCGAGCCAAGGTGCAATGTTTCAATAAAAGCGATTGTTATCCGGCAGTTTTTGGTACATTGGCTTCGTCATTTTTCTTAGGCTGGAGTAAGTAAGAAAAAAAGTAACATACTATATGATCTCTCGGGGATGATGACTTCCTATTAAATTTGTTTTTTTTTTTTCATTTCTTTTCTTTTCAGTAATTTTTACTTTCGGTAAATTTTTCTATAAAGCGGAAAAATTATCCGAAGAAAATATTTTATTAAAATTTTATGGCTGTGTAAAGTACGCATTAGCTAAGAAATGGTGTAAAAAATCGTTAACAAAAAGACCCAATTATTGGTTACATTATGCTTTAGATAAATACGATGATAGCTTTGTTAATGAGGTGGCCAAGGTGTTAAAGGTAAATATGCGATTCTTTTTTTTTTTCTTTTTTTTTTGATTTTCTGAAGCAATTTTTCATTTCAAATAATTACAAAATAAATTTTATCTCTCTTAGTTGGCTAAATTATTTCTTCCTTTACCTTTATATTTTGCTCTATTGGCTCAACAAGATTCGAGTTGGACATTTCAGGCTTCTCTAATGAATACTACATTAAGTTCAGGCATAAAATTGCAACCAGATCAGGCTAAAGCTATCGGTCCAGTATTCTTATTCATTTTAATACCTTTCATGCAATATATAGTAAAACCTATACTGCTTAAGGTTTGCAATTATGATATGAAGCCTTTACAAAGCGTAGCCCTAGGCGCATTCTTCTCAGCTCTTTCCTTTATCTGTGCTGCCTTACTGCAAAAATATATTTATGTAAGTAAGTCATTGAAAGATATTCAAGTGGAAATTACTTAAGTTTGTTATATATATATTTTTTTTTTTAATTTTTTTTTGTAAACAGTTGCAACCTCCAAAGTCAGTGAATGTATGTTGGCAAATACCTCAGTTCCTTTTGCTAATGTTGGGTGAATTATTGCTTTCCATACCGGGCTTGCAATTTGCTTTCACACAGGTTAGTCACTCTATATATATATATATATAGACTTTCCAAGTTAATAATTCATATATTCATTTCTACTTGCATTGCAGGCTCCGCCGTCGATGAAATCTGTAGTCACTGCCGCCTGGTTTCTGAATAATGCTTTTGGCAATTTAATTGTAGTCTTATTCAAGGAACTGGCTCCATTTAATAATCAAAGCGACGAATTCTTCTTTTATGGCATAATCATGTTCATAGGTCTCATGGTTTACATATTTTTAGCTTATGATTACGTTTCACAAGAACGTTTGGGCCATCATTTACTGTTAATAGCCAATGAAGCTACACCTCTACAAGACACTTTTAAAGATGAATTACCCAGTACGAGTAAAAGTAATAAAGGAGAAATATTTTAAAAAGTTTTATTCAAAAAAAACAATTTTTTTTTTTAAATTTTAATGTAAAAAACAAAAAAAAATCTAATTTATTTATAAAAAATGTAGAGTGTTAAATAGAAAAAAGAAAAGATAAATATATAAAACAATTTAATTAATCTAAAATTTTGAATAAATATTGCAACTCCAATACGGTATCATCCGGCAAATCTGTGCAATGCACAGCATTTAAGGTTTTACTAGAACCATATTTAGCCCTTAAGGTATGTGGTCTTAAGAGTTTAGCAATTTCCTTCGAAAATAAAGGAAAATAAAAGAGATTTATTCAAGAAAAAAAAAATAAAGGAAAAAACGGGTTCACTTACCGGATCGGTGGGCCCGCAAAAATTACGAAACTCTTCATAGCTATTTTTATTCGGATCCGCACACATAATCTCCAAAGCCATGCAAACACCGCTGGCTAACTGAGCGACCATAGGCTGAAGATGACGAGTGTAAATGAAAGTTATATAACAAAAATTCCACACTTCCTTACGATATATTCGGGTACAATGCCACGGTATACTTCATAAAATTCTTCACAATTAACTCGTTCCAGTAAATGAATACGCAAAGCAGTTATCTTAAAGCCATTTGAAGTAATTTCCGATATAATTTTACCAAGATTACCTTCCTTTATGGCATGAGGTTTAATAACAGCCAAAGTACTATTTTTCAATTTAACCGTTATTTGTAGACTACTCTTGCCATCGAAAAAGAAATTGCAATCCTAGAGTTAGTTAAAAAAAAATACTAGAGACTATCACTTTTTAGATATTTAGTTGCAATTAGGGAAATATAGAATATCAATTATTGTGGAAGAATCTAAAGGAGGAGATCTACTATAGGAGACAACACATGCACATAGCATAACGTCAGAGAAAGTTCTTTGCTGCTCTCGAAAGCAGTTTCAAGCCAGTTAACCTAAGCTGAAAATCTTGAGCTTAAATTTCTGTATGGGAAATAAGTTTATATTAACTTGCATCTAAAACCCGACTCTTTACAAAAGACCAATTGCGACTTCCACACACATGCCAATAAGTTATGTGAGCTTGGTTATCAAATTGAGTCAACATTGTTGCGGAGAAACCTTTAGGTAAACGAAACGAAAATTGTATGAAAATTTTTATTCGCTACACTATTTACGTATATTAAATTTGCAGGATTGTGTATAATACCCACACATTCTTAAAACAGACTTAGCTTTTATTATACCGTACGCTTCAGAGTCATTTTCTGAAGTGAGAACAACTCTGATAAATCTACAAAAATTTGAACAAACATTCTATGTGAAAAACTGACCATGTCTACTTAATGTTATAGTGTAACAAAATGTAATTTTTTTTGCAAGGGCACAAGCAAGCTTCAACATCCAATCTTGGAATGCCCCCAAAAATTTCGGTCTGTCCGTCTGTCCCAATCCTTAGTACCTGTTAAGCATTTAAACATTCGCAAAAATAAGCCTATAATAGAAGTGATCTAAACTTTTTCAAGGGTCACGTCTACAACGTCCGCAAACTTATTTTGAAAATAAAAAAAAACAACACCCCATAAAAGATTAGGTCACAACAGAATATAATTTTCTTACTTGTTAAAGATTACAAACAAAATGCTTGTGCTTTGTAAGCCTACCAAGACGTATCATCATTACGGAAAACAAAAAGTGTTTCTTATTCACGTGCAAGCATTCAAAGCGTGTGGCATTTACATTTTTTTTCTTGATCATTGCATGTGCAATATACAAAACATTGTCCAAAAACTATTGATTTTGAAATTAAAACTGATAAATACTATTTTATATATATATATATATATATATGACTTACCCTTAATGCATCCTCATCGGTTTGCGAACAATAAATGCCATTACGTACATCTTCACGTTCGAATAAACCTCTTAGAGCTGATGGCATATCTTCATTCATGCACTCTTTAGATTGACCTTGGCAATATTTGATTTTTTCTACAGCATTATCCGCAATTAATTCAAAGCCTATAGAAGGTCCTGATAATAATTGATTCATCAGCACACTAAATACATATTTGAAAATTAATTTTTTCATTATTTTTTTTTTCTTTTTGTGAAAAGTTAACTATTTACGAAGTTTGAACGTCGCCTTTGCTCTTCTCTGCTAAGAAATCTTTGACTTGCTCGGCCGTGAATTGAACCATTCTAGCTTTACTAATGCTGAAATTACTTTCAATCAAAGCGCGAAGAACTGTGCCCAAGTGCGGCAAAATGCTATTCTTTAATAAAATAAATGTCCTGCAAATAATGATAACACAAACCATTGTAAGGCAAAAAAAAACAAACCATAAAGAGACGCGTAAATGGAAGCTTAAAAAACATTGCGAAAACAATAACAATTGTAGTAAATGTTTTGTACGTATAAAGCATAAATAAGTCTTATTAATTTAGATCCTCCGAACTCAGCATGCAAAAAAAAACAAACTACTCTTTTGAAGCGTTTAGAAGTGTTTAAGTTTAATAATGTTTAAGAATGTTTAATAATGTTTAATAGGGTTTTGATGTTTGTGGCGCTGATAGTCTCTCTATGATTAAGATAAAATCAATGTACAACATACTTTTTACGAAATTTAGCTAAAGTATTTTTAGTTATTTCATCGCCGTAATCCACTATATCAAACTGACGGCCAAATATATTAATTTTCGAGCCAACAAAGAAATCACGTTCCGATAATTCGGGCATTTTTGTACGTCTTAAAAAGGTTTTCTTAGTGCGTTGATCGAACTGTCAATCAGAATGAAATTTAATTAATTATTATTGAAAATGTAATAATGCGAGACACATTTACCACTTCCAATGCATTATCGGCAACGTAATAACATATAGTGAAGGTTCTGATAATTGCGGCTTCCTCTTGATACCATTCAGCTATAAAAGATAAACGTCTCGCATAACGATTGGCCATATTAAGCTGCGTTTTATTTGCTTTATATTTTTCGAAAGAAATGCAAAATTCAGGAAATAATTAAAAATAAAACTAGTTTTAATCCGACCCGGCAAAACAAATCAAAATAAATGAAAAGCAAACGTCGTTTCTATGACAATAACATAATAACATAAATGAAAACGTAGCATTGCCAGCATTAAAATGTAATGATTAAATTTACATACATACAAAAAATGAAATATGCGAAAAAGTACTTTGATATTTTATACAAAAATTGAATAAAGAGGAATTTAACTTGTGATCTGCCTTATCACGAATTAATTGGAATTTCGGATTGATTTAGTCGCAGATTTCCAAAGATATCTTCATGGTAGTGAAAGTTATGGATAAAGATCTGAAAAAGAACATCGGCCTTTTTCCAGGGTTGTGTAATTTTCAACCTCATATTGTGAATCGATCATTTTTAGACTGACCACGAAGTTCATCCTGACTTATAGGTTTTTGTAAACGTTTTCACGCGATTGAAAGTTATAGAAGAAAGTATGAAAAACTACAGACTTTTTTCCAAGATTCTTTCAGTTTCTTCCATATTGCTTGCTTGGGCTTGCACATAAATCTATCACGCCCACTTTTTTAACTGTACATCGTTAACTGTACATCCTAATTCTGGTGGATGTTTAATACATAAAGTCTTGGGACGTTTAGAAAAAACCGATATCTTGGGCATTAAGATCGTAAGTGGAGAAAGCGTTTATGTGGTGCGAGAAAAGTACTTGATGCTATCGGTTATCAACAGCATACTGCTCCTTTCATACTGCCAGATTATTGTGCCGCAATTGTCATGAATTTCCGTCTGAGTATCTTAGAAGTCGGTCACTGTGATGATAGAGATTTCGATGAAATTTTTTATCGTCATACAATAAGACAATATGAAACGAAAAGCTTTTCAGTCTTCAGGTTTTTGAATTTCGGCGCGAGTCTTTAGCAGAGATCAGGTTCCAAAGGAATGAAGTAAGGACAAAACAACTTCATATATAAACTATATATTAGATATGTACATAATACATTTTCATACTACATGTGATCCCTTTCATGACAGTGGTTTCAGAGTTGCAATTGCTGCAGTTTTTCAAAGGTTTACCAAATGATGAGTTATTAAAAGTGGACGAAGCAAATGTGACCGCTGTAACTGTGGGCAGAAAATGTGGTCATTGGTGGGTATTGGCATTTGTATTGGTATTGGTATTGGTGGGCATAGAGGGATTCGTAACCCGCCGAATGGAACTTCTTTGTTTCTTTTTCGATTGGCAAAAGCATTCATGCTACTCAATGGCTTTGTTTATTAATCATAATTAACAGAGCCAAGTCCTGTTAACAAAAATGCTCTAAGAACCAAGAAATACTTACTAATAATCTCATGAGGAAAAAAGTAACCTACACGAATATGTCTGCTTTAATGTTGGAATGCATTATTACTGATCGTAGTCAGTTCACGCATGTCTCAACGATATAAAGCTACTTCAAGAACGAAAGCGCCGTTAACTGAATTTGTATTTTCCCTCGCTTCATTTGTAGCTCGTATTATCCACTACAAAGTTAAGATTGATTATTAAACATTTTTTTTTTTTATTTTTCTCTTTATTTAATACACACAGAAAAATAAAAATTAATGTATTTTTTTTTATTATCTTTTTTCTTTCGTATTAAATAACTATTACTTTTTAAATCTTTTCTCGTGTACTTTATCACTTTATAAATTTCTCTATAATTTTTCATATTTCAAACAAAAATATGTAAAATTTCAGCATCTTTTAATATCTTTAGATGATATCCCTGGAAGTTCCTTTTAATTTTTTTATATATATATGTATATATATATATGTATATATATATATATATATGTGTTCATTGACTAGTTAAAAAATTAATTTAAATAATTATACTGGACTCCACTAAGATGATGCGGTATACCAGCCAATCCACTGGTGACCGAGGCGGATGTAGTTGGACCTTGCGGTACGTAAGTACTGGCTGGCATGCATTTCGCACAATTGTGTTTCATGGAGGGTCGTTGCTTTGACGTATGGCAATGCATTGCAAAACGTAACTCTTCGGCCATTTCGGAGCATAAAGATTGATTTTCCGTTTGCACGGTTTTTTTCGAATTATAACAAAATTCTAATATGGCTACGACGACTGCCAATGCCAAGCCGCATAATAGGACCACAAAGACTCCACCTAATCGAAACGATATCAATTTAATGCCAAAAAAATCTCATCTATCATCTATCATCACATTTCCCTTACCGATATTTTCTACACCTAAAGCATTTGCCTTAGACTCCTTGCTCTTATCGTCACGATTGCAAACGTCGCCCGTATTTTTCCACCACTTATCATATAACATTTGTATGATACCTTTCTCTTGCAACTCTAATATTGCCAAAGACATGGGATCGCGCCAGGGTGAACCTTTAGGTGTGGCAATGCCATAACCTTTTGAATCTAAAAGGCCACCAATCTGCGTTAGATTGCAGTCCCTTTGCACTGCATAATCCAGCATAGTGGATTCCATTAGGAAGGCATAATCGCCTTCCATGACTCGTTTGATACCTTCTTCGTACGTCCTAACGAATACCGCAGATTTTCGATTTTCCATATAACGCCACATCTTCTGGTATATTCCAATTTTCGAGTCCTGGAAGCATAAGAAGATGAAAATTTGCTCGCAAAAAATTGAAATAAAACTCACTCTAAAGAAAGTCATAGTTGAGCCGCCTTCCAATGTTCCATACGAGATATCCGTTTGTTCCGCTAAATCGGAAGCACTCTCGATCGGTGTTATCATACGTTCGACGGTTAAAAACGCTGCCAAATTAGCCGTATACGACGAAATAATAATTAAGGTAAAGAACCACCAGATACCGCCAACAATGCGTGTAGAAGTAGCCTACAAGGGGAACAATTTCTCATCATAAGATCATTAAAAAGAAGCTTGTCTTTCTTTCTATAATTATTATTTTTATTTTTTTTTTGAAATTGTAAAAGCATTTCCCGGTATTAAGAAGTTTTTTGCCTACCCGTGGATATAAGTCGGAACCTTGTTGCATGAGAGCGCCTATGGCAAACCAAAAGCTGTTCTTTAAAGTGAAATCATTTTTAATAGACTCAAGTTCCGTTTCTCCGCATTCAGAATCGGAATGATGATGATGATGTTGTTGTTGTTGTTGTTGTTGTTCAACAACCTCTTCGGTAACATGACGGAAAGGTTTTCGAGAAAACCAAGTAGCATGACCATCATTTAATTGCGTCGATTGCTTTGGATTTTTATCATCATCTTTCTCATCATCGTTCTTCTCATCCTGATTAGAATTTAGATTTTCTGAATTAACTTGATTTGAATTGATTTGTGGACCTCGTTTAGGACGTTCTTGTAACTCGATTAGTTCTTCGGGTGACGTACCGTCACCGTAATCTTCGTGATCGCAAACGTCAGAATTCTCCGGCACCCATTCAATAGGCGATAATCGAGCTACAATCCAAATGGTCAGCGATACCAATACATAAGCGAAAGCAATATAAATCCAAATTTCCACAGCCAAGGGATTCATAAAAGAAAAGAAACGAGTTTGCGCGCGATCTGATCTCTAAAAATCAAGTACATTTTTTCCAATCACATTCAAAAATATAGGCGTACATCTTACGTAAATTGATATAAGTTGAAGCAAATTAACGGGGATCTCTACGAAATACAAAGCAAAATGTCATCCTTATAAAAATACGAATGGATCTACAGACGCTGTAGCGTTTGCGGAAAATCAGGAAAAGCGTGTGTTTATTGCTCTGTAACAAAATTGATGCCTCGTCGTTGGCTCTATTTTCGTTTCTCCTCGAACTTTAATTTTTATACGCCACACCACTTAGGGTACAGGGTATTATAAGTTACTGTGAACGTATGTAACGCGCAAAAGGGCTTCAGATAGATGCCCCTTTTATTATACCAATCGATTCAGAATCGTAATCTGAATTGATCTAAGCCTTCTGTCCAAGTATTTTGTGTTCAAGCTACAGGTCGAAATTTAATACAATTACGTGTTTTGACTCACAAACAAAGGCTATTGGAAATGATTCAGATCGATCCACTTTTTTCTACACGTTTATTCTGAAAAGTCGTTATATGCAAAAAGGAGACAATTTTCAAAATTTCTGGGCAAACGTGGTTAAGTAGTAACAGTAGAACCGTGATCGACCTTGCCCCAATGTGTCTTTTTTTTCGACTAACCGAAGTCAATAGGAAAAGCTTATTAAATATTTTTCCGCATTTTTTAAAATTTCTTAACCTTTATCATATATATAAATATATACATGTATACATATATGTAAATGAAGACGAACTTAATCATTTAAGGATTTGAGTGCAATATAAGTCTTGGTGTTTTCAAGTGAAATCATTTGACGAAATCACTGAAACGAAACTTTGGGTAAATCCATTAACAAGGCTGCATTCCCCAGTGAATAATTACGGCCGTTCTCAAGCTTCACTGAATTTAAGTAAGAGTGTTAATGAGTGTCCGCTATTTTTAGGTGTGTAATATGGTTTCCTGCCTCGAAAGCTTAACTAAATCTAACTGAGAGTGTTAACGAGTGTTCGCTTTTTTTCAGTGTGTAATATAGTTTCCTGCCTCGAAGGCTTAACACTATGATATCAAGTGACGCAAGGAATGCAAAAAAGCCAATTATCGTTCCCATAGCGATTATTCCCTCAATACCTTAGAGAGACGTAGTATATAAACTTGCCGCGAAGGCTTAATACCACGATGTCACGGTGATAAGACGATGTGAGAAAACGCCAATCGTCGTTGCAAGGGTGATTATTCTCTCAATGCCATATGAATCATTTTTTTCTTTTCTTTTCTTTTTTTTTTTTTTCATTTATAAACGCCACCTTATAAACGCTTTAGAGTAAAATAAAAATGTATTATCAACTCACCTTTGGATTAAGACCCGAACTTTGTCGCAAGAAAGTGCCAGTTATAAACCAAAAACTATTTGATATAGAAAACTGGTTCTCTACAATATCGGAATCTTTTTGACAAGAATATGGGATACTCCATTCATAAGGCGAAAAACGAGCCATCACAAATAAAGCGAACGAGACTAGAATATAAGCCGCGAGCACATATAACCATATTTCCATAGCCAATGGATTCATAAATGAGAAAAGACGTGTGGGTTGACTGGTAGGCACCTAAAGATACGGATAAGCAATCTAAATAAATCAACCAATAAGTACAGTGATATGCTGCTATTGAATGGACTAAACCCAAACGTACCTTAAACTAACTTAAAATCAAATTCTTAGGCATTAACGCAAACACAAAAAACGAAAAAAAAACTGATTTTACTCAAAGTTACTCTTATTGCTCTTCAGTATCTGTCATTATCGAAGCCTCTAAAATTGTTTTGCTTTGATTCAGTCTAATTTTTAGAAACGTTATGATCTGGTCTTTAGGGTTAAAAATGTAGCAATTGAATTAACCTCTTCAGGGACGACATTTCTTTTTGTTCTATATGCCGACCAATCATATACCGTAGATTCTGTTATTTTCTGTATCAAGTTATAAGATTTGCATATTCGTTGTTGAAAGAATCAATTATTACCAAATTTTTTTTTCTGTTTATTGATGATATTAATATTATAATCTAAAAAACCCTAACCGTCCGCATACGTGGCCGAGGATATCAAGAGCTTACACAGTTTAGTTTTTTGTTTTTTGTGAAGACGCGCGAATGCTAAAACAATGTTTAAGCAAATAACTGGCACTGGACAATGACTCTTTGAACGTGTCAAAGGGGCCACAATAATTTCAGACTATTTCCAATTGGAATCGGTGCGTAACAGATCGTAGTCATTACTCTTTTTCATTCTTAAGTCAAATAGTTTTTTTTTTTTATAACCATCGCCGAAAGATGACGGGTGGGTATTCATATATATATATATATACAGTCTTGATTAACATCAAATTCTCGGTTGATTTAGGCATATCCGTTTGCGCGTCCGTTCGTCTGGGTAAATTCTTTTCTGAACCTTACGGACTATGCAGTAATAGTTGTACAAAAATAGGAAAAACGGACCATGCCTATTCAATATTACAGTATATAGAAATTTGATTTATTTTGTTCAATAATTTTATATACACAGGAACAAGCTACAAAAACCCCATAAATAAGTTCTTGACCAGTTTCCAATTTGGAATACACTTAAAAGTGTACGTCTGTACATTTGATTGCCTGCGCAACGGTCTGTGTAACGATCAAACCTTTTATTATGTAAATAGAAAAAATTAGCCACGCCCACTTCATATTATGGAGCACATTTAGTTCTTTTACTTTGTTGTCTTTCTTAGAACAACACGGATGGGTATAAAAGATTCGGTCACGACCGAATACAATTTTCTTCTTTTTTTTTTTTTCAACTGTTACTTATAACATTCATTTTTAAAAATACGAAACGAACCAAAATCTAATTAACACAACACTACAAACTGGCATTATATCTTAGGTAAGTGCAATAGCAATACAATTAGGTATCGATACTTCACGGAAACATCTCAACTGACCTTGAATAAGATTCCAATACCTAAATTCATGAAAGGCTTTGTGAAGTCAATTACACTTTCTCGGGCATAGTTGATGGTCATCGAGGCGACAGCAAGATCCGCTCGCTAAAATAACGAAAGTCAACTAAATAGAAGCGTTATCGATAAACAAATGATTTTTTATCTTACCCTTTCCATAAGTTCCCGGACAATGCCATTCCAAGTATTTGTTTCGGGATTAAAAACTCCATACATATTATCCGGTACCAGTTCAATTTTATAATGAAAGCCCACCTGAGTGGCAATGGATTTTAATAGATCTATGCAAAAACCTTCAAAACGAGCATTGCCCGTTAAATTGGTATCTTCTTTAACCATGACATAGGGTTTTTCCTAAGTTTCGTTGGGCGAAGAGAAACAAACTTAATTGAAGTTAGTTCACGTACCTGATCTTTTTATTTACCTGTCTTGTCATAACAACTAACGTTATATTGGCGACATTCGTATCATAGAAGGCCGATGGATCGGTGATGTTGACTCCTATCGAGTCTGTCCAAAAACCTACTTTTTGTATGCGTTCATGTTTCAGTTTAAGCAGATCGACCTTAAAAGCTTTTCGACGACCCTCTACAAAATCAATTTTACCGGTTAAACCGTTAAGTGTGGCCTTTAAATAAAATTGTTTTCTTTTTAACATTTTTAATTTTCCAAAATTATTCACCTCAGATCAGCTTACCGTATTTATATAGTTATATAAAGAAAGGCCGTCATCCCAAGGTTCTTCCAGTTCGCACGACAAATTAGTCACTTTCAAGGTATGACTACCATCGAAAGCGGTAAGACCAGCGGCAAAAGCGTATACAGCATCAAACATCAATGCCGGTTGAGTCTTGGAAAAATAAAAAAAAAAAAAATCAATTGATTATTAACCAAAATTCGTAAAGCTTTAGTTAATCGTATTTTACTCGATTTTGGCCAAATCTTTTATCCGATGTACGATAACTGTTTGCAAAATGACAGAATGATCCCTTTATTCGATTTGTTAATAACACATCGTATCATATATATCGTATAACGAATATATTTCAAATCGTCGATCTTCGATAAGCTTTGCCAATTCTTTCCCAGTAACTGTCCAAACTAAAGGCAATATCTACACGTCACTCGTCTTATTTCAATATATATATATTAAAATTAGTAGTTATCAGCAAAGCCCCGGAAGAGGGTTTCTTTTTTATCAATAAAAAAGCACTATCCAAGCTCACGCCATGAACAGAATATTATGGGCCTAGCGTTGGTAGCGTTTTGTAATCCGCGCTACAAGAAAGTTGCACACATGAGCCTGTGCCGTCTAATGAGTGGATCTCCACTTTGCAAAGTAATTGAAAGGTACTGCGGTAATTAAGGGTTAAAGGAATTTTCGTTTTTATCTTCTTGAATTTTGTCTATGTTGACAAGTGGAAACGCTCTTTTGGAAGGAAACTTGGACCATCGATTGTCCTAAAATTTAGGTGTTACGTAAACCATACCCATGGCCTCATTCTGTGACTTCAAGCATATCAAATTCCTCTGAAGGGTGGGATCTGTCCCATTTCCTTAGAAGGAAGCTTATAAAAAAGATGTCGTCGTCGTTATACCCTACGCCACTTGTGATACGAAGGCATGTTAAGTTCGCGCGGATGTATAAAACACCCAGATGGATTGGAGATGACCACATCTTTTCTTATACTGTCATATCTGTCGGTCCATCTGTCCCTCCGATATTCTTCTCTTCAATCTAGAGATCGTAATTTTTGTGGCATTTTGATAAAGTTTAACATAGTGAGATGAAGCCTTCATTGCAGCGAGCAATGTAAAACGCACAAAGCAATTCTTATCTGCGATGGGAAAATACATTATAACTAACAAATAACTTTCTTTGCAAGTGAAGAAGATGTCGTCGTCGTTATACACTACGCCACTTGTAATACGAAGGCATATTAAGTTTGCTCGGATGTATACGACACCTGGAAGGACTGGAGCTATTATGCAGTCATGTGCGTTGTTCCGATGCTCTTGTCTTCAACCTAGGGATCAACCGCAATTTTTGAGATATTTTGATAAAATTTGACATACGGACAATTTTTGGACCAAGGACGAACATTGTTGAAAATGTTTCAAATCGGATCAGTTTTTCGATCACCTCCCATATATAGAATTATTTTGAAAAGCCATTTTATGAGTATCTGTATTAAACGATGTCCTGTAGAGTATTTAATTATGGGCGATGGCCTACTACAATGGTCTCCCTTACTTTAATAAATATGCAACAGAGTCATTAAGATATTTTAGAAATTTTGTTATGCGTTTTACAAATTTAATGTTAGATAAGCATTGCAACAGTTGTAAATGATTGCGTACCTGTATATACGGATGGCCTTCAACTATATTGAGACCGCTATGAGGGAACTTTTGCATTTGTTCAACAATATCAGTGTACAGTTGACTTTGCACATCCACTAAACGGAATGCTGTAATATTCACGCTATTATATTTGAAATCTTCCAAATCGAAAGTCTCTAAATCCTTTAACAACGAAATGGGTATTAATTAAATATCGTTCATTAAGCAATCGAATAAATACTCAAGATACGTACAAATGTTGTAAACATATAGTGGTAACGGTAATCATTCATTTGAAGCTGTAAAATCTGGAAAGTCATATATATTTTTGAATATATATGATGAAAAGAAGTAAGAAAATTAGATTCGCCGGAGGCCGAATCTCGCATACCCACCACTATGCTTTTCGCATTCTACTCTCCAAGTTCTTTTATTTAATACCCATATCGATAGTGTTATTAAAAAGAAAGCGATCGCCGTGTCTACCATAATCATTTTAAAACTAATCCATTTTTAGGCAGGTAATATATCTCCATTTTTGGAGTGCACAAAATGGTTTTAAACAGTCTGTCTTGTTTGCGTTGTGATAAATAAGCATAACACTTCAAAAAATTGAAATTAATAAAATTTAGTAACTTTATGTAGGCAAAGCCGATTGATTTCATTTTCGGACCTAAAGAGTAGTGTTTTGTAAAGTAAATGTGGAAAATTTCAGCCTTCTAACTTTAATTTTTGTTGAAAAAACGGATTTGCGTTTAGTTTACTACGCGATTACGCTTTGACCGGTTTGGCCCATTCTTAATAACAACCTGCGTGCAGAAAATTCCAATGTTTTCCGCCATATTTGAAATCGATATCTTCATTTCGGTGACCAGGAGAGTGCCAACAACACACACCGCACAGACACACAGACGGACAGACATGGCTAAAATAACTCAGAATATTGCATTGATCAAGATGGATATACCCCGATCTTACACAGCGGTGGGTATAAAAAGGAGAAACTTACGCTACGAAAAAATGATTTTATATTAATTGGATTTGTATCAACAATAATTTTATAGATTTCCTTCTGACGTATGGCACGCAAAATTTGGCGATATGTATCAGGAGACGCCTGACGTATGTACATTTCTGTACGTAAATCAGCAGTAGTGTACATTAAATCTTGTTGCTTAAAAAGTCCTACAAAAAAAAAAAAACGGGGAGAAATTTTAAAAATCATATTTTTCAAATTCATTAATTTACCATAATCTTCTTCATAAATTACTGCTACCTTTGTCCAGTTAAGATAAACCATTAAATCTCGGTAAGCCAGATTGAGATGATATTGCGATGGATACAAGTTAATGGAGAACTCTTTAATAGTTGTATCTAAATCGATGCGTGTCTCAATGTGAGGTAAATCGAAACTTTCACATATCGATTGTATATGGCCGGCCAAGAGGGGATCGGTGGGACCGAAAAGTACCTGTACACCATGCTCTAATTGACGGCAAACTTGTTTTGTCGTACGAAACGTATCATCGCGTGGCGCATATTTAATATCATAGACTAGTTGAGTATCAGGCAATATATTTTTATCCTTATTAATGCGATAAACGGCATACTTAAATGCCGATTCGATATTACTAGACCGTTGATCTTCTGTAAATATGGCTCCTAATTGTATAATAGGAGGTAAAGCGATAACGTCACCTATGCGAAAACTAATAAATACAGATAGATAAACTAAATAAATAATCGGTTTCATAACTCCTGGTATTCGATGTTTATGCTTTTTTCGTTGTTCACTTTGGCAGTTCATGAGCATCATTAAGTGTTTACATTGTTTACATTGCTGTTGTAAGACCTTAAGTATTTGGCATAATTCGCTAATAAACATTATATGAAGGCCAACAGGAGCGATTTTTGCGATTTTTATCGTAATAGACCGAATAATTAAACATATCTTTTCTCTCTTGACATACATATCGTTGATAAAATAAACAATAACAAGAATGATAAAATGCTGACGATATCCATGCACCTTGTTTTAAAGGATTTGATTTCTCGTTAATGTAATAGTTGTAACGGCTAAATTCGTTTTGCGTCGATGCATTGATAAATAGTATAAAGAGTATCTAACAAATTATGAATGAAAAATAAAAATTTGCAAATCCATTATGAAGCCCTTCAATCGAGTATAACATATTACATATATAATACATACGCATACATACAGATATAATTCCAATTTTTCATCCTTATTAGATTAATAAAATTGATAATTATTTTTAATTTTTCATTGATTTAAGTTTTATTCAAATTTAAATTTCATTTGAATTTATCATTTTCTGATAAGATTTTACGATTTTTTTCAACCGATTTCAGCACAAAACATAATAATAATAATAAAAAAATTCCGTTCATCGCAAAATGTAAACAACTTTATATAAATATGAGAGAATTTCAACTTTAGCAATAATAAAAATAAATATGACAGCACTTTTACGAAAAGAGTTGCCAATGCATCATAATAAAAACATCGATTGGTATTGAATTATCATTGTTATATCGAAAGAGTAAAAGTTAACATTAATAATCCTAAATTCTATTAAATGTTGAATTGAATAGTTGAATAATAAAATCAAACAAAAATAAATTCCTCATTTTCCTTCTTGAAAAATTAAGTCACCAAACGATAGTACGTTGCAAGAATATAAATTTTGATTTTTGCAACAATCGGCATTTCTCATGTAACAGATTTAGAAAAAGTTACAGCTCTTCCCATTACTTACCTTTTTTCCGGAATAATTAATATATCCGTATTGCTATCAAACGAGGCTTCCACAGAATTATTCGAACTGCATTCGCTGTGTGATGATAGTATACCAACTTTGCCACGTTCTGTTATCGCCAAAGGATCACGAGTGAAATCTCTGGGCGTGGCAGTTCCCCGTTGTAAGTCGTTACTAACGTAAGCTTGTCCGCAGTGATGAATACGTTGTTGCCCAGCCATGGCAATGCCGCGATATTCTCTAAACTATTGCCATTCAGTTTCAAGTAGTGCACTACTTTTGGGTTGGCAAAGGAAAAACCTCCTCTTTAACTGTCAATGTTTAATAATGTAAATATGGTTTTAATTCGAATCTTCCTGGAGCGGTTTTCCGCACCACCTTTGAGGTACCGCGTGAAGAGAATAATAAAATTCAGTTTCACTACTTTGAGTTAAGTGTCCCAGAGGATATTTTTCTTTAAAGTTTTGAATAATTTTGCTTGCAATAGAAAACAACGACAGAGATCAAAGATGAATAAATGAATTTATTCACTCATATACATACATACGTTTACATTTATATAGAAGTTTAATATTTGTCTGCTGTACTTCACACATTTTTCAGTTTATATTGCATTAGACCATAACACTTTAAAATTCTTACCAAAATTTCGCAAATGAATACGTGAAAAATTTTATTTTTATATCGCATGAGACTTTCCTTTATTTACAGGAAACAAAACAATGTTTACATTTTTTCCTTCTCTTTTCTTTTTTTATTTTACGAGTACCTTAAACTGTATATGTAGGTGTGTATGTATAGGTGTAATATTAAGTTTAAAATAAAGTATTTATGTATATATTAAAAATTATTCATTTCACAAAGGTTAAAAAAAGCGAAATTAAAGAAAAGAAAAAGACAAAAACAAACTACTTTGTGTTCCTATTTTTCTTGTTTAATTGAAAAACTACATTCAAACCTTTTATGTAATTATTTAATAAGTATAAATATATTCTTGTTTATACTTGTTCTTTTTTTTCATTTTATAATCATGTAAAATATTCATCTTTTTTGTTTTTAAATTTGTAGTGTAAGTATGTATGTATGTATGTGTATGTTTCAGTGTATAGTCACTGTTATGGAGTTCGTTTGAAGTAAATTTAATGTTACTAATTTTATTAATTGCGTTTTCCGCAATTGTAAATAAAGTTATTTTTACCACTCTCAGGAGATTTTTTTTTAAATTACGTTTTTTAAGTGAACGTTAAAATTTCTGCATTTGCTTTCGAGGGTAGATTTAAATTATTATTATTATTATTATCATTTAAGCAGATGTAAGGGAAAGAAAAATGTGTATGCTGTATATTAATTATTAATTAATAAGGGCTTTGCTGTTTTTTTGTTTCTTTTTTTTTTAGGTCTGTTTGACTGTCTAACATTCTACGTTTTGTGTGTGTGTGTGTGTGTGTGTGTGTGTGTGTGTGTGTAAGTGGTTGGATTAGTTAAACTATTTCTCTTTCTTATCAGAATCCTTATCCTTTTTCTCATCCTCATCTTCATCATTTTGTGATAAACTTGGTATGTTATCGTCTGAATCATCATCATCATCTACGTTAAAATCATCGAATCTATTGTCCATGTCTTCACCTTTAAGCATATCATTGATAAACATACCATCATTTGGCATTTCTGAAAGTAAGTAAAAAGAATAGGGAACGAATGAACTTTTGTTGTTTTCTTTTAAATGAATCAATCAATCAAAATGGCTTACCATCTTCATCATCGGATTCATTCTTCCATTTTGAAAAGTTTGCTTTAAGAAAATGCAATTTGGTTTTGTCATTGGTTAATGCTGGCCAGTAGGGACCCGACTCTTTCTTATAAATAGTAAATTCTAGGCATCGTCCGATATTTTTATTCGTTACTTTATCGGGATTAACCGGATGCAAAAAGTTCAGTGTAACGTCATATTTTTTTTCAGATTCCAAGACATTGGTACCCTTAAAATGAAAGCTATTCTCTGTGACACTATCATAAAAATTTATATAAAACGGGAGAGAGAAATATTTAATAAAATTACAACTAGCTGCGAACGACATTAATGAACTCATTTACTTACCTATGTTCAATGTCTTTACATTCCACATCAATAATAACATATAACAACTCGTTTCTTTGAGCCCATGATACCGGAGGTGGTATTGTGCTGTAAAGGAAAGTTTAAAAAAAACCATTCAAAAATTAGTAAATCCTGTGAAAAATTTTGAAATGGAAAGGAATTTCAATGATTAACCTCAAATTCCTCTCTTAATTCCGGAGCTATGCTTTTATCGCCTACACTACCTGTGGTACAGGGTATGTCAACCTAGTGCGGACGTACATATTATACAAAAGGGATTAAGCCAGATCCACCAATTATTACACCGTTTGATTCAGATTCATAATCTGAATTGATCTAAACCTGTCTGTCCTTTTGAAATATGTCCATCTCAATTTGTGTTCAGGCCACAGGTAGCAATTGTTGAGGTATTTCGATGAAACTTGGTACAGTGATGTGTTTTGACCCAAGGACGAACTCTATTGAAAATGGTGCAGATCGGTTTATTTTTTCGACCCCTCTATTGCTGTTTTGAAAAGTCGCTAAGTAGCAGTATTTCGGCATTCTAAATTGATATGGAAACATTGGACTGACTGAG
The DNA here is from genome assembly GCF_014805625.2 of Glossina fuscipes. NCBI lineage: Eukaryota > Metazoa > Arthropoda > Insecta > Diptera > Glossinidae > Glossina > Glossina fuscipes. The sequence continues at coordinate 1,616,998 of NW_023998455.1, read as the reverse complement.
GCAATTTTTGAACGCTTTCTCATATAAAGAAAACTGAAGTTCATACGGCAAGAAGGTATAATTCTCAACTCCATCAACTTCTCAGCTTCATGATGAAAATTATGTCGGTGTATATTATATTGGCTAATTTTTTGGATCGTACGCTAATACGAATTTTTACGAAAATCGACCCTGGGTAGAGCAGAAACGTCAAAGATGTGGTGATGAAAAATGTTACCCATAATAGAAATTTTATATAAAAACAAGAAATGTGTTAGGTAATGTGGTGTAGAATATTTAAGGGCCCGCCTTGCACGACTATAATATTCTTACTTGTTTCATTTATTATTAGTTTTCCTGGACAAAATTTTGAGTTTGATGAAATAGATTCACGTTGTATCGATCCTTAGTCTCATAAACTTTTTAAAGCAAAAAGGAGGAAAACAAATATAAACGAAATGAAAAGACATCTGTCTCTTTCGTTGTTTTCATGTAAGTGAAGTCGACTTAGAACGTTTATGCTTTAGAGCGTCTTTATAAATATTCGCGCTACTCCGATCTTTAGTCGCATAAAACTATTAGAGCAAAAAAGAAGGAAACAAATATAAGCGAAATGTAAAGATCTCCGTCTCTTTCGTTTCGACGTTTATGCTTTAGTGTCCTATAAGGAATTATAGACGTAACATAATGACAATTTTCTGAGTACGCGATGTATTACGAATCGTCAAAATTAAAAAAAAAAAGAAAATTTAAACCTTCTCACATTCTAAAAGTCCATTGTAGTTAAGTTATATTAAGGGTCCCTTAAGGAATACGGAGTTACTCAAATGTAATCTTTGAAACAAAGCTGTTTGATATTACCTAATTAATTTACGCTTACAGATAATTATTAAGTTCAGCAATAATTCTATCAATTTATACAAGCCATCGTGGCGGCATTTCCTTCTATTTATAATTTCTCAAATTACTTAAATTTGAGAACACAAAATCTCGGAAGAAATGAGGTCGTTGTATAGCTGGCTTACACTTGCTACTACTACAAATTTTTGAACCTCTGAAATGGTTATTAATCATAACTAATTCTTTTTAGGGTCTGGATAAGACAGTTGCGAAAAAAGGTTTAAGCCAACCTATCGTAACGAATGGAAGGTAAATGACAGAATTACCTCTTTGGATTTATTTTTCTTTATACAAATTAGAATTTGTAGAAAAACTGTTCAACTGAGCTTTAAAACAAAAAAGCATTGTATGTAGACTTGTAAACTTGCACGTTTTACTTAATCATAAATAATTACTACCTGGCAATACTTTTTCTTGCTTTGCTTTTATATGAACAAAACTGAACTGGCGGCGGCATAACAAAAAATCATTAACGTATTACAAACAAACATTCGAGAAAATGCCAATAATTCTTCAACATAACCTCAATGTCAATTAATTATAAAAAAAAAAAGGAAATGTAGATATTCTTTTAAAAATATCATGAAATAATCAACAAAGTCCATTAATATGAAAGGTTAAAAAACCCGAGCATAAATTAGTATTTGCCTTATCATACAGAGCAGACGTTAAATAAAACAAAAATGGACGCCGGAAAGCACGCGAGCTATTAACACAACGCTTCTAAAGGAAAATGTGCAAAACACTCAAACTTTTAATCGAATAAACCAACAGTTTTACGATGAAGTCAGAAAGCACATTTTATAAGGCTTATGAAGATTAACTTCTGATCGTATAAGTAAAACTGTTAATGCCTTAATTTTATTACAATTATTTGTATTCATTTGGCTTTTTTTTCATTTTCAACAATCATTACAATGCATTTTTCTATCCTTTAAATTAATTACATGCGGACATTGTGTTATACATACCCAGCGATTGGAGCCATTTTCTAGCTTTTTTTTTAGTTTATTTAATTTAATTTTATATTAAAAGGAAAGTAAAACAAGAACGTTACTTTTGTTATTATTATTTAAAATTAATTGCGTTTAGAAATACACTTTACGCTTTTTCCTCGCTCTTCTTTTTTTTTTCTTTTTAAGAATCAGTAGTGTGATTTGCACCCGTTTTTCTAATGAAAAGAAAAAATACTTCGTTTTATAGCCTCTCCCTTGTACGGTTTTACTGTTTATGATGACATTCGCTGCAAGGGTTGCCGTGTTTTCAAATTCAAAAAGTAAACGATAAGTATAATGTGGTTTTCATATCGTTACACAGGCAGGTAAGCGATATGATTTTGTAAATGCATTAAATCACGTGTTAAGGTATTTTCTGTTAAGCGTTAAGACAAAATATAGTTCCTATTATATGCAATTTTGACTGGGTTTTTATTGAACGGTGCTTTCTAGCATTTTGATCGCCTTTCCTACATTTTAATTGCGTTTTTATTAGATTGTACTTTTTAACAATTTGGCTGCATTTGTATTGTACTGTGACTGTTAATATTTTGAATGAGACGAACGGTCATGTGAATCATAACACACTTAGCACGCAGTGATCTTGAGAAAATGGAGTCGGATAATGTGCAAATTGGAATTCTAGTTATAGAATGTTTTTTTTATGTAGGCTATATTGGTTTAAAGTAATAACTATTTACTTTACTTTGACATATTATTAAAAAAATCTCTTCGCACAATTAAAAGGAATTCGCTGATAGTAAACATTGGCAGCCCTAAAATTTGTCATCTTGTTTTGAGTGTTTGTGTATTTGGATGAATTTTTCTTGAACTCATACGAAGACGAAGAAGAATTTTCATCAGGTTGCTAGCCGATTACTTAACCAATTCTTGTGTAAAAGCGATTTAGTTTTTAATAAATTATATTTTATCTCGCCTCAGGATGTTCCGTTTAGCCGCAAATCAAATTGCTAATGTAATGCGTAGCTCTGTGAGCAGTGCTAGCCGTGTAAGTGCTGTACGTGCTTTGCACGGTCATGATATTCCAGCTGAGGAATTCGATAAACGTTATGAAGACTATTTCAATCGCTCTGATATCGATGGTTGGGAAGTACGTAAGGGAATGAATGATTTGTTGGGAATGGATTTGGTGCCCGCACCTAAAATTGTGGAAGCAGGTTTAAAAGCTTGTCGGCGAGTTAATGATATTGCTTTGGCCATTAGGTGGCTAGAAGGAGTTAAAGACAAATGCGGTGATAAAACAGATGAAATCTATCCGTATATTATGGACTCTGTGCGCCCGACTTTAGCCGAATTGGGGATTCCAACACTTGAAGAATTAAACTATGATAAACCAGAACTCGCTCTCAAATCTGTATATGACATGTAAACAACAATAGTGACAAAAACAACAACAGCAACAACAGATGTATTTAAAAAAAAAAAAAAGTAGAGACTGGTATAGTCTCGCGATTAATTTGGAAAATTGTTTAAGAACGTTAGTAAAAGCTTTAACGATTTATTTCTGATAATAAATCTAAAGCTCAGCATTGCTGGGTATTATGTAATAGTTGTTCTTGTTTCTTGTTTACTTTTCTATCAATAAGGGAAAAGTGAGGTTAAATTGATCATTTTCTTTTTATTTTTAATTTTTCCATTTCTTTAGCAGTTGCGCGGCTTTTTCCAAATTTTCTTGTTTTTTTATGAAACAATAGCGAACAAAATCTTCCCCCAATTTTTTATGAGATTCACTATAAAATGCGCTCGGTGGTATGCCTTGTAATCCCATATTCTTTGTCATCCACTTAGTAAATCTGTAATCACGATATTTGTCTGACTCGCTGTTCATATCAATTTTTTTTTCTGCAAATAATGGAAAAAGTATTTGGTTTAATTAAGTGCTTAAGCCAATGCAGCTGTCGCAAGTGGTATTTGAACACTTTTGTGAAAGAAGAGTTTACCTAAATTCGTCCAATCAGCTAACATAAAGTAACCGCCCTCGGGAATTGTAGGTTTCATTCCGGATTCTTTTAAAAATCTGGCCATAAAATCGCGTTTTTCCCGCAGTTCAACAGGTAAACTGTGAAAATAGCATTCGGGACTGTTGAGTCGATTCAATTCCAATTCAAAACTTCGAGCCACAGCTTCTTGCAAAGGTGTAGGACATGTATAGACGGAATTCTGATGAATCATTTGAAGATTTCTTATTAAATTAGAGGGGCCGTAGGCCCAACCAATTTTCCAACCGGTCACTGAAAATGTTTTACCCGCCGAACCTATGGTTATTGTACGTTCCCACATTCCTGGCAACGTACATATGCGTATATGTTCATTACCGTCGTAAACCATCCACTCATATACTTCATCTGATAAGCACAACACGTTCCATTGTTTGCATAAATTTGCCAGAATTTCCAATTCATTGCGTTTAAATACTTTTCCAATGGGATTATGAGGAGTATTCAAAATAATCATTTTAGTTTTTTTATTAAACAATTTTCTCAATTCTTCCTCATCTAAAACCCAATCAGCAGAGCTAATAATGCCATCAGTTTTTGTCTGAAATAGCGTTTAATAATAATTATTGAAACGCGCATTTGTCGATTTTTTTACCGGTTTTAAAGGTATAAAACGGGGTCTGCCGCCTGCCATTTTAACCATTGGTTCATAGCAATCAAAGAATGGTTCTATAATAATAACTTCATCGTCTACATCGACATGGCCCATTATCGAAGAGTACAAAGCCTCATAAGCGCCGGATGTAATCAAGATGTCTGTCAAAGGATTCAGTTCTCGATGCAATAAATTGCTGTATAATTTGCTAATCGATTGAACTAACCGCAAGTGACCCTAGATTTTATATTAAATGTATAGGTATACTAATGAAATTGCAGACGTATTTGGAAAACATACAAAACCTCTGGTATATTGATGTAATAAGGGATTTTCATCTTTGGCCATATCTGCTAAGGCATTGGTGACATATTCAGGGGCAGCATCATCCGGAAAACCTTGTCCTAAATTCAAAGGTTTATATTGCATAGCTAAAGCAATGTATTCATTCCTTTTGATAGAAAATAATAATTTAATTATAATTATCAAGATATATTTTAAACAATTTTACCAAACGCTTGGTGCACTGCCTTGCAAACGCTTAGGTAAATCAAATTTTTCCATACTGCTGACGTTACTAAGAAAGCGTTTTATTAACTGCTGATCAGATATTACTTTATAAGCTGCATATAAATGATTCGTTTTTCTGGTTAATAAGCTTTCCGCAGTAATAACAATCTTGAACATCTACTTGTGAGTGTATAATTTTATTGAAGATAAACAAAAGTCAACAACAATTTGAGAGACGTTACAAATACGGAACATATTTCATACTCACTTTTTTTTTTTTTTTTAAAAAACAAGTAAGTATCACAATATTAGTTAAATGCTATAGTTATTGCTTTTTAGCAAAGCACCGCTATTTTTATTGCATAATAATGCATATATTAAACAAATAATTGTCATTTGCTTGTAATAACATATGACACCCTGTTATGTGTATCTTATATTCTAATATTTTTTTTTAATAAATTTCTTTCAGTTTTTCAATCGTTTCTTTTTACTTATTTTAATTTTTTTATAAATACGCTTATTTGGATTATGAAAAAAATATTTAGTTGCTAGTTGATTACACTGATCAGCTGTTCGCTTTAAAGATTCTCGTAAGTTTAGAGAAAGCAATTTTTGCAATTACGTTACATCGTAAACATCGATATTTTTATCCTTCAATGAAATGTATGACACTTATGCCTATTTTATATTTTAAATTTATTGACAAATATTAAGTCTTTTGTACATATGTGTTCGTATTTTTCACTTCTTATCAATTTCAATAATTTAATTTATCTTTACTTATATAAGCGCTTAAGAAATAAGTTTCCTTGAGGAGTATTTTTTAAGCCGTTTATTGGTTATAATCCTAACCTAAGCCTATGGTCCTAATTTTAACCATCATACGTTTTGGTTTCTAGTAACATATTTAAGAAGTTATTCATCTACTTATCTGCAACGCATTTAGATGTAAACTACATCCGAATCGGAACATTTCCCACACGAGTAGCCGAGTAGGTAAGGATCGCGCCTACTAGCTCAGTATTCGGGGATGCGGTAGAATTTACGTGGGTTGCAGTTATGGCGAGTGGTTAGCTCGAGAAGATTGATTGGGCGCACATCCACTAGGCTGCGCTCGCTTCCCTACCTTCTTCTCCTTCCTCAGGTACGAGTTTCAGGTTATGCTTTTATGCTCTCTAAAAGGATAAAAAGGAGACAGAAATATTTTTATGGGTATTGTTAGTCAAAACTAACAGCTGCTACTATTGGTCCCTTAGATATAAGAATATTTGTTCTAATGGGCAGCAAGACTATTCGGATGACAGTTCACTTTTTCAAAATTGCAAAAAGGGAATTTTTTTCCTTCAACTATTTTGGGGAGTTTTTTAAGCAAACCTATAAGCCATTCTTATTGTTTTAGTCCAGTTAACCTCAACACATCAAAAAGAAAAAAAAAGTTGTTTTTTTCATATTTACAATGGTCGTTGTTTACAATTAAAATGCAAAAATATTTTCAATGGATATGTCCGGGAAGAAGGGACATGATAGGTATAGTTCGAGTTTTCGAGTTTTAAAATAACTTTTAAGTTAATCGTGTTATAAAATTTTGGTAATCAGAGCGGAAGAACATGAAAGTTCATTTTTGTATCGCGTTTGAATTGTAAAATTCTGAATCATCTTGCGATCCATATTTGAAAGGAAGGCCTTAACTGCTTCTAAAACTCATTAGTTTCCAATGTTTGCTATAGAGAAAGCTATCAGAAAGGACACCTATGGTAATTTCATTGCCTTTGTGCCAAGTGTTTATAAATCCTAAGAAACACTCCTTGCAAAGCTCACAAGTATATATATATATATATACTATAATCCATGTGAGTAGCAGAGTTAGTTCAGCACCTGCCATCTGATCGTTCCAGATTTATTCGTGTCCCGAAGAACACATTCAGTTTTAATCTTTGTTTCTAGCTTACTATCCTCACCAGAATTAATCGAAAATTAGTAAAGACATGTTTTCTTTTACCTTTCTTTTTAAAACGCAAGAGCAATTGTAAAATAAGTTTCAAAGCGCACCCACTTCCCTTTTACACGGTAGATAGTGGCGTCCTTATAAACCCGTGTAAAAATAATGGTGTAAAAAAATGCATGCAACATACGGTAAATTTGAGGCTGTGTTGTTATTTTAAAAATCCTGTAAAATGAAAAAATCCGTGCAAAAAAAGTAATAATAATGAACAACTCACTTTTATTATAAATAAAAAAAAATTAATATTAGTGTACAGTGGCAATTTAATCCATAAGTACAAAAAAAAAAAATTGAAATAGAAATTAGATATAAAAATCAATTTCGCAATTACTCACCGCTACTAGACAGCAAGCGTGCACGTTTATTATGGGCAGGACCAAAAATACTATCATCAGAAGCTATATCAGATATGTGTAGCACAACCATTATTACATTTCTGTAAGACATTGACAAAATAAAAATTAAAAGAAAAAATTTTGTTCTTGCCATCCGTGCTCGAAAAAAGTCTACATAATCTTGCGAACCTTGTTATTCCAACATAGTGTAAAAATGATCGTATCAAGTAACAGTTGGATGCATACACCATATGACGACAGCTGATTCTTTATTTTTTTTTTAACTCCGCATACATATACTTACCCGGCATTTTAAAAATTAAAACGAGAATCATTTATATTTATCTATTTTTATTGCTTATCAAAATATTAATTACAGCATGATAACAATCTGAAATATGTTAGCTAATATTAATAAAAAAAAAAAACGAAAAAATTTATTTTATAAATTATTTAATATATATATATATATATAAAAAAAAAAATAATAATAATAAAATGACAAAGATGTAAACTTTTATATTCACACTAGACCATATACAAATACGATCGCTGTAATCAATTACTTAATATGGCGGGGATTTTAATCACAAATCCAAAATTCATTTTATACATATAACCGGGTATTCATTTTTCTACGTTAAAAATTTCATTTCGTTTCTTACGATTTCGTTATATTATTATCTCTAAAGTTGCCATTCATTTATTTAATGATATTAATTCGCTTTAATTGAAATTAAGTTCGATATATTTTTTTTAAAACGAAAATGATTTTCTCTCTTGATTATTTCCTCCCTTTTTCATACTCTTGTTTTTGATGAAACATCTCAAAAATAGAATAAATTTATATGGATCTATGTAAATCTGTATGTTTTGTGTGTATATGTTTTTTATATGTGGGTTAATAATTCTACAAACTACTAACTTAAATCACAGATATATCTAAGGTTAATGTGGATCTTTTTTCTTTTTATGATTTATTTGTATTTTAAAAAACAGAGATATTAGTGTTTAAATGCAATATAAAGAAAAAAAAAAAAAGGGATAAGAAAATACATTAAATGCAACACTGTGTAAATTTAAATCTTATAATCAATTAACTGAAAATGTTTCATGATCACGATATGTTCCTCAATTGAAACGAAACGAAACGCTCGTTCTTCGTTGCAACTTAATTGTGTTGGTTCAGTTAAGTAACATCGTTTCGAAAAGTTTGATTATGATTTGAGTTCGTCTAGTTAAGTTTGATCATTTATTATGTTCGTGTAGTTAAGTTCGATGATTTATGTTCATTTGATTGTGTTCGACCGAGTTACCCAAACCGTTAGATGAAGTTTGAATTAAACGTGAAACAATATGATGCTGCATGTTATTCATATGAGATTTTTCATAAAATGGTCAATTAAGGCATCAAACTATAATGGGCGTGTCTGAGAATTTAACTAAACACATTAACGAAGTTCGAATGCCTAAACAACTGAACATTATAGATCAATGTATTAGATATACCAGAGAGCTCTGTCCGTTCAGGTTTCAACAAGTATCCTTTTAATTCACACCCGTTTTATCCGATGACTTATTGCCTATTTGAGAAGGAATTCCATTCTTACGACAAAAATCAACCAATGGCAATATTCTGAATTTTTTTCGTGTCTTTTCTTTAGAATTAAAAAAGTGTTATTTTAGATCTTTGACGGGAAAGTAAGTGAAATGCTATTAGAAAAGTTAGAAATTTTATATTCGATAAATTTATTCGTGAGACGAATTGGAAAAATTAACCGAGGCATGATTATCGTATAAAGTTTTTGAAAATCAAATTAAATTCACGGAGATAATGCTTGGAATGTCCTCTGTGATGATGGCCTGCATTGAATTTTACTGTGTTATCAGTCAGCCGAGGGCCTGCCGAGACTGGCGATTGCCAAGTCAATGGTCGCGGGATTAAATCTAAACTAATTACATTAAGTCTATCCATTCTGGTTGCGGCAAGCTCCGACAACTATGCGCATATTTTGGGCTCCCTCTGTTTATCACTGAATGTCTACATGCTGACCTAGCATATGAACTAAAACGAAGATGATTGATATTAAGTGAGATGCGATACGCAGGACTGTTTATAAAGTTCGCTTACGCCACTGAATTTTACATGAACAGCGAAAAGAAAGAAATGTAAAAGAAGGGAAGCCTGTAAAAATTTATTGAAACTATTTGGTGAAAGTATAGTTTCTGATAAAACATGCAGAAGATTGAAAAATTTTACATAGGTGCTTTTAATTTTTCTGATAAGCCACGCTCTAGATTTCGGCGATATTGTCAACATGAAAAATTGCGGAAAAGCTTGATTTACCTTAACAATGGGTCATGTTCGACAGCTAGGGTTTTATTTTATTTGTAAAAAGCGGACAGAACTTTCCGGTAGATCCTGCTTATTACATTAAGGTAATGATGTAGATGGTAGACTATTATTTTCACTGCAAATTAATTTTTTAAGCTTTGTTACAGAAGTTAGTTGTAAGGCTTGCTCTCTGCTGTAATGAAAAATGCATACCCATGCGTTGTGTTCAGCTTTCAGTTTTGTTATATCCACCGAAGGAGGCCTACTTTTATTTACCGAGCTCTTCTAAGGCATAGAAATATGTATTGGAAGCTTTATTTATATATATGTATATATTTTATATGATTGGTCTTTAAGAAGATATCTCCAAGATGATAATCAGAAAAAAATCTGGAAAGAGGAGTTGGGTGCGGCAGAAAGCCTGGAAAGTATATGCTCAACTTTTTTATTTACCGAGCACTTACGTAGCTTAAG